>NC_035447.2:19320835-19660893 GCF_002127325.2 Helianthus annuus | reverse complement strand
CGCCCCGCGAGAGCCTTGTCTATATCCTTCGCGGCCAGCGAGGAACCTTAGGTCGGTTTTAGGGTTGGTGAGTCACAAGTTAGGTTCGACACGTGGATGGGACACGTGGCTAAAACAGTGCCCGACAAGTAACAGGTTGTCGTGGACTGCGACAGACCTGGCTTGACCGGGTCGCGCCCCGCGAGGGCTTTGTGTATTTGTTTTTATTTTTTTCATTAATATAAATGTTATTCCGGTCCATTTCTCACATACGGGGAGTATTTTAGGACGTTAGGGGTGTTTTAAGGGATTTTAGGAGGGTTGTTTTATCTGCCCCACCTTGTTTTAAATCTCGTCCTCGAGATTTGGGCTATGATATCTCCTTGGGGTTATGTCACGTCTTTTAGTAAAAACAGTATCAAGGTGTCTGGGGCAGAATCAAGACATGAATAAAGATATCATTTAACAATTGAAATTCACTTGTCCAAATTAGTTTTAGGAATCGATGAACTTAGAGGAAAATAATACAGTTATCAAGGTGACTGAGTTTCATAAATCAGAAGAGAGATTTGATAGGCATAAAATTTGAAATGCAATGACCTTTTAGAAATAATAGGATTTGATGTCAGAAGAGAACTTACTTTGATTGTCAATTGAGGAAGACTCTGCATCAATAATCTCAATTGAAAATAGAAGTATGAAAAATGATTTGCCAACTACCAAACCAGAAATCAGTGACATTTACTTGAATGGCAGAGATACACCGAAAATACAATAGAGTTTAGTGTATCATTATCCTGATATATAATTGTATCCAAGACTACTTGGATGATGAGTTAAATGAAAGACGTATGAATTGATATGATTAGGGTTTATGATTAGGTCAGGCTACAAACCGCAAGGTGTTGTAATGATTGAAAGAGTTCAACGATTTATGGTTGAACGAACCATCTTTTAAATTTTAACTGAGTGTTTCAACGAAGTGAATCTGGACATTCAAAATACAGGATTTTTCAAGCGAAGGAGTAAATGAATGTCGTAGAATTGATCAAGGAATGTGGGAGGTACATTGGAATATAATATGAATCTATGTATCCTTATCCTAACACATAATTGTATTAAGACTGATTTAGGGTACCGGACTAACAGAAGATAGATAAATTCGTCCCTCAAGTATTAAGACTGATTTAGGGTATTGAATGTATATTGTGAATAAGTTCAAACAATTAAGCTTGGTTTGGACGTATCCCAACAATGGATATATGTATTGACAATGAAAATCCATTTAGTAACTTTGAAAAGAAAATGAGTTTTCCAAGAAATCTGTTGACTTGATATCAAAAGTCAACGTTTTTGCAATCAAAGGGATTGTCAAAAACGAGTATAACAAAATAAGATCTGAACTCGTGAATAAAAGATCTTTTGAAATGAAATCACAAGCAATGCACGTGCAACATATGAATTTGTCAAGAGATGAGACAAATGAGCATTGGCTTTTAGAAAAATAAAGACCTTTTATTTATAAAATTTTGATTGGAATCAAAAGTCAACCAATACTTTAGTACAGACAAAACATACGGGTGCTTATGTTTATTATTTGTTGTTGCCTTCTATGTCGTAGATATTTATGCGTTCCCTTTAGCTTCATCTGGGTTGTTAGCCTTGTTGCCGGGTGCCTTAGATAGTTTCGGGCAGTAGGGACGGATGTGACTTGGTTCTTCGCATTTGAAACAGATGTTAGTTTTTCTTCCACATTCTTCCTCGGTATGTCCATTCGTCTTGCAAAAGTTACAGTGGTGTGTCTTCCTAAAATGGCGTCTCCCTGGATGCTTTTTTTTATAGATGTTGCAGGTAGGTTGCGCGATGGTTGGTTCCATTCCTTTATTCTGATGGGATTTGTCAGAGTGGAATTCCTTATAAGAGTAACTATAGGTTGTGGTTTTCTTTCTTGTGGAAGATGGAGTTTTTATACGAATATCATGGCCTCCATTGATACTAGGGCTAGGTTTGAAGTGATGAGTATGCTCACAGTGTATAGTAGGACTTTCGTTTATAGGCACAAAAATTTTAATAGCTTCAATGATTGAAGGTATGGCATTCGATATTCCTTGAGCTATTATATTTTCTATAGTACTTTTATCCAAAGAATTTCCATTACTAACGTGAATTTCTTGATTACGTGCTATTTTCCTTGACATCTGAATTGCAAACATGTTCAGATATAATTATCACAGAACTAAACAATTATACAGGCATATTTTGTTGCTCATATTACATTTAGCATAAGTATAATCATACCTATTAGTATTATACGTTGATATATATATATATATACATATTATATTTTAACATTTTCTTTCGCTATATATTTTATCAAAATATAAGGAAAGTATATATATTATATTATGTGTTGTTTCTTTCTTCTTGTAATAGCTTTTCTCCCTATCACCTTAGATTAATTATATTTTCAGAGCCCATGGCTGGATAGGTATTCAGGATGTATGGTGGAAATTGTAGTTGTGACTGTGGCTAGAAATAAGGGTCTTATATAAGATCCTGAGATTCCCCGTCATTGTTCCTACCATCGTTCCCTTGGTGCTAATACGGGTGTCCTTAAGGTTTCTTTTGGGTTAAATGCGGTTAATGGTTTGAAAAATCTTTTGGAGAGATTCTGGGTAATCATGTAGGTTTATTTCTTCTGTTATATAAAAACTTGTTTTTCTATAGATGATATTTGATTATATTGTATATACTACCAAGAAATTTTGTCCTGTATATGCATATGTATAAAATTTCAAAATTTCCGGTAATGAATTACTAAATTGTCTCTATAAAAATCCAATTGTATAACTGATGGTATTAATTATCCTATTTATTCCCATGACCTTATTCATTCTTTTATAATAACCATAGTAATAGTATATTGAAATAAATTTCTATTGAACAAAATATTTTGGAGTAAAAAGGGTAAATCACCAAAAGTAATAAATTTAATCAAAATATAAATTTTCTGGATCCTTTTAGAACAATTTTATTTTTAACTGAAAGGTTAAATCATTTTGGTTGTAACATATTAGGACTTGATTCATATTTATTTATTAAAGAATCATAATAGATGATACAAAGTTTGGCGTTTCTGAATTTTGATCCTTAATGTATGAAGTATTACTCCTATGTCAGAATATATATACATATGACTCAAATATAGTTAAAGAAATGAGTTAAATTATTAAACGATAAAAATTGTTTCCAATCGATATATATATATATATATATATATATATATATATATATATATATATATATATATATATATATATATATATATAGAATTGCGCTAAAATAAGAACCACCTCGAGTTGTAAGAACCGCGAGAACCACACCATCCGGGTCGCCGTTTACCATGATTTTTTTTACAACTAGATGTGTGTATTATAAACACAGCCGTAAAAAAAAAAATTTAAACGCCGCGGCCGAGGGGGTAGTTTTTTGCACCACAAGTTTGGTGTAAATAAAAAAGAAAAAAGAAAAAAAATAAAAACACCAAACTTGTGGTGTAAAAAACTACCCCCTCGGCCGCGGCGTTTAAATTTTTTTTTACGGCTGTGTTTATAATACACACATCTAGTTGTAAAAAAAAATCATGGTAAACGGCGACCCGGATGGTGTGGTTCTCGCGGTTCTTACAACTCTGGGTGGTTCTCATTCTAGCAGCCCCCTATATATATATATATATATATATATATATATATATATATATATATAAATATATATATAGGGAGGGGCTAATGCAAGAACCACCCTTATTGTGAGAACCTTGAGAACCAATGTGAACACAACCTAAAATAGCTAAAAAAACCTAAAAAAAAACCTAACCCCCACCCCCCCCCCCAAAAAAACCACCCCCCCCCAAGCTACCCCCCCCCCCCCCAAAGCTAAATGCTAAAAACTAAAACCCCCCAAAAAACCAAAACCCCCCCCAAAAAACCAAAACCCCCCTCCCCCACCCCCCAAAAACCTAAACCCCCCCCCCCCCACCCCCCCAACCCCACAAGCCAAAATGCTAAAAACTAAACCCCCAAAAAACTTAAAAAAAATCTAAAAAAATCAAAAAAATTTCTAAAAATTTTTTTTTATATTTTTTATGCTCAAATCGCTACTTTTAGTGGCAAAAAAAAAAAGTTTTTTTTTTTAAAAAAGTTTTTTTTTTTTGCTTCGAAAAGTAGCGATTTTAATATAAAAATATTAAAAAAAATTTTGTGTGATTTTTAGCTATTTTTAGGCATTTTTGGTGTGTTCACATTGGTTCTCGCGGTTCTCACAATAAGAGGTGGTTCTCGCATGATCTTCTCCCTATATATATATATAGGGAAAGGTTCATGCGAGAACCGCGAGAACCAATGTGAACACAACCTAAAATAGCTAAAAAAACCTAACACCCACCCCCTCCCCCCCCCCCCCCAAAAAAAAAAAAAAAAAAAAAAACCTAACCCCCCAAGCTAAATGCTAAAAACTAAAACCCCCAAAAGACCTAAAAAAAACCTAAACCCCCCCCCCCCCCCCAAAAAAAAAAAAAAAACCTAAACCCCCCTCCCCCACCCCTCAAGCTAAAATGCTAAAAACTAAAACCCCCAAAAAACCTAAAAAATTCGAAAAAATAAAAAAAAATCTAAAAAGTTTTTTTTTAAAAAAACTTAAAGGGTGTTTCCTAACGGATTTTTGTCCTATATATATATATATATATATATATAGGGGATGGATCATGAGAAAACTAGTTTAAATGAGAAAACAAAAAAACTAACTAAAAAAACATAAAAAACATACCATTTTTTTTTACAAATTTTTATAGAAAAATCCCTACTTTTTATGTATGGAAAAAAATTTTCAAAAAAAAAATTAATAATTTTTTTTTGTTGTACTGCACATGTGCACTAATACGGAAAGCGTAAGCCACTTAACCCACCCCCCACCGACACCCCCCAAAAACCTAAACCCCCCACCCACACCACCCAAAAACCTAAATTCACCCTCCCACCAAAAGCCTAACACCCCTCCCCCCCACCCACCAAAAACCTAAACCCCCCCACCCCCACCCTCCCGAAAACCTAAAACTAAACCCTAAACATAAACCTGAAAAAAAACCTAAACCCCCCACCCCCCACCCCACCCCCGAAAAACCTAAACCCCCCTCCCCCCACACCCAAAAACCTAATCCTAATCCTAAACCTCCAAAAAAAACTAACCCTAAAAGCTAAACTAGACTCAAAAAGCTAATTTTAAGCATGTAATGCACATTGTAGTACATGTTATATTGCACATGTGCACTACTGTAATAATAGTATTGAAAACAAGACGACACCATAAATCTTTTTTTATGTCATAAAAAATATGCTCGAATATACTTGAATGAAAGATAAGAAAACTTGTGATCTTATGGTGCCATTTTAGTGGCTTTTAATTAGTTTTCTAGTTTTCTCATATATATGTAGTTTTCTCATGATCCTCTCCCTATATATATATATATATATATATATATATATATATATATATATATATATATATATATATATATATATATATATATATATAGGGGAGAGTTTAAATGAGAACACTCATTTTTGTGAGAACCATGAGAACAAATCTCAACCACTCATTTATATCTCTTGGTTTTAATGAAAAGACTAAATTGGAAATTATACAACCCCTTTTTCCAATATCAGACAACATCAACTCTTATATCATAAATTGGTAATTATACGATTCACACTCCACTCACGCTCAAATATCATAAATTAGGGTTATTCACTCCTCCACGCTTGAAGATATTGGATTACGGTTCATTCACACTCGATTTTGATGGGTGTTTGTATTATTCATTCGATTCTCAATCAACTTCAGCGATTCATTATGTGATCTTCAACCATTCTAATTTCAGGTATCTTCAATAATTCATTCTTTGAACATAATGATTTGTTTTGATTTCTATATTGAATTCAAGATCAGATAATGCTTAACATCATGAAAGTAAACCTAATTTTTAGTTTTTATATGAAGTTCATAATTGGGTGAAGATTGCATTTCTTATCGAATTGAAGTTAGGTGTTATACCCATCTAGCTCGTCAGGTCCACTTAATTTTTAATGCACTGTGATTTGAGAAATGGAATCTTGTAATTGCTGTTTTCGATGAGTTGTGGCAAACATAGTGGAATTTTTTCTAATGTTTATTGAAGGTGGAAATTGTGAAGGACTATAATGTGTTGTTAATTTTTTTAATGTTTACGAGAAAATGAATAATATTTATTGTTGTTTGGATGTTATTTGGTTTGCTGAAATAGTGAATCATGGGAAGTCAGTTTCTAATGAAATTTTATTCATTTTATTGTCAAAACGACATGAAGTTGGAGAACCGAAACGCGAATCAGGATTTATGATTGTCAGTTTTCCTCGAGCTATAAGATATGTTGTAAGTATCTTTTGCCAACGGTAACAATCCAACAATGAAGCTTGAGTATTGTAAGCTATGTGGAACTAGTAATGCCCATAAACTAAATCAATTAGCTTTCATGTTCAACATACTTTTTTTATTCATCAATTAGATGCTAGCTATTATGTACACAATCACTACATGTTCCTTTCTATTCTTAATTTCCTTCTAATAAGCAGCCCTAACTTTTCACTACACTCAGATAATCTTTTGTAACAGTTTCTATAAATGTCATATGTTTTGACCCGCTAACCAACCCATTTAAACTTATTTACAAGATACACAAATTGTTACCCAACTCACTCGCTGATATTATTTTATTTATGATAGGGTGGTGTAGGCATTGCTAGGGATGTTTGGTACCGCAGAGGAGATGCTTGTGCTTATGACGTTGCAGCAAGGTGACTAACAGGGTCAAAAACCAGGACCAACTTTGAGATACCAATGATGTTCCCATTGTATATATCACTGACAACGAAAGGAAAAAAGAGGAAGTCTGATGACTGTAGTAGTAGTAGTAGTAGTAGCGTTAGCAATAAGATGAAGCCTAGCGATACGACAAATCAATAAAGTTATTAAAACAGTGTAGAAGTTGATTTTAATTTTGATAGTCCTTCGAAAACAAAAGCTCAAACTATTTGTACACTTTATTAATTCAATGTAATTATTATCTACGTTTTATGTTTGTTCTTTTGGTGGCTTTTTCTTTTCTATATTTTATCATCACTAATCCAATATTATTATATGACTGGTTTGTTTCGTTATGTATGTGTAACAGTTGATTGTACATATGTGTAAGTCTTCAGATTACGCATGTGTAAGTGTGTGTTTTACATATATGTAAACGTCATGTATTATTAAGAAATATGTCTTACACTTGTGTAAACTATTCACTGTCGAATATTTGTGTATTTGTTTACATATGTGCAGTTGAATTACACGTGTGTAAATTTGTTGCCTGTCAGATATTTTGTTTCTGTTTTACACATGTTCAACTGAATTACACATGTGTAAATTATTGTTTTATACATATTTAGCTGAATTACACATGTGTAAACTGTTCACTATCACTAATTTGGTTATGCTTTAACACATTTTCAGATCATTTACACATGTTTAAACTGTTCCTTGTCAATTAAATGTTTCTGATTTACACATTTGCAGTTCATTTACACATGTGTAAACTGTGAATTAAACAATATAGTATCTTACGTATATAGGGACGACACCCCGGTAAATTTTATTGATAACAAAAGATATTTACAACCTACAAGTATTAGGGCTTCCCGGGATATACCCAAAGGAAGACATCAACCCCAAACCATTAGCTATGGTCTAACAATTAGAACCTAACAAGGCCCTGACCATTAGCTAAACTAGAAATAAAAAGTTAACCTATTCTAGACTTAAAGCTACACCCGACCCAAGTACAACGTAAAAATAAATCTATACAACAAGTTTCAAACAACCTAAACCCTCCAAAAAAAAACAATCAAACACGGCCAAAACATTAAAACGACATTTAAAGCATAAAATCCGAGAGTCCATCTTGAGCTTCCCAAAAACCTTGAAGTCGACCAAGCAACAACATCATCCTCAGTCCTCAACCTGCCCAAACTTCAAACAACCATACACCAAAGAATATCAGCAACAAACACCAAACCCAACCTGATTTTCACATCCCAAACCAATATTTAAGTCATTTGTTTTCCATGCCATTATAAACGAATAAAGCAGCAGCATGTAACCGAAGCCTAGGTGGTGTAACTTGGGCTAGAAACGCAGCTTCGGACATGAGTTAATCACAAAACCAAGGCCACTGGAGGGAGAATTAAGCCGATGCACAACCTCGGACCTCAACAAAACACTCGGCCGGCCACATAACAAACCCGGAGCATGCCCACAAACCCGAAACAACCCCAGCAAACATGAATGCGTACCGAAAACAAGCTTTCCAGCAGCCTTGATCAATAGATCCCATAACTAAACAATTTGTCCAGCTTTAATCCTTGAACAAACCATATGATGCCACCAGTTCTTGGACCATAACTGTTGTATCTGAGGAGCAGGTGCATGTTTACCTGGGCCCGGAAGCCTACATTGGGCCCTGTCCGCCACGGTCTTTATAGAGATCTTTAACCCATTGTATTGGGTCTTCAGCTTGAATTGTAGCAACAAAATAACTTGGGTTTTAATGTCCCAACCTTGGGCCTTCAACTGAATCACAAGACTACGGCCCAAATGCATCAAAAAATCCCTGGCCTTCAACAAGTTACGATGATTTTTATCAGCCCAATCCCGATGACTACAAACCCAGAAGCCAAACTCAGAGAGACCAGTAGCAAAACAACAAAACCGGGAGTAACACACCAGAGAATAATAAATCCAGTAGACAAACTCGGGGAAACTAGGAGTAAAACAGCATACCCGGAGCTAAAGCATATAAACATTCGTACATCTTTTGTTTTTCAGTCAAAGCATATAAACATTCGTACATCTTTCTTGGGGATGATCTTGTTCTTATGCTGAAAAGTAAAGGCTCCCTAACATTTGTTTTCGGTTTCCTTTTTGTGGATTTGGCGGTTTTTGTAATATTTGCTTTCTTCGTAACCGCTTCAGTAGTCTTCTTTTTTTTATTTGTTGACTTGTTCGTTATCGCTTCTTTTCTTTTCCTTTTTTTGCCTCCTATTTCAAATTATACACAAAACTATTTTAAACCACCTTCTTAAGTAATATGCATTAGTAGCAGTTTGTGTAAACATCTTAATCACTAATCATCAACTTAGATTACTTACACATGTGTAGATTGACTAATCACTCAAATTCATTACTAACCAGGATGATTTACATATGTGTAACCTTATTGATCACTCTGATTCAACGCTAACCAAGATGATTTACACATGTGTAAACAGATTTCTTACACATGTGTAAACAGATTACTTACACATGTGTAAACATCTTATTTACACATGTGTAAACAGATTACACTTACACATGTTTGTGTAAATAGATTACTTACACATGTGTAAATATCCTATTTACACATGTTTACACATGCGTAAACAGATTACTGACACGTGTAAACATCTTATTTACACATGTGTAAATATCTTATTTACACATGTGTAAACAACTTATTTACACATGTTTATACATGTGTAAACAGATTACTTACACATGTGTAAACATCTTATTTACACATGTGTAAACAGATTACACTTTCACATGTTTGTGTAAACAGATTACTTACATATATGTAAACATCTTATTTACACATGTGTAAACAGATTACACTTTCACATGTTTGTGTAAATAGATTACTTACACATGTGTAAATATCTTATTTACACATGTGTAAACAATACCATTAGACTTCCAAAAGCACTCTATTCAAGTCAAGTCATTAGTAAACATATGAGTAAACTCAGCAAGAAAGTAAAATAGCCCAACGAATACAAATATACAACAATCAACGCATCAACCAGTCCAAAATTAAACAGTATTACAATGCACCATAGCTGTTGCAAAATAAGCTTCAAACCCTAACTAATCAATAAGCTCTTCACTAGTTACCAAACAGCCACCACCTCATTCATCGCTTTATTATACACAAATCCATAACTTCAGATAACTAATTTTCACATATTTCCAGTGCAAATACAACACTTTCAAAACTACAATCCAGCATCTAACCCGCATCACTCCATCATCCATATAATACCCCAACGAACACAAACATACAACAATCAAAGCGTACAATAGCATTACAAAATGCACTAAATCACTAACAAAACATACTTCAAAACCCTAACCAATCAACAAACAGCCACCACCTCCTCAACTAATTAATTACACGCAAACTCCACAACTTCGATTGAACAAAACGATTGCAATGTTTAATTTTAGCTAAAAACCTTCATACACCAACTACTTTCAAACTAAAATATGTAACAACACATAAATATTGACCAAAAAGCACAAAATCGGACTCTATAAGTAGGTTTCGAGTGGTGCGATTGCATAACAGATAGAAGGGGGAAGATAAGAGGCGTACCGAGTGGATGAATCAGCAGATTTTTGAGCTTCCAATCGAGTGTACGTCGGTGTATTTGGTGTAGATGATCAACGGTTGAGGGTTTCGGTGGAGCGCGGAATGGGGAAGGAGAAGTCCGTTGCTGCGTTTGGTGAATGATTTCGAGAAGATGGATTTTTTGTGTTTGGACAATAATACCCTTTTCTATTTTAATTCAGCTTTTTTCCTTTTCATTTAAACCCAACTAATCTTAGCCCTTAATTTAGGATGATCTATGAATGAGATTTGTTCTCATGGTTCTCACAAAATTTAGTGTTCTCAAGATAACCCTCCCCTATATATATATATATATACATACATATATATATATATAGATATATACATATCTATATATATATATATATGTATATATGTATATATGTATATGTATATATGTATATATGTATATATGTATATGTATATATATATATATATGTATATATATGTTACGTACATATATTTTAAACCATATAGTTATACCGTACTACATATTTTTACTTTATGGATGAAATATCATTTATTTTTTTAATACAGGTTATATAGAAAAATATAAAATATTTTATATATATTTACATACTTTTCCATGTGTATATAAACTAGTTGATGCCCCGCCCGCGTTGCGGGGCGATGGCCGAATAATGAGCGAGTGTTAGTCAGCTCATTGATACGAAAAACAATTAAATCGAGTCGACCAATTAAAACAAAACACTTTTATAGTTTTGATAAAAAAACTGAAACAATGGCAATATTGTAATTTTTAACTGAAGGAAAGTTATATTTTTTGACTGGGGTAAAATCGTAATTTGACAAAAGTTAAAGTAATGGCAGTACTCTAAATTTGAAACTGGGGCAAAAATATAAATTTTCACAGGGGCAAATTCGTAATTTTTAATTGGGGGTAACAACGTAATATAAATTTGAACTAAGGGCACAATCATAATTTTAAGTTTGAGGCAAAAGCACAATTTTATTTTGAACCGATGGCAAAATCGTAATTTTGAGTTGGGGGCAAAAACATTATTTTATTTTGAACTAGGGAAAAAACGTAATTTTGAATTGAGAGCGAAATCAGTATTTTTAAACGGGGAAAAATCACATTTTTGAACAGAGGGCAAAATCGTAATTTTTAAGTGGGGGCAAAAACAAAATTTTATTTTGAACTGGGGGCGAAAAGGTAATTCTGAGCTGAGGGCAAAACCACAATTTTATTTTGAATGGAGTGAAAAATCGTAATTTTGAGCTGGGGACAAAAGCGTAATTTTATTTTGAGCTGGAGCCAAAACCGTAATTTTAAAGAGGGACAAAATCGTGTATATAAAATCATAAACTGGTTGGTCCAATGGGAGAGTGCCAGGCAAAGTCGTACTTTTGAATTGAGGGCAATATCGTAATTTTGAGATGGGGACGAAAAGCGTAATTTTATTTTTGAGCTGGGGGCAAAAACGTAATTTTAAAATGAATATAAAACAATAAATGTGCTGGTCCAATGGGGGAGTGCCAGACAAGCTGCCTGGCACTATTCCCCTACCTTGTAATTGTATATGTAGGATAATGTACCTGTGCTCATACAGATATAATATAGTGTTATTATGAAAATCCTGTTTCAATATGATTTTAAACAATAAACATGTTTTAAATATGCTAAAATATTATATTTTAACAAAACTAATATAATTATATATTTTGTCAAAACTTTGACAAACAATATATATTTAGGTCGAGTAAAAATTTGGGTTATATTATAAATCATAAAACATACTATCTGCATCGAACAATATTTTATATTATGATATTTTAGAGATATTATACCTCAAGGGTGTTATCAATAATATTTTTGATTAAGACATTAATGTTAATATCATAATATCATTATAAGGTTATAAGATTTATTTTGAATCATATACATATGAGTATGATATATAATATATCACGAATATTAATATATCCCCTTTATATATATAGTATGAAACATAACATAACTATAAGATACAAATAGGGGTTACACATACCGAGAATTTAAAATGACATAAAATCATAAGATCAAGATTTTACTTTCACAGAATAACACACAAGATATTAATTTTCTAACATAAATGTTTAAGGTTTAGGTATTAGAAGAACACCTAAAGGGCTTAAACAAGTGGGATAGCTCTGCTACCACCTTCTGTCACAGCCTCCGACCCCACCTTGGGAGCGGGATCCGCGAACCAATCAGATGATATGGGTGTTTATTAATTTGGCAGCAGAAATTTTCATCAGGACCGTAGTTAGGAAATATTTTTATTAGAGTTAGATACCAAAATGTTTAAAATAGATAAATGGGATAAAACCCAAGTTTTGCTGATAATACATTTATAGGGATAAACCCTAATTATTGAAAACATGATCTCCTTTTTATTTAGGTAACTTTTATAGCCACTTTTCTAAGCCTTCAGTCCTCTCCAGCTGGCTTTTATTGGCTTCACACTAAGTTACCTGAAACGAGTTTTAAAAACATTTTATCAGCAAGAAATACTGGCAAGTACATTCCATTTTGTAAAGCATCAGTTGTTACACATTACAGTATTAAGGGAGATTACAATGTTTATATCTACACAATTACTCGTTCAGTATGTGTCACTCGACGAATCTGTGACTATGGTCATATCACGCATTAGATACCCATGCCTATTATGAAGGTTATCAAGTACTGTATACAAACCCCACAATATGGAAACAATTGTAGAATTACAAAGACTTAATCACTGTAATTGTATTTGAAAACATTTGAGGTTTTGGTAAAACAATTTGACTCACAAAAAGTGTTTGTAAAAGAAAATGTACTCACAAATTGTGAGAAAAGTGAATGTACTTACAAACAGTGAGGAAAAAGAGAATGTACTCACATTTGTAGACTTAGGTATTTCTACAGGCTTCCTGGTAATATTATAGCTTCCTGTTGTTTCTGCTGGTTATTATCTATCGAAATTACATAATGCACATGTGTTCGTAAAATAACCCAAATCACATTAACCGTACAACTCGAGACAGAACTCCAACAACTGAGTATGGCAAAGCCTTGACATGCATTATGGAGTCCTAGATCAATCGGGTGTAACACGAGACAGAAGACCAACGGCTGAGTCAGGCAGAGCCTTGACATGCGTTACGGAGCCCTAGATTGATCGTATAGGGTAACAAATATGTGATCGAGGGTTATAATACTTACAACGACGCAGAGCTTCGCTGATTAGGGGGTATTAGGCTATAGTTTTAGCCTACAGAAGTTGAGAGAGAAATTTAGAATTTTGAACAAGTTGAAATGCTGCATCTCGGCCCCTTTTATAGCTGAGACAGAGGTCTCTCGTGCCCTGTGAGAGCCTTGTCTATATCCTTCACGGCCTGCGAGGAACCTTAGCTCGGTTTTAGGGTTGGTGAGTCACAAGGTAGGTTCGACACGTGGATGGGACACGTGGCTAAAGCAGTGCCCAGCAAGTAACAGGTTGTCGCGGCCCGCGACAGACCTGGCTTGACCGGGTCGCGCCCCGCGAGGGCTTTGTGTATTTGTTTTTATTTGTTTTTCATTAATATAAATGTTATTCGGGTCCATTTCTCACATACAGAGTGTATTTTAGGACGTTAGGGGTGTTTTAAGGGATTTTTGGAGGGTTGTTATATTAGAATCCTGATGCTGCAACTCACTTTGAGTTTGAAACTCACTAAGAAACTGAAGTCCAATATTATGAGGAGTCTCATGTTGCTGGAACAACTCATGAAGGAACTGAAGTTCATCATTATGTCATGTTGCTAGTACAACACTTGAAGACACTAAAGTTTTACACTTTGATGAATCATAAGTTGCTGGTACAGATTCTCTCTTAAACACAGTTTTAATTGACACTTCTTTAAAAAGAACTAACTCAGAAGATTCAATTACTGCATCTTACAAAATTGAACATAGAAAAACTGTTGTTGATGAGGATGTTTCTAGTACATTTCATCTCAACTCTAAATCAGATATTGAGGGAGGGGATGAGATCCCAACAGATGGAGATCAGGAAACCGGTTAAGGAAATCTGGTAAGATAAAATTTGTTTATCTCAACAACTTATGGAGAATTATTCACTGGATTGATTCAAGGACATAAGGAAATCCGGGGTGAAAATATGTTATTCACTTCTAGTGGAGATGATTCTGGCATACCCAAGGTTGCACCGGATTCTGGTAAAACCAAAGGTACACCAATCATTTCCAAAATTGTTGCAAATGTTTTTTCAGCTGGTGTGTTAGGAGGAACATCTGTTGTTCCAAATGTCCCTGAACCACCCATGTCACAAGAAAATCTTCAAACAGTTTTGGATAATGTATTGAAAGTCTGCAAGAAGAATCCTGTAGAAGAGAAGCTTGATTTGTTGCTGTCAGAGATACAAGGTCAAAGAGCAGAAATGAAGACCTTATCCGAATCAGTGGAGCTCATAAAGGCACAGAATGAAAGAAACACTGAAAGACTGAAAGCTCTGTAGAGACAGAAAGAAAAGACACCAGAAACCAGCATTCCTACATCAGAAATTCAAAAGATTTTCACAGAAATGAAGAAAATCAAAACACAAGTCACAAATGCTGTGGAGTCAAAGCAATCAAGCAGCTCAAACAATGTCTTGGAAGAAATCACCATTCTAAAGGCAAGCAACAACAGTGTCACTGATGCCCTTGAGTAACTGAAAAAAGAATGGGCTACTCTGCAGGAGAAGAATCAAACTGAATTTGCTGAAGTAAAGGAAAGTGTAGCCAACAACACAAAACTGGTAGGTGAAGTGCAGTCTCTCATGATGAGAATGCATTACAACATTGCCAGATTGGCTAAGCTTGAGCCTAAGGAAATCCTGAAGCATCTCACAAGGAACTTCCAAAGTCAATTCCACAACAACCAAGTGTCACAACACCATCACTGAAGCTGGAACCACTGTAATGGGTCCACCTCCTGCAGTCTCAAAAGAAGATAGGAAAAAAAGGTTAGCATCTCCCTTTCCTCTGGTTATTTCAAAATTAAACCTCAAGAACCCTCAAATTGGTCCAAAGCCAACTTCTTCAAGAGACACTGTTATCAGTACAAGAATAAACCAGCAATCAATGAAAGACTGGGAAGAGGAAGCTAACTCAAGACAGCCACCGATTGTAAAAAGAAAGATCTCTAAAACCCAATCAGTCATGGTTCAAGAGATTGACAGGGATATCATGATATTCCCTGAATACAATCTGGTGGAATACTATTGGACCAAAGAAGATGTGCAAGAAAAGCCACCAAGTCCTTACAGACTGGGTATTTAGGAAGAAAGACTAGAAAGAGGTTTACAGAGTATCACTACACCAATCCAAATCCAATGAAAAGAATCATGAAAGTAGATCAAGAGAAGATTGGAACTGATGGTGCTGGAGGAACCTATGTGTAGAACAAATATATACTCTTTTTAGAGAAAATGGTGCAGAAGAGAAAGTAACAGATGGAGACCATGCTGATAAGCTGCATCCCTTGGATATTCTGTTCATGAAAGAGTTCTATGAAAAAGAAAAAGGGAACACACAATTTATTAGAAGAGTATTGGAAAGCATATCAAAAGCTGGAATAAAGATATTTGAAAGAGTAGCTTTTTCTGACTTTGATCTGTGTATCAATTATGACTATGTGCATAACAAGAAGGTCTATCTCATTGCACCTGATACATCAATTCCCTCAGAGCTGATAGAAGAAGCAAGATCTGGAGACATCATTAAACTGCCAAAGATAAAAGACAGACACAACTACAGTGTGGTATACAGAGATTTTGAAAAGAACAAAGCTCTGTTTAGAAGTGTTGACATCTGCAAGTATTCCAACCAAACACTAAGATTTATTAAGAAGTGCATGAACAAAAGGCAGGAACATCTTGGAAAGAGAGGAATGAACAAAGAAAAGGAAAGACAGGAGATTGTACAAATGATTGAAGAATGGAAACAAGAAAAATCTGGTACAAGGATATGTATGATATTTGCAAGAAATACATCTCCTACAAGAAGAAATTGAAGTCAGGAAATGTGCACAAACGTTTGAAGTTATTTTGAAAACATGTCTTTAAATTTTACTATTATGTAATTTGTTTCAAAATATGCTTGATTTGCAAATTCTTTTTCCGTTGTGTGGGAATTTTTTTTATGATTCACTTGTCATGAGGTAGTTTATTTTTCTTACAATACTTAGGGGGAAATTGTTAGGAAACTTTAAGTATAAGTATTGAAGAAAAAGATGATCATCCTGAGCAAAAAATGAAGATACAGTCAAGTAGTATTACTAAATATGTGCCTACATGATATCTTGACACGAAGAAAAGAAAGATACATCTTCAACTAAGCATCAGGAGAAGATCAAAACAAAGAAGACTATCAGATAAGACCTTTCTGATGAAGTCTGATGATAAATCTGGTATTTATCATCAGAATCATCTGGTAAAGTCTGATCACCAGAAATCTGATGATCAAGTTCATCAGAATTCTGGTAAGCTGTCACCAGAAATTCTGCTAGACCCACTTGTCTTCAAGATAAGCTCTGACACAAACCCAGAAAGGAGCAAGTTGGCAATACCTGATTCGATGAATATGCCAAAAAGTCCCTTTGTGCAGAGCAACAGATCTGGACTCTCGATAAATAAAGATGTCAAACCCGGAGGTTAAATGAGTTGTGCTTAGCATTCAATACACACACTACAAACTCCATTGCCATTCACTTAGAATTCTTTGAGTATTCGTTTTGTAATATCCAATAACTTTGTTTTTACAAATTCATTTAATACACTTGAAAATTCTATAACTTGTTTCTTGAAAGTTTTATTTCTAGTTCCGCACTATATTTTCCTATTTGTTGAAATCACTTGCCATATTAAGTATTTGGGTATCTCTATCTGGGATCAACAACTGCTGATGATTGTTGAATGAATTGGATGTTTAGGTGGAAGAACAGTTCAGGGAAAGGGATGCTGGAGAAGAAGATGTGGATATTGGAGAGGAGATGCAGTTAACAAATTTCCCATCAGTTGAGATAGAGAAGGATGGTGTAAATGGTAGTGGTAGAAGTGACTCAAGCTCTGACAGTGATTCCTCATCAAGCGGTACTAATAATCAATCATTTACTCAAATGTTGTTTGAACAACTTATGTGGGTCCTTAGGTACGCCACCCCATAACCGATACTAGTCGTGTGGATCGGACATAATAAGTGATATGGGCCATATGGTTACATACAACTCACATTGGTGGGCGATAAAAAAGTGATACGGGCCGTATTGGTCATATCACTGTCATATCAATCTATCTGGTGAGAAAACTGACACGAGCTGGTATAGGTGTGCGAAAAAAGTGGCATAGGGCCGCATTACTATACGACCCGTATCATGTTAGTAGGGGTACCGATATATACAAGATTTGTAAATGGTGCCATTTTTGTGCAGATTCTGGATCAGGGACAAGCTATAATGATGAGGAGGTCAACTCAACACCAAGAGGGGTGGTTCCATGAGGTTTTAAAGAATCTTGGAAACAATACAAAGTACGGGCTTTTGATGTTTTGATTGAGGTTGAAGTAGGAGTAAATCTTTTGTAGTTTGTAGGGCATATGCAAAGGATTGAAATCAGTTTTAGGGGTTAGGATAGTTGATCAGTAAGGTAGTTAATGGTGGTATAACAGTAGGAGACCAGTAGGGGCATCTAAGCCCCAAACAGAAGTCAGGAATGTGGTAGTAGGCATAAATAAATATGTGAATGAAAAATATTTTGTGGGTTCCTACTTTTGTTGATTTTGTGGGTGCTATAATATGTCAGATCGTTGAATAAGAAATGAATATGAGTAAAAGAAGGGACCTGGTATGGCATTACAAATTATGATTGTTTAGAACAATTTCTATCGGGGATCCATAGAAACTAAGATGCATATTGATGTAGTGAGTGATACGATAATGAAGAACAAATCACGTTGATTCTATGAATACCGGTGATGATCTTTCCCAAACCCCCAAAATTCAACCTAAAGGGCAGAGAATTTGAAGTGAAAAGTGATTAATCTCAAAATTGATTTCTGACCATTAGAATTACATGAGAAAAATATAAATAAAGACATAAATTCAAAATGGGCCACAAAAAGGCCATGGGCCAACCACAAGTCCAAAAACAAAATGCATTAAACACCGAAAAAACATAAAAGTGTCCATAACTCCCATTAAAATGTGTTTTTGTGGCGAAACTTGAACAAGGCCCTTCTGGGTCCTTGCCACGACATGCTCCTCGTTTCAAGTTTCGATTTGACAGGTCGAACGCCTAAAACGGAGACCCGTAGCCAGAGTTATGCTCGTTTTCGTAAATTATCATTGAAAGCTTGATCATCGGCCTCCAGAAATGTCATGACCCGATCTTCTACACTTGGGCCTGCATCATTCCTCGATTGGTATGTTGAATCTAGGCCATTGCACGCATGACACCATCACCGGATCATCTAGGTTGTTCCACCCCATACTTGGGAAAAAATAGTCACACTTGGCAATGGTAATGTTTTACATATTTCCCTTACTTGTAAATCATATTACACATTTACACTCTAATTTGATTTAGATTTTCACAAACCCTACACTAGTAACTTATCTTGATCATTGATCACTTTGTGATCTTATATTGAATAGTTAAGAGACTGTTCAAGAATGTGATAGAAAAGATTTCTCTGTAAGATACTTTATTCATTAATCTTGACATTTAACATAGTAATTATAACTACAAGGCTCTTCTAAGTATTATCACATCTGGATTTCTAATAGTTATCAATTAAAAACAATAACCTAATATTTTTCATACCTTTTATGACAACATTCAGAGAAGCATTTGAGTGGCCGGTGATGGATTGGGATGGTAACTGTTGACGAAGGAGATAGAGTCAACATTGGAGTTCTGTTTACCAAAGCGACGTTCAAGGGTTATCTTGGGTTAACATTTTTCTAGTTCTTAGTTTTGTGGAAATAAGACATGGTGGTTTAACCATTATTTTAAACTCATTTTTGCTTATTACATTTTCCCTCGTAGTGTTAATTCTATAGAAAATTTTGAAAAATTTTGTGTAGTTAAAATATTGGATTTTTAAGAGTTCGGCCCGACTTATGTTGCGAAATCAAATTTGATAACTTAAGAGTTAAAACTAAATACGAGTGTTTGAATTCTTAGATCAACTCCATATCACGAAGGGTCACAATTCATGTTGTGAAAGAAACTCAGTTGTCTCAATCTCTCTTACATCCATTGACATACCATCTAAGGACCATAACTTCTAATTTATATTAATATAACATAGGTGCATCAGATATTATATAACGGTAATTTTAAGAAAATTAGATTAGAATGGCAGGGAATAATTATATATGTAAACGGAGCCAAAAACAACAAGTTAGGAGGCAGCATCAATTGAGAAAAGATATGTACATCCTGACCATCTTATTGATATCTTCCATTTTGCAACATCCAAATGTTTTACTACAAAATCATAAACATCTATAGAAAATAAACTGCTTGCTGACAGCTACATCTGGAGTTGAAATTCTTGCTTCCTTTCATTTGTACTTTCACGAATAATCGGTTAAAATGGTGCTGTCTGAAATATTCTTTCTAACATATGTAGCGAACTTATCGAAGTTGCGTATCGTTTAAAACATCCCAAGTAGTGTAGTGAAGGTAGTTTTGCAAGAAAGTAACAAAAAGAGACGATGAAGGAAACAAGAAAATCGTTTTCATCTTTACAACAATGAAGCTTTGGAATTACCTCCTAATTATTCTATGCACATATCTAACTGTAAAAAAAAAAGTTTTTTAATCCCTCCTCATGAAACTATCAACATTTGAAAAGCATTTATATCAAAATCTTGAACAATTAGAGTCAAGTTAGAAACCAAAGTTCTCAAAATGAGTCACAATTATAGGGGCAGCCGCCCTGATACAGTGATTGATATGGTGAAACCGATGAATTTTACAGGCGGGTTAGAGTTCACAAATCTAACGTATACAGTCATGAAGAAGAAGAAGAATGATGATGGAAAATGGGTGAAGCAAGAAGCTGATTTGTTGAATAAGATCACAGGTTATGCACCGAAAGGGTGCATCACCGCGGTTATGGGTCCTAGTGGTGCTGGCAAGTCTACTCTTTTGGATGGGTTAGCGGGGCGGATTGCTAGTGGCAGCCTTAAGGGAAAGATGTCCTTGGATGGGGCCGAGATGAGCCCGAGCTTGATCAAGAGAACTTCTGCTTACATTATGCAGGATGATCGGCTCTTCCCAATGCTAACAGTTTATGAAACTTTATTGTTTGCAGCTGATTTTCGGTTAGGATCCATCCCACGGGCTGAAAAGAGGCAGCGTGTTGAAACTTTAATCGAGCAACTAGGCTTATCGGTAAGAATCTAAACATATATTCATATATAATCTCTATCAATTATTTACAAAATCGGTTTCTTTTTGGCTAGTTGGAACTTGTTGAAAGTGAGTAGCAGAATTAAATTATTTTAACACCAAATAACAAAAAACTAAAGAATCAAAGCTTGAGTTGAATGGATCACCAACGATTAACGACTTTTATCAAATCTAAACATATATTCATTCATATATATATGCTGACTTTAGCACTATATTCCATTAGGGTGGCTAACGGGGGAGTGATTCTAGATAAATATATATGTAGGTAATTTAGGCTTTCGGATTGTTTATAACTATGCGTAAAACACATAGATGATAAGTAAATTATATGCTTCCGGACCCCATAAAGCTTAAGATGGCGGTCTAATACAACACTTATCCGCTGAATTGTTTAAGTGTAGACAGCAAGGAACACATACATCGGGGATGAAGGGACTCGAGGGGTATCAGGAGGTGAACGTCGTAGGGTGTCGATTGGTGTAGACATCATCCACGGACCATCTTTGCTTTTTCTAGACGAACCCACTTCAGGTTTGGACTCGACCAGTGCTCAGAGCGTGATCGAGAAAGTTCACGACATTGCCCGAACCGGAAGCACGGTCGTTCTAACCATCCATCAGCCTTCGCACCGAATCTTGGTTCTCCTTGACCACCTCATTATATTGGCTCGCGGACAACTCATGTACCAAGGATCCCCGAAAGACGTGGGGCTCCATCTTGGCCGCATGGGCCGAAAACTTCCTAAAGGCGAAAACCCTATTGAGTTTTTAATTGATGTGATACAACAATATGATCAATCCGAATACGGAGTCGATGCAATGGCTGAATTTGTTCTTACGGGTATGAAGCCCCCTCCACTTTCAGAAAGTGAAATGTCGTTTTCGACCATCCATCCTTCTCCGACGCCACCACCGCGCCGCGGTAAACCAAGCCATGATCAAGGGGCCTCAGGGAAGAGACTTCACCTCGAAACCGTTGGGCGGTCCGAACAAGAAAAGGATTTTGATCATAGTGTGAGAAGCCCTTGGAATAATAGTGGTAGGTCATGGAGCCAAAGTGGACTCATGGACTCCCTTAAGTTCACTCCTACACGTAAGCGCAATGATCAGAGAATGCAAAATCCTTCGAGGTAACCACTAAACTGTATTGTTGATGTGTTAGTAAAGTTTACACTTATGAAAATATAAGTAACTTAAATAATTTATTCTTTAGTGGAGAATAAACTCCTTAAACTTATGAAAAATATATGCAACTTAATTTATTCTTTAGTGGAGAATAAACTCCATATATGTAACTTAAATAATTCATTCTTTAGTGGAGAATAAACTCCATGAGGCGTTTTATTCCTTAAATAATTTTTTCGAATCATTATACAAAAATACGGAATTAATGAAAGTAAGATTTTGTAAAAAGCACGTTTGTTATAACACTTTCTTATATTTATTGTTTTATAAGATATAACATTTTCTTATATTTTTTGTTTTATAAGATACGTGTTGTTTTACAAATCTTATATTATAATAGAATTTGATTTTATATTTTTAGTTTATATTTGTTATCTCTTGGATTGCAAAAAAATTCTTTAACTTCAATAATTCAATAATTAAAGTAACAAACTTTTTGTTTATTACTTTAGCACACAAGAGTGGCCCTTTCTTGATTGTAAAAAATATATTTTTTAATTATTTAACGCAAGGTTGGCCCTCCCGTTGGTCTAGATGTTGCTAAGACAGAATTTTTGAACACGCATCATGGTATCACTGGATGAAATACGTTAATTAGCACAATTTAATGACTATTTTTATTAATTTTATTTGTCAAATTTTAACTTGTAAAATTTCCTTACATTGTTAGTTTTGTATTTATTTTATGAATTAGTTGTCTATATAACTTGTAATTTTGGAAACATTAATGACTAAATCTGGTATGAACATTTAGCAGTCAACGTATTCAATTTGCCCAAAACATAATATCTAAATTTCTGAACTTCTTGCTCTTGACTTTGTCTTCCTTTTGATACAGTGCCTCTCCCTACTACACCAACTCGAGTGATATTATAATAGGAACCCCAACTCCACACAGTAGTGACTACACGGTCAACGAAGACGACTATCTCACCCCAAACAATGCACCAAACACTGCAAAATATAACCATCTCGGTCCCAAATTTGCAAACTCATTCTTTGCAGAAACATGGGTCCTGATGCGCAGAAACTTTATAAACATCAGAAGAACCCCTGAACTATTTCTTTCACGGCTCATGGTGCTGACCATCATGGGGTTTATGATGGCCACTTTGTTCATGAGACCTAAAGCCACAATGCAAGGAATAACTGACCGCCTCAGCTACTTCATCTTTACAGTCTGCCTGTTTTTCTTCTCATCAAACGACGCTGTCCCCGCATTCATCCAAGAGCGGTTTATCTTCGTTCGAGAGACTTCGCATAATGCGTATCGCGCCTCTTCATACACCATTGCAGGGTTGATAACTTATCTACCATTTCTATTACTTCAGGCTGCAGTGTATGCTGGTATCACTTGGTTTGCATTACGGCTAGAAGGCCCTTTTGTTTATTTCTTGATCATGCTCTATGTGTCCCTCCTCACCACAAACTCATTCGTCGTGTTCGTTAGCTCGGTTGTCCCTAATTACATTCTTGGGTATGCGGCTGTTATCGCGTTTACAGCTTTGTTTTTCTTGTTTTGTGGGTATTTCTTGAATAGCCGTGATATTCCGCCTTACTGGACTTGGATGAATAAGGTTTCGACGATGACATACCCGTATGAGGGGCTGCTGATAAACGAGTACCAAAGGGATGAAGTTTTCGGTCAGACTCTTATAGGAACAAACGTGACAGGAGTTGACATTCTAAAGTCGCTGAGCATTTTTCATGAAAAGAATCCGAAATGGATAAAGATTTACATAATGTTGGGATGGGCGGTCCTATATAGGATATTGTTTTACATTGTTCTTCGTTTTGCTTCCAAGAACCAGAGGACATAAGTGGATTACAAGAAAAGGGTGATCTTGAATTAGACGGTTGCAGTTTATGTTTCATTTAATCTTGTTATATATGAGGGGATATGTATGACATGTGAAGTTGATTAGAGTTGTAATTCCCAAAACATAAGTACAAACAGACAAAATGAGGTTCATTCAAATAATATATCAATGACATATTGGCTTGATCATGGTTTCCATAACATCAGATTTGAGAGTATTTCAAACATGCTGGAAGACTGATTAAGGGTAAATCCCCAGAATACACAAGTTGATAAAAAAAAAAAGTAACCAAAATAGACATGGTAAATTTGTTGGCTCAGTTGTTGTTTGGCCCAAGCAAGGGGTCCAACCTGGTAATTAAATGGGTTTATTAATGGGTTTAAGCAAAAAGTGACAAGGTGGTGAAATTGAGGGATCAAATTTAACAAGTATGTTAAATTGGTTAAGTTTCTTAACTACATTATAATTAATAGGGTATTGGATTTTATCACTACAAACTATTGGCTATTAGCAGCTGCCACCTCATACTATCACTTTGACGTCCGTAACCCCAACTTAACACTTAGTGTGTTCTGTCACCACATCGTTAACTGATCACTAACTTTAGATCCCGCTACTATACTTTTGAGGGTGTCATAGGGATCTTAGGACACCCAAAATGTATAGTAACAGGATCAAAAGTTAGTGATCAGTTAACAATGTGGTAACAGAACACACTAAATGTTAAGTTGAGGGTGACGGGCGTCAAAGTGATAATTGGGGTTGGCAGTGGCCAATAGTCAATAGTTAGCGGTGATAAAATCCGATAACCCTAATTAATATGGTAATGCCTTGGCCACCAAGTTAGGATTAGTCTATATAAACCAAGTTAGGGTTAAACATTCCGAGTTATGATTTGAGAGTTATTGTAATCAAGTTTTTTGAGTTATATTTTCCTGATTATAATAAAAGTTTTTGTTCATTCTTGTTATCGATTCTTGGATTTGAATTGGTATCATAGCTAGCCAAGTCCAAGAACCTTAATCGAATAAGGCGCCGCCATCACATGGAGAACACATTGCCGTCAACGGAAGCCGCTGTGTTTTTACGATTATACTAAGCCAAGTTCAATTGTTTCCGCTACTACTAGCGTTCTCGTCGATAGAACTATGAAAGAGGTTAGATTGTTGGGTTCTTTGTTACCGCCTGTCATTGTGGTTTTTTGTTTACCTTGTTTTCCGTTTAAAGGTGAAAGAAAGTAAACAGTAGGAAATCTTTGATTGACTTTTATTTTTGGTATCTCAAAATTCAACAATAGTAAAAAAGACTTGTTTTGATTTATCTTGTTGGTGACTTGGGATTCAAAAAAGGAAGAAATACAATAAGTTTATTTATTTAATTATTATATTTGGTTCAATAAGTTTGGTTTAACCATTAAAAGTTGATTATTATTTGGGTTGGGCATGTGGGTTCAATTCAAGGTTTGTTTTTAATTCGGGTTCGTGATAAGGGATTTGCGATCATATTTGAAAGTAGACTGTTCGATTCTGGAAAGTTGTTCGGGATTGATCGGTTTGTATTTCTTCCAACAGATTTGAACAAGGGGGTTCAACATCGCTAACTTATAATAGACGAGGTAAGATAGCGGATAGTGATCGACTAAATGTTACAGTTAAAGGAAACTATTCGGCTAGTCTTGTATGTCCCATGTTGACTAAACGAGTACACAAGATGGGGTATGGGAATGAAGGAGATCCTTAATGTGTACGGATTTTGGGAGCAAATTGAACCAGGATTTGCTTCGGATGCAAAGAAAAAACAACATGGCGACAGCATTGCTGTTTCAGGCTATACCCGAAGATCAGATTTTACAAGTCGGTAATCTGACCACGGCCAAGGAGACGTAGGATGCGTTAACAACCCGTAGTCTTGAGGCCGCTCGGGTTGGAGAAGCGATGTTACAAACTTTAATGTCCAACTTTGAGAACCTAAAGATGAAAGACCATAGTTCGGTTGCTGAGTTTGCTAGTACGTTATCTTGGTTCGCTTTAAAGCTAGCTTCTTTGGGTTTTACGATTGATGGGCCTAAATTGGTCAAGAAGTTTCTGAACAGGCTACCAAGAAGATTCATTCATATGGTGGCTTCAATTGAACAGGTAGTTGATCTCTAAATGATTACATTTGATGATGTTGTTGGTTTTTTAAAAGCATACAAAGAACGGATAAAAGAAGAGAATATTCAAGAAAATAGCATGTAATTTGATGTTTACTAAATCCGAGTCCTCACGTAATCATTGGAATCGTAATTCGTATAAAGGGAAAGGAGGGGGCCGAGGTAGAGGCCAAAACCAAGACCGGGATGACGAGGACCAAGATGAAAGTTAAAGCCGAGATGGTCAAGATCATAGGTCATAGCAGATGAGTCAAAGAAGAACCAATGATCGTCAAAAGGGAAGAAAAGATTCATAGGTTTAGTGTTACTGTTGTGATAAATTTGGTCACTTCATGTCAGGGTGTTCAGATCATATGAAAAAACATGGAGAAGCTAACTTAACTGAAACCAATTATTTGTATTCATCATTGTTTATGATGAGATGTGATAAAGAAACAGTTTTTCTGATTGAAGAATGGGTGATTTCTAAGCGTTTCGAGACTGAGCTAATGGAGAAAGACACTTGGTATCTTGACAACGGAGCATCAAATCACATGACGGGTAATCAAGCATAGTCCCTCGAACTTAACGAACATGTCACGAGAAAGGTGAAATTCATAGATGGATCTTGTGTTGACATACGAGGAAAGGGATCGGTATTACTTAAAGGGAAAACACGAGAAAATCGCCCATTGACCGATGTTTACTACATACCTATTTTGCAAACTAATATCATAAGCTTTGGTCAAGCAACAGAAGGTGGATGTGACACTCACATGAAACACAATTTGCTAACCATTCATGATGATACAAGTATGCTTATGATAAGTTGACAAGGACCAAGAACCATTTGTACAAGATCAACGTTAAGATAGCAAGTCCCGGTACACAAGTTAGCATGATTGGAATGAAGAATTTTGTACATGGGGATCTACAAAAAGTTAAACTGCAAGGTGATACTCCAAGTACGAGTCAGAATTTCTCAAAGATCCAAGTTAAATTGTTATATCCAAAATTTAGAGTTCAAAGAAAAATGTTCAAGAATCCAAAGAAAATGTTAAGCAAGGGATTCAAACCCAAGGAAGTACGTGTAATGATCTCAAGAAACAAGTGTTTGTTCAAGCTAAGTGGAGCCTAAAGAACACTAGATAAGTTTCCTAATTATATTATAATTAATATGGTAATGTCTTGGCCACTAAGTTAGGGTTAGACATTATTTAAAACTAGAGACACACCGAGTTATTGTTTGAGAGTTATTGTAATAAAGTTTTTAGAGTTATATTTTCTTGGTTATAATAAAAGTTCTTGGAGAGTTATTCCATTCATTCTTGTTATCGATTATTGGATTTGAAAATCAACAATTTCTAGACAGAATAAACTAGGCAAAGTCTCAAAGATATTATTGTGTAACAAATTATCTTGTGGCTTTATGCATAGGTAATGTCTCACCATCACAACACCACCTACAAAACCACCCACCAAAATTCTTGACCCACTAGAATTAGAAAACGTATCAAAAGAGATACAATCTTTCTATTACATAACTGACATCAGCCAACGTATCTTTCCGTCCCTAAAAAGATATCAAAAGCTTAAAATTGTACAAGAGTACCTAGAATTGAAGGTCAAACAGGCTGAAACGATAGTTGATTTCAAACGCAAAGGGAAAAGTGATAAAAGGCTCAGCAAATCATGTCTGGAGAATTCACAAAGGTGAACAGACTTGAAGACTTTGCAAAAGATGTTAGTTAAATGGCTTCTTAAAGACCGGTAAGAAACCTTGACGCCAAAAAGGAAATAAGGGAAGACTATCTGGAGTTCATCATGAAAAATAAGCCTTATAGTACCTCAAGAGCTCAATTATCTAATTGGACTATAGAAGCCCTTTTGGAAGAAATCAAAAGGATTGAGATGTTAAAGCTCAATCCAGATATCAAGCCCACTCCTCCCAACTGGGCTCCAGGTAGAAAACCTATTGGCCAAAACGGTCGGCGGGGAAGACGCGTCGGTTTGGTTTGTATCTGTAATCCGACGACGGTAAGCGAATGTTTTTGTAACTGTAATGTAAGGTAAAGGGTATTTGAATTTTTGTTAGTTCCGTAGTAAATTGACGAGGGCAGTCGGTGTCGTTAACTATGAATTTGTGACGTTGATATTCGAACGGGTGCTTTGGGGAGTCATGACGGTTCAATTATCCGGTGGTAGCCGAAGTTACTTTTTTTATAATTATATAATCTTATGGTGGGTTTGCATTTAATTATGATTTCCGTGATAGTGACACGTTAACCCTAGCCGGATTACGGTATTTCAATAAATAAATACAGATTAAAGATAATTATTGATTCACACGTTTAGGCTAAATACACGGTTGAAGATAATAAAATTTGGGGAAAGTTCTTGGTTAATAAAATTGGAATTCTATTTGATGGAATTTGGGTGTGACAGCCAAATCGTCTATGACTGTCTTTCGCATGATCGACTGCTCAAGACCTTTCTGTTCACCGGTGGCCCATGTAATTCCAATTCTAGCCAAAGTTATGTTGGTTTAACGTTTGGGCCTTCCAGCCCTTTTTACCTTGTCCAATTGGTTCAAGTAAGAGTCTCCTAACTCATGGATAATCTTCTTATCACTTTCTCGTCACAAGTATGTTGGTTTAGATTTATTTTGTCTTAAGATTGTATGCCATATTAATTCATGTAGCTACTTGAAAAGAATATAAGAAAACTATATATGTGTCTGCGTCTTCACACTTGATCAAAATTTCCAATTTATAAGTTATCTTAAGTAAGTGTAAGTGGATCCATTTAATGAAGCTGCATGTCATTGTCCACATCTTATATAAAATTTGAAACCAAACATCTAGGTGAACAAGATTTCCAACCTTAGTTGATTTATGGTCACTAAGTGGAAATGGAATCCTATGTTGTTTAGCCTTGTGACACACATCACAAGAATTAATTTCATTAGACTCAGATTTAATTTGTAAAATATTTAACACTTGTTCAGCAGGTTGACCCAGTCTAGAATGCCAAAGCTTTATATTTTCAGCCTTACTTAAACAGGCAAAAGCAGAACTATGAGAATTACCATAAAAATACAGACCCTCAGTTTGTCTACTAGTCACCGGGGATTTCTTTAAGCATAAATCCTGAATATAACAAGCATTTTCATCAAAGACTACTCTAAGCTTATTATCCTTGGCTAACTTATACACAGAAATAAGATTCACACAATATTCAGGAATGACAAAAACGTCTTTTAGAACCACAGAATCTGACAGTTTAAAACAACCAATTTTAGTGACTTTACATCAGTACCATTTGGATGCTTAACAGTTATGTTATACTTAGAAACATCAACTAAATTAAACATGTTTTCACTAGTCGTAACCATATGTTGGTTTGCACTAGAATCAATAATCCAATTTAGATTCTGTGTTGAAACATCATTTGAGTTAAAACAAAAAACCTTCATGTTCCATCCTAGTGAAGAGAAAGAACTTATAGCATTTACCTCCTACATTGGACTTATTGGTGTCTTCAGTTCTGTTCTCATTTAGCAATCCTAGCAACTTAGAAAACTGATCAGAAGTTAAGGAATTCAATGAACTAGCACATTTATCACTCACAGAAGAACTAGCACCATTACTAACATAATTGTTAGACCTTGACCATTGATGACCATTTTGATTTGATTTTTGTCTATAACGAGTTGACGTCACCCGAACGTTGCAGCGGGATATTGAAAAGGCTAGGATATAATGTGTTCCTAAAATTTTATACAAACAGTTGGTTTTGTAAAAAAAAAAACGGCATAGAGTCAAACCCGTAAACACGCACTCGCAATTTTTAAGTAACAATAATAGTTGTTTTATAAATAACATAATACAACTATTTATTTAAGTAAACAATACCACCTCAACACATTTTTGTAATATAAACAGTCGCTAGTTGTTTACAATTATTATTATATATAAACGTCAGTTACTAGTTGTTGTGGACTTTTGATGGGAATTCACTTATGAACCAAATCATAAAGACCAGTTTTTTAAAACTATTAAACTATATTATAATATATATTAAATTAAAAATGAATTTGTATTATTAATAGTGAATTTAAATAACATTAAATATCACAAAATATTAAAAATATTTATTTCTTTTGGCTCTGATTTTAATAATAATAATAATAATAATAATAATAATAATAATAATAATAATAATAATAATAATAATAATAATAATAATAATTGTTTACTTTTTTTAATATATAGTTATTATTTTATTTAAAAAACAATTAATATTGTCATTAAACCTTTACCCATTCAGCCATATACAAACATATACAAACCCAACTCAGTATTTTTCATATGATTTTTTAGAACTTCCTTTTCATTTATATTCTTTGAAATTAACATTCCTTTTAGCCATTTTCTTTTTTTTTATTTATATAACCATTATATTAATTAGTTTTTTCTTTCTTTTCTGCAAAACCAATGCCGGTATTGTAAAGCCATCAAAGAGCCTTTTATAGTTTTAATGTTTATTATTCATGACCTTTTTTCTCACACAAATGCACACACACAGAGAGATTTTAGAGAATTGAGATGCTAGAGAGAATGAAGGGTGCGGTGGCCGGCCAGAAATCCTAGCAACGGCAGTTATCCTTGGTGGTGACGGTAAAGCATTCCGATGTTGGTTCTCCTCCGTGGTGACGTCCGGCGGTTATCCTCAGCGGTTTTCGATGGAAAGTTCGGACGACTCAGGCGCTCCGATGAATAAGGCGGCATCGGCGTAATAAAAACAGAAATGTCATCTTGCTCTCTTATATGTCACCCACGAACTCTAACGCGCATCGCCGGAGGACCACAATAACCACCGGTAGTCGTTCAAACGTGTTTGTAGTTAGAAGACCCGTCACAGCCGGACTTCCACCTCGTTTTCTTTGTCTTCAATTTGGGTGTCATCTTCGTCTGGGGAGTTTCTTGTTCTTGTGGGTTTTCCTGGTTTATAATATACATTTTGTTAATACACTTGATGATGTGGCATATCACCGGTGGATATTGTGGTGGCGGTGAGGGTTATATAGGTCATGAAATGGTGGCAAGGGGGAAACGGTGGGTGGAGGAGACGCGTCGGTTTGGTTATAAACAGTAAGGTTACGACGGTGGTTGAGTGTGTTTGTCCGCCAAGTACCCGTAGGGTAAGGTTTGAGGGAAAAAGGATATCTTTGTTGTTGGATGGTGACTGATCGTGAGTTTGTATTCGGTTACCCGCCAGAAATTGTAGTTTGATTAGTTTTGTGGATTGTTTTGAAATTTGATAGGTGCCACGATTTGGATGCTTCATTTGAATGTGAAACACAACCCATGTGACTAATTGTATATAGATTTAATTACTTAAACGGGCGCCTTGAGGAGACATGACTGTTCAATTAGCGAGTGGTGACTGAAGTTAGTTTTTGTTATATTATGAAACGGTGCCTTCTCCAAAGTGATGCGATGATGGTTAAAGGCAACTTTAAGTTGCTTTTTGTATAAGGGTGTAATTGGGAGGATACCCATGCAATTCAAAACATTTATCAAACGTGTGACCAAGCTTATTGCAATGAGAGCACTTAAGATTGGGATTAGGACCTTTATTAAAATTTTTCCTATTGTCATTAAAATTATTTTTGCCTTAGCAACAAAACCAACATTAGGAGTTTTCGAAACATTATTAAATTCTCTGTGTAATTCCTCTCTAGATATAATTGAGAAAGCAGTTTTAATAGTAGGAAGAGGATCCTTTGTCAACAAATTGGTCCTAACAGGTTGATAAATGTCATCTAATCTCATCAAAACCCGCATAAGCTTGATTAACTGACTAAACTCATTAAACTTAGTAGAGGCACTGCAAGTACAAGAGGGTAACTGAAGGATGGCATCAAACTGTTTCCACATTGTGTTAATTTTATGATAATATTCAGACACACTAGTCCCATTTTGACTCACAGAGTTAATTTTTTTGATACAAACCAAAAACCACAGAACCATCAACCTTATCATATGTGTCTTTTAAATCATTCCAAACCTCTGAAGCAAGTTTTGAATATACTTGACCAATATACAACTCACAAGAAATTAAATTTTGAATCCAAGTTAACACAATAGAATTGCAACGATCCCACTGACTAGCTAAAACATCATTAGCTGTAGACCTAGCGCAAGTACCATCAATAAACCCTAATTTGTTTTTACTCATTAATGCAAGTTTCATGGCATTAGACCAGACCACATAATTCTCAGTTCCCTTTAACTTGATATTAACAAAAGTAAGCCCACTAGAATCACTAGCATGTAAGTATAAAGGATCACTAGCATCAAGTTTGCTAATCAACGTAACAGAAGACTCAGTTTTATCACCCATAGTAAACAAACAAACTAAGCAAATAAACAATCAGTAAAAAAAAAAGAAACAGATAGCCAAACACAGATAGCCAAGCAAAGAACAACCAAGATACTGAACTTAGAATCAGAAAATCACAAAAAAAATAGAAATAACACCAAACGGCAGATCTGCACCAGTGTTCCAGATCGCTGGTTCGTCACTCAATAGGTGTCGGCGCAAGTCTTAGTGCAGAAGCCCTAAAGATAAACCGAAAAAAAAGAAAGATCTCACCGAGATTGGTTCCCAAGTTAGGGTTCTCCAAACAAAAAACTCACAGTCCGTAACCTTCACTTAGGGTTACGTAACTATGAGGCAAAGAAAATCCAGTAACGCTCCCTTGAGAGTCAAACCACTTGTCTTGACTCTGGCCGTAGACAAGAATACCAACGTAAACCCTAAATCAAAAGAAGATCTAAGTGAAACCCTAGATCTGTGACCGATCTAAAAAAACAGAGCTCAAGCCATTCAATCAACACACCTTGTTGACCGAACCCTAGTACGCAGCGGAACGAACACTAGAATCACCCTTTGAGCTCTGATAACATGTCAGAACTCAAGAATGAACAAAGAAACGATTTTATTAAACAATCTCTGATCGAAATAACAAGAGCAAACTAACCAGTCATCACAGCTTACAGGTAGAAAAGTTAAGAAAAGATAATCAAAGCAATGATCATCAATAAAGTGAAAAAAACCTCACGAATGAACATGTCGGAGAAACTGGAAAAGTATATATAAGAGAAGATGGAAGATGTCTGATCATGCTGCACCTCTCGCATAACAACAATAGTAAAGGCAAGACCAATGCCCTAATGTTGGTCCCTGGTTGATCGGGATCTTCCTGTTAATGAGAATGTCACACTATGATTGCTGTGCGGAATCCAGCAAATCATATACAGATACAGAAAGACATATGATTTCCATGTTCAACAGTCTGCAATTCAATTGAAATATATGACAAGATACAAGTTCCAGTTGATCACAGACTTCAGCTCTCTAGGTTACAGACAGATTCAAAAGTCCTAAATGAGCTGACAGAACTTCTATTTATAGGCAAGTCAGAATAAGCTAAGTGCTGTCCGATCGGTTAGGCTAACCGATCGGTTGGGCCACCCGATCGAACAGCTGTTCGATCGGTTAGGCTGTTCGATCGGCTAGGCCAGCCGATCGGCTTTCAAAGCAGCACTCTTACAAAACAAACCCTGTATTCTGACGCCTTATACATTAAACTATACAACTTTAACAAAATAAAGACTTTAAGCTGACGGAAGCTACAGACGTTTATGTACTAACAGACTCCCCCTCGGATGAAGCTGTAGTCCCTTCCAGCAAAGTCTTGATTACCTCCTGTTGCGTCTTCTATCTCGTGCCTTTTGTTTTCTCTTCTCTTCTCGTTCAGCTAACATTTGTCTTCTCTTATGTCTTCCCTCTGTTATCCACCAATTTCTGTACACTGGATCTCCATCTCTTTTTCTGTCCCACTTAGGGATCTTGTTCTCTTCAGACTCTATGGGTGTCTGATCAGTAGGAGGTACAAATCCAAGATTTCGTCTTCCTCTTTCAACAGCTTTTCTCTGAATTTCTTTGGATCTTAAACTTCTCTTGTACACCTTTAGAAACTCATCAACCTCTAGTTCTCTCCATGAGGTTTTCCAGTTCTTACCAGAGTTGATTTCTTTAGCAAAACAGACATCAACTACACTCTGGTACTGCTGAGCAATGGCTTTGTCTTTCTTGTCATAGATTATCTTGTTGACAAACAAGCAATCTATGTCTTTCTTTGAGCAATTTACCAGCCACATTGGGTCTAGAATACAAATTTTCCTAGCTTCACCAGTGTCTTTATCGTACAAAGAGATCACAGCTTCAGCAGTAGAAGGATTATAGAGCCATGCTTGAAATAAATCATAGAAATCCTGCTCAATAGCCCTTAAAGGCATGCTCTTCAAACACTTTGGCGGTTTGACATCAAGAGTAACGTCCTTCTCACCTTTAGCTGTATACTTCACAATTCTTTTAGGAAACTGTGGTTTCCAATCTGGATAATTGATCGTTGCTTGATACTTGATGTAATTCCACAGCTTCTGGTCTCTTTGTTTTACTTCAGGACCGTAGTAGAATTGTTTAATATTCTTTGTAACCACCAATTCATCTACGTCCCACCAAGGTAAGGTAGCAAGATCAGAAATGCACCTGAAGTATTGAACACCTTGCTCTCTTCGAATTGCATAAACATTCAAGTCTTCCAGATACCCCCAAGAAAGAATATCTCCCCAAGATAAGTCTTTATCATGAGTAAAATACTGTAGGGCTCTAAGAGGCTTTCTTTCCTTTGGCATTGATCTGAACCATTTCTTTCTCTCTTCAGCAGAAATTTCTCTTGGAACTGGTTCAGGCATATCAGCAGATGCAACTCTTTCTTCAATTTTTCTCTTCAATAATTCTGCATTCATGTCTTCAAATAACTCTGTGAATGTAGGAAATGCCATGTCTTCACCTTCATAGTGAAAATCTATTCTTTCTTCTTCCGAATCTGAATCAGTCTCTATGGTCACATTATCATAAAATTCTGCTTCAAGTGGAAATTGTGGTTCAAAGTTTTTAATCGGAGACTCTGGGATTTCATCTTCGATATCAAATTTAAACTTCCCATCTTCTAACCCCAACTCCTCAAGCATTTCAGCTCTTGTTCTGATAATATCTACTTCTCCTTGATGATGTTCAGAAAGAGAAATAAAAGTAGATGTGAGTTGATGTACCTGATCACCGGATTGGTTTCCAGAAAATGACCCTTCACACTCTGCATCATCATTCTGTTCATTCACTTCATCATTCATGAGTTCATTTACTTTATCTTGAACAGATGGATCATTGATTAGCAAACCCGATGTGCCTTGATCATCATCATCATCATCAGGCTTATCATCATCATTGGATTTATCGTCTGTTTTATCATCTTTATCATCATCTTCATCTTCTTCCTCCCAAAAATCACTATCAGATTCTTCTTCCACTTCTCCTCTAGCTATCTTCCCTTGATCCTTTAATTCAAAAAATCTTAACAACTTGGCAGATTCTTCTTCACTATAGGGCACTCTATAGGCTTTTCCAACTAATACAAACTTGTCGGTAGAGTACTCCAGTAGTAATACTTCTTTAGCCTTTTTCTTTCTTTGTATGATTTGAACGTCTCTCAAAACATTCTCCGGAATAATAGGCTCTACAGATTCACCAACCATAATAAACTCTGGTTCATGAACTGCTTCATTTTCTGCTTCCACCATTTCTTCATCATTTACTGTAACATCTTGAGCTTCCACCATTTCAATTTCTGGTTGAGAAGATGATCCACCTACCTCAAGTTGATTTTGTGAAGATCCAACAACTTCAACTTCTTCTGCTATGCCTTTATTTTTCAGGTTAGCTTCTTCAGCAAGCTGTCTTTCTCTTTCTTTCCTTCTTTCATTTGCCTTGATAATGTCAACTTGATCAAAAGCCTCGTGGATGTTCACCTTCAGATGTGCTTCAATCACAGCCGTAAGCATTTCTAGTTGCTTATCTTTCATCACCTTATCTGCTCTCATAGCTTCCATCTCTAGCTTCATTGCCTTCATTTCATTTGTCGAAGCTTCATTCATCTCATTTAAGAGTTGATTCAAAGTCTGATTGATATTCTGCAAGTCTTTGACTTTGGCGTTCAATGCAGCAATTTCATCAGTAAGTGCGCTAATAAGTTCTGCATTATCTTTTATATCTTCCTTCATTTCATTCAATTTCTCATCTTTTGTAAGCACTGCATCCATTACGTCTTCATGCCGTTTCTCCAACTCATCAATCATTTCCTTCAACTTTACTTGCACAGCTTCGTTTTCTTCCTTTTCCTTCTCCAAGACTTTAACTTTTTCTTCCAATTCTTTCATCTTTTTATCATGAAATAGGTCTCCTTCACTCTCTGGCATATCTTTAAAGAAATCTCCAGTAGCACCACCAAGGCTATCAAAATCTAAGTTGAAATAATCTGTCTTTCGTTGTGATGATTCTGGAATATCATGACGATCAGATGTTTGTTTAGCAGATTTGACTCCGGTGATCTCCACATAATCATCATAAGAAGTTTGTGTTTCTATTGGAATTTCTGTTAAAGGAACTTCTTTTGGTATCTCAACTACAGGACTAGTTTCAGCAGTGTCCTGTTTCTTCTTTCCTTCCTTCTCTTTTTGTGATTTAGCATTCTGTTTCTTTGCTCTAACCACTCTTGGAATATCACCGGTGCGAGTAGCTTTTCTTTTCTTTCTGTTTTTCTGGGAATCCTCAGGATTGTACGGTGAATCTTCATCTTCAGAATTCTTTCTTTTCTTTAAAGGTCTTTTCTTCAGTTGTACCTTTCCTTTTCCCACTGTCTCTTTGACCAGTTCAGATTCAGATAAAGTTTCTTCTGAATCTTCATTACTGGAGTTCTTTTGAGCTTCCTCTTCTTGACCAACTTTCTTTTGAGCTTGTGCTTGTTCAGCCTCTTCATGCTTTTTAAAATAGCTTTCCAAAGTCTCTTCTAAACCAACACCTTTATCAATCACCTCCCTCGGTTCTATGACAGGTTCATCAATTAGCTTTCTTTGAGGTTCTTCAGAAGACCCTGCAAAACAATTATTTAAAGCAAAATTAGTAACAATTTTCATAACATAATCTAAGAATCATATAGCTCCCCCTATCACTGTACCCTTTGCTGTTTCTTTAATTACAACCACAGGGGTCGACTTTGGTGTTCTCTTTCTCTTTCCATCTTTGATACACCACCATCTGGTTTTCTTTTCAATCATTTCACTCATCTTATTGTCTTCATTGTCTGAATCACTATTATCATGTCTCCATTTATCATTTTCAGGAGCTACGTATGATTCATCCTTTAATGCACAGATCAACTCTTTTGTTTTAGCATCCTTCTCCTTTGTGATTCTCAGAATAGCAGTCTTATTCACTTCAGCCATTGCCATAATATCATCATTATTCTTTGGCAAATCCTTAACTTTGTCATCCAAGATCATCATAATGAATCTTGGGTACATAATGTATTTGTCTTTCCCGGCTAAGCAATTTTCTTTTAAAAATTCAAAAATCACTTGTGAAATATTGTATTTCCTGTTCAGCACAATACTTGCAACAATGTTCATTATGTAGTCAGACACCTCATCATAGGCTCCCTTTCTGTGAGATAGGGAATGCACTAAGCAATGCATTAAGTATCTGTATTGTTTCGAGAAACTCCTTTTGAACATTTTTCCGTTGATGTGTGAAGAAAATCCCAATCTACACCATAGCCCTTTAGCAAGACGTTCTGACATGATCGTTGGATCATTGTCAGAATCTTGTAAATCAAGAACCCTTCTTATGTCCTCTACTCCAAACACTACTTCAACATCAATATCCTTGTTGTTTTCATCTTTCTTCTTGACTACTGCATGAATTTTATTATCCTTTTCTTCAAACCTTGCAGTGTCCCAGAATCTTCTAACATGAGATTCATAAACTATTGTTGTATCAGACAATGCCTTAGCAATTCTGCTTTTTCTTAAGCACTCAGCCATTTTTTCTGCTTCTGTTCCTTTTGTAGAGACCTCATCAATTGCACTTGGAACATTGTGTCCTTTGTTAGTGTCTTTTCCTCGTCCCTGTGAAAAATTTAAACATTAGATATAGAGACTTGAAACACTTGAAACATTTAGAGTGATAGAACAGTGAATCAAATGGCTTGTTCAATCGAATAGTATTTGCTGTTCGATCGAATAGGAATGATGTGTTGAAAGAACCTTTGCTGTTCGATCGGCTGGTCTGATCGATCGGCTAGCAAAATACTGTTCGATCGATTAGCAAAAGACTATGCAAGATATCTAAGGTCATCAAACAATGCTACTTGAACGGCTAGAACAATGCTATTCGATTGGTTAGCAAGTTGCTTATTCGATCGACTAACAAATCTCTGTTCGATCGGTTAGCAATGTGATATGCAAACGGTTAGCAAAATGCTGTTCGATCGACTAGCATAAAGCTGTTCGATCGGCTAGTAAAATACTGTTCGATCGGCTAGCAGAATGCTGTTCGATCGGCTAGTAAAATACTGTTCGATCGATTAGCAAAAGACTATGCAAGATATCTAAGGTCATCAAACAATGCTACTTGAACGGCTAGAACAATGCTATTCGATTGGTTAGCAAGTTGCTTATTCGATCGACTAACAAATCTCTGTTCGATCGGTTAGCAATGTGATATGCAAACGGTTAGCAAAATGCTGTTCGATCGACTAGCATAAAGCTGTTCGATCGGCTAGTAAAATACTGTTCGATCGGCTAGCAGAATGCTGTTCGATCGGCTAGTAAAATACTGTTCGATCGGCTAGCAGAATGCTGTTCGATCGGCTAGTAAAATACTGTTCGATCGGCTAGCAGAATGCTGTTCGATCGGCTAGTAAAATACTGTTCGATCGGCTAGCAGAATGCTGTTCGAACGACTAGCATTTTACTACTCGAAAGATTAACCAAGATAGTCATGCATATATGAGATAATGCAATGCTGTTCGATCGACTAGCAGAAAGCTGTTCGATCAGCTAGCATTTGCTGTTCGATCGGCTAGACTAACCGATCGGCTAGCATTTGCTGTTCGATCGGCTAGACTAACCGATCGGCTAGCAAATGACTAAACAAAAACAACATACATCAGATTCACTTCAACACTTTAAACAATGACAAAATATATCATGGCACACATTTCAAAGCAGAAAAACAAAAGATTTAAACATTATTCATAAATGAAAACATGATGCTGTTCGTTCGGCTGGTCTAGCCGATCGGCTAGCAACATCTTCATCATGAAGAACATTCAAATAATCATGAAGAACAAACTAACAGATATCTCAAAATTGAACACAGATAATTATTCTTCCTGATATCGACATCAAAACTCTGTTTTCATTTTCTCTAAAAACAACCTAAAACCTGTTCAAATCTTCATCTAAGGTTCCGACTGACGTCACTTTCATTCTTAGATCTATCAAGCTTAATAAAGATTTTGCAAAAATTAAACCGGTAAACTTGTAGATCATGCAATTCCGATCAAAACCCTATTCTCAGAATCATCTAACTCTATCTTAATCTTTCCTAATCTTGATTTTTCTATTCGACTCAATGAAGAACATCAAACAGTTAAGAACATGAATGAAATCACTGATTCAAAGATTTAATGACATACCTTTACCATTTGTGATGATGAGTGAGCCAACAACACAAATTTGAAATGAAAAAGGAATCAAGAATCTTCAAGAACAATGAATCGAGTAGCAGTCTGTTCGAACGGAAATGAAAAGGTTTTCTAGAAGCCTTGACTGCCTATTTATAGGTATGACCTGATCGATTGGCCTAACCGATCGGCTAGCCTAGCCGATCGGCTAGCTGATCGTTCCAAAGATCATGACCTCTTTACTCGAATAACTTTTGACCCTTTTTCTGATTTTGAACCTTTTCATATTTTTTCAGTGAATGAGAAATCCATTTAAGCATCTAGGTCCAAGTTAATGACCCTAGAAACTTAATTCGTCTACCAAGTTCAACTTAATGACCTTGGTTGACCTGAAGCAAAACACACTGATTGTTTTTCAAAGATTTTTCTTGAAAATTTACAAGTTACAAATTAATGAACTTGTATTTTGATATTTCAAAACTCTCTGTTTTTGATTAGCTCCCAACTCGCCTTTTCAGTACAGGATCAACTTTCTGCATTTGTATCAGACTGTAAATCTGATGATACGCTTTCTACCTTGGTTTGTCAAAAATAAAGTAGAAATGTAAAATATATTTTTGTATTTTCAATGCATGAAATAGATCAAAAGAAGACTGAAATATTAACAGGAATGAAAGTAAATCTTATTTACAAACCTCTTTGTGAGTTTGTGTAAGAGGATCATATCAGTTCATGAGACAAATCACTAGCACCGTTAAGCTTTTAATCGTTTTAAGTTCTAAACGATTCACCTCGATTGACGATATAGTTGTCCTCTTAAATTTTCACACAATTTTCAATCTATTCAGGATACGATTTAGATGTTTTAGGAACTTAGCTCAATTCATGTGTCCCACCTCTTGAATATACTCCCGTATCCAGAATCTCAATATTCAGTCTTACAGGCAAGAATACTACAATGATGTCTGTACATAATTTAGGGGTTAAATGCGAGAACTGAGGGATCTCAGGTCAGAACTTCCGTTCAGCAGAGAGATATCAGCTTCGACTTAGCAGTGTGTCCCCTTTAGAGGATCTTTTTAGCTACAACATATGATTATCAATTTTATTGTCTAATCACTGAGGGCTAGAATGCTATGTTTCAAGCATTTACTGCAAAGCATTATCCAGGGACTAGGTCAGAACTACCGTTCAGCAGAAGTCCCGGAATAATACCCCAGACATCATAGAGTATTAACACCTAGTATATCAGAATACGAGACCTTTCAAACGAGATTTCAGGGGTTACCTATATATCCAAGTAGTGTTCCCCACAAATTTCGCAAGTTTGAAATTTTATGTTTATATCCCGAATAAATCTACTAAATGTACGAAAACCTATCGTCACATCATTAGTGAGACCGTTTATCACATTTGACATTACATTTCTTTAGCATGCTGTGATAGTCCACTGATGTACTATCATTTCCTCTTTTATCAACAAAACTCATTTTTGCTTTTTCAATGTTTTTGGTATTTTGAAAATTTTATCATGTTTTTGGCTTTTTGAATTTTTACTGTTTTTGACTTTTCTAAAAAGATATATTTACAATATTTACAAATATTTCTATCTCCCCCTAAAGACCAAAACATGTAAAAAGACGACAAACCATTGCAGATAGTTTATCATCATCATCCACAGTGGTTTCTGCATCAACGCTAACAATTCCATCAACCACTGAAAAGAGCATCATACCATTTAGTTTTAAAAGATATTTAAAACGATTTCTGTCAAAAGCTTTGGTATGCAGATCAGCTTTTTGCTCATCAGTGTGGATTTTCTCAATTCGTATCAACTTTTTCTCGAAGCAGTCGCGAATAAAGTGATGACGAATTTCTATATGTTTTGTTTTAGCGTGATGTACCGGATTTTTAGTTATGTTAATTGCAGCCTCGTTATCAACAAAAATAGGAGTGTTAAGAAACTGCAAACCGTAATCGCGCATTTGTTGCTGTATCCACAGGATTTGAGAACAGCAGCTGCTTGCAGATACGTATTCTGCTTCACATGTGGATAGCGCAACAGATGTTTGTTTCTTGCACTGCCAGGTGACCAAGCGAGGTCCAAAGAACTGGCATCCTGCAGTTGTTGATTTCGCATTTTGTTTGCAGCATCCGAAATCCGAGTCGGAATACCCCTCGAGTGTGAAATCGCCTTTTCTAGGATACCATAACCCCAATGATGGAGTTCCTTTCAGGTAGCGTAGTATCCTTTTCACAATGATTAAGTGCGATGCTCTAGGGTTAGATTGAAATCTTGCTGCGAGGCATGTTGGGTACATAATGTCGGGCCGAGAAGCAGTTAGATACATCAAGGAACCAATCATGGATCGATATAGTCGTTCGTCTGCCCTGTCTCCGGTGAGATCTGGGTGAATCCCATGATTTGTTGCTAGTGGGGTTGCAGCAGATGAAGAGTCTGACATTCCGAATTTCTCTAGAATATCATGGACGTACTTTGTCTGGTGTATGAAAATTCCTTCAGGAAGCTGATCAACTTGTAATCCTAAAAAGAATTTCATTTCCCCCATTGACGACATTTCGAATTTCTGCTTCATCACTTGCTCAAAATCTTTGCACAAGTTTTCGTTGGTTGACCCGAAAATTATGTCATCCACATAAATCTGAACTATCAGCAAGTGACCATCAACAATCTTTGTGAAAAGAGTAGCATCAATTGTTCCCCGGATGAAGTTATTGGCTAGCAAGTGCTGAGACAAAGTCTCATACCAGGCTCTCGGGGCCTGGTGTAAGCCATATAAAGCTTTATCCAAAAGATACACTTTGTTTGAGTGATGTGGATCGACAAACCCCGGCGGCTGTCCCACATATACTTCCTCTTTCACTTTGCCATATAGAAAGGCCGACTTTACATCAAGCTGATACACTTTGAAATTCTTCCATGATGCAAATGCTAGAAAGATCCTGATGGCTTCAAGTCTTGCTACAGGAGCGTATACCTCTGTAAAATCAATTCCCTCCTGTTGACTGAAACCTTGAACGACGAGCCGAGCTTTGTTTCTGACTACTACTCCTCTGTCGTCCCTCTTACACTTAAACACCCATTTGGTATTTATTTTCCGATGACCTTCAGGTAGATCCACCAGCTTCCAAACTTTCAACTTTTCAAATTGATTCAATTCTTCCTGCATCGCGTTGACCCAGGAATCCTCAGTAAGTGCCTCTTTGTATGTGCGAGGTTCTATCTGCGAAATAAAACAACACAGTGAGAATTCATCTTGTAAACACTTTACTGAAGAATAAAAACTTGAAAGGCCCTGATCAAGTTGACGTCTGGTGCGAACTCCTGATTGCAAATCTCCTATAATCTGTTCCTCTGGATGATACGAAAGAGTTCGAGGCATCACTTCGTCTGGAACATCTACATTTCCTTCTAGATTTGTAACATTCTGTTCAGCATCCGGCTCACTAACTTGGTTTGTTTGACTTAATACCTGGATTTGCTCCCCCTCAAGGTCTGAATCACTGTCATCAAACATTGGCATATTTTCAGCTTCTTGATTATCATTTACCACTGACTGATTTCCAGGAGCAACTTCATCCTCATGATCACCAGTATTGCTAGGACCTGCTTCATTGTCATTTGATGTTTCACTAGATCTTCTCGTATATTCTGCTGGAAATCTGAGCGATGATTCATATTCTCGAAAAACATCCAGCTCATCAAAGAAATCTTCTTCCTCTTCAGATTCTTTTCTTATGTCAAACGATCCCCAAAGTCTATCATAGTTATAACGCCATGAATCACCAGGATTTTGAGGTGGCATAGTATACCCCTGACATTCAACATTAGATGCTTCAATAATACGCTTCTCACTTGGAACAAAGACTCTCCGTGTAGGACCTGAATAACCAACAAAGATTCCTTCAAAGCTCTTTGTACCAAACTTCCCATTAGGCTCTATAACCGTGCATGGTGACCCAAACGGTTCTAGATATTTCAAATTCGGCTTGCGTTTATTGATTAACTCAAAACACGTCTTGTTGAACTTCTTCACAGTAAGGACTCTGTTGAGAGTATAGCATGCAGCAGAAACAGCTTCAGCCCAGAAATTGATTGGTAACTTGGAATCTGCAAGCATTGTTCTGGCTGTCTCGATTAGCGTCCGGTTCTTGCGTTCTGCAACTCCATTTTGCTGAGGAGTATACGGAGCACTAAACTCATGCAGTATACCTCTTTCATCACAGTATTCCTCCATCTTACTGTTTTTGAACTCAGTACCATTGTCACTTCGAATTCTACAAATCGGTCTCTGGTACAGATTCTCAATTTTCTTAAACAAAACCACCAAACTATCAAAGGTTTCGTCTTTCGTTTTCAAGAACATGACCCACGAAAATCTGGAGTAGTCATCAGTCACGACCAAACAGTAAGAATCTCCTGTTATACTTTTAACATTCACTGGACCGAACAAATCCATGTGAAGTCTTTCCAAAGGTCTCGAAACTGAATTGACTTGTTTTGTAGGGTGTGACTTTTTCTTCTGTTTACCTCTGACACAGCTTATGCACTCCCCTTCCAGATGAAAACCTTTAATATTCACTCCGGTGACCAAGTCGTTATGCACTAAGTGATTCATTTTCCTTAGGTGAATATGCCCCATCTTTCTGTGCCATAACCTTGACTCCTTTTCCGTTGCTCTGGACACAAAACAATGAGCCTGACCCGTGGTTGTAGTAGCAACGCTCATGTCCAACACATACAGATCGTTGACTCTTGGTGCCCTCATGATGATCCACTCTTCAGGTATCACAAATCCCGGTTTCAAGATTAAACATTCTTTGTCGGTGAAATAAGTAGTATACATCCTGTCACAGATCTGGGAGATACTCAGCAGGTTGTTCTCCAGCTCAGCGATGTAGTTAACTCTCTCAAACGTGATAATACCATTTGATAATGTTCCTTCACCTATGATCCTGCCTCCTTGATTACCCGCAAAACCCACATAGCCACCATTAATGTCATTCACATCATACAGCAATGCGGTCTTCCCTGTCATATGTCTTGAAGCTCCACTATCCATTATCCACCTGGATACAAGTTTTGGAAGATCCTGCACATAACAAATCATCATTTAAACAACTTTCAAGAAAGATGCCGATTCATGCTTCGCAATCCAGGAAGCTCCGGCAATTCAAATTGTTTAGTCAAACATGGAGTCCACCCAGGCCTTATCAGCCTTAGGGACAACCGTGACTTTTGCAACTTGAATTTTGAAATTCTTTGAATTAAGAGGTGGAAAATTTGCATCATAATCAATTTTCATTGATTCTTCAGCATTTTTCACCTCAGGAATTGAGACCTTCTTCTCAATTTTTGTTACAACCTTTGGTTTCCACACTTGTTGAGTTTCAGCACCCCGCTTATAAAATTTATCTTGTTTAGGTACCAATTTCTTCATGTGTTTAGATTTTTCTTTCAAATTGTTAGTTTGAACAACTTTCTTCTCAACATACATCGGTGCTTTTCCCTTTTTGTCATCTTTTCTTTGTTGAACCTTCACAATTTCAGTCTTAGATTTTACAACAGTACACTTTCGTGCAATATGACCCATTTGATTACATTTGAAGCAAGTACGAGTATCAACTACTTGACTTGTGCCTTCAGACTGAATTTGTGAAGCTTTCTTCTCAAAAAATTCTTTGTTAGATTTTGAAAAAAATTTCTGTTCTTCCTCAGCAAGTGAACTTGAGCTGTTCACAAATGTTTTCTTTTTGACATATCTTTTATTTTGATCAAATCTTTTCTGATATGATTTACCCCCCTGATAACCACCTGACCAATTTCTGTTGTTATTATTATAACCACGTGATGGATAGGCAGTTTTCCTGTTATGAACCTTTTCGACCTTTCGAGTGTTTACTGTTGACAACTCGACTTCAATCAATTTAAAAACTTTGGCCAATTTGTTCAGATTCACATTCTCTAATGGAAACTCGGAATCCGAAAACAACTTATCCGATCCTGACATCTTGTACATGACAAGATCAGATTCATCATGTAAGTTGCTTTTGGATTTCTGTTTCGGAATGTATTTGTCTAGAAAACAACCATCCTCCTCAGAAGTGTCACAATCTGGTTTAAGCACATTATCCACCACACTTTTCACCACATCAATTTGGACACCCTCGTCATTGGAAGACGTGAACGTGACATCAATACTCTCAGGGAGTGTAACATCATTTTCTTCTTCAATTTCCACCAAACTAGACTGCTTTTTCGTGTAGTTGTCTAAGATTGGCGGTGGAACTCTGTGAAACCCTACACCTGTTCCATCCGCAAACACATCCTCACCAGCTTTGTTTTTCCCTATGGGTTTAGGAACTATGTGCTGCAAAACAAAGCTAGCTGAGCTATAGCTGTTTAATTTTAACTGGATTCTTTCATTTTCAATTTCACTTTCTTGAACCTTCAGTTTTAATTTTGCTATCTCATCCAGTTGTTTGTTGATTGTTTCCTCTTTTATTATCAAAACAGCTCTTAAATGCTCGTTTTCCTTAGTTGTTTTTCCATTTCTATCATCACTTTCTTTAACGACATTTTTCAATTTTTCAAATTTTTCAACAACATTTCTGCTTTCAAGAAGAATTTTGTCATGATCAGCTTTAATTTTCTGGTTTTCAGTTTTTAATTCTTTTATTTGTTCAGCTGATTCTTTTGACTCTTTGTCACAATCAATAATTTGACTTTCAAGTTTTCTAACATTATTTGTCAGATTCTTGATTTTCTCCCCATTGAGATATGTGACTGTTGTACAAAAGTTGCATTGTTTATTACAACTTTTGCAATCAGCATTGCAATTGTTTTTGTTACCTGACACAGTTGATGACTTAGTTTGACTGACCTGTTTCTTAGACTCAGAATTAGGAGTAGAATCTACCTCAAGTGCTTTGACAGCAAGCACTTTATCAGCCATTTCTCTCAAGTTTTCAGCTGTCATCTCCTGTGCAGTGTTGATCATCCCGGTGTCAATTTTCACAGGTTCTTCTATCTTCTCCTTTTCTCTTCTTTCTTTCTCTCTTTCTTCCTCGATCATTTTCGATGTTGGTGTACCCCACCATTTGTGTTGCCAGTACTCATCCTCTTCTTTGTATTCTTGGATAATGGCTTCAATGTCTATCTTCTTGTAGTCGACAGCAATGTTACCATATTCATCCAAATAACACTCTCTATCTGGATCCCATCGGTTTGCACGTTTTGCTTCCTCATAAACACCTGAGAGTCGGATGATCTTTGCTTCAGCAACCATTTTTCGATATTCGTACTTTTGTTGTTCTGTACGATTATCCTTCCATTGAATTGGTTCATTATGACTCGCCATAAAAGCATAACCAATAGCATCATCTTCAGGTAATACTTCCTTACTCCAATCATATCCTTCATCATCGTAAATCACTGCCAAAGCTCTAGATTTTCCTTTGTTGTCTTCAGATTGCTTTATTCTTGGCGGTTCGGACTTATTCTGATGATAGATAGCTTTCTTGTAGTAGTCATCCTTGAATGGATTCTCAGATTCTTCAACATATGCATTTCGGCATTCTCGTTTGAAGTGACCTTTCTGTTTGCACTTGAAACACTTCACCTTTGATTTATCAAATCCCAGCTTTGTTGAAGGACCACCGATTGTTTTTCTTCCCGTTATCTCCATAAAACGTTGTGCACGTCGCACTGCACTCGCCATTGCCCATTGGATATCAATTAACTCCATCTCTTCGGGATCTATCTGATCATAGTCTTCTTTTGTCAGATTAGTATTCCCAATCTTTCCAGCAATCAGCCCCTCATATGATTCTAGCACAGATGCTAGAAACACCATCTGTTGCTTCACAGATTCTTCATCAAAGTTTTGTGCATTCTTCAGATCAACAGCAATATTACATGAGAACTTTGAATCAGAACGATTTGTCGAGGCAGTAGAAATAGAAGTAGACCCACTATGATATCCACTGTGACTTTCTTTGTTTGGGTTGCTTTGATTTTCTTTAGGAGCTGGAGATATGTTTTCGGCAGAAAATGCAGTTTTCGGTGATGAGGCTTTGGGCATCAAACTTTTGGGATAGTATAGTTCTGGATTTTGTTGATATGAATGATTGACTTTGTACGTTTTCTTCAATTCTAGCTCATGGCTTTCCAGTCGTTCAATCACTACATCTGGTTTTAGTTCTTCTGGCGGAATGGTGTTTTTCAACATCAAAGCATAGTACCTCCAGTCCATTTCATCTGGTAAAGAATCGAACAGTTTATCAACTATCTCCTCATCAGGATATTTGATATCATGACGTGCAAGTTCCAATTTAAGATGACCAAAACGTTCGATCATCTTGCAGACTGACTCATTTTTGAAACAACTGAACATATCAAACTCCTTTTTTAGTAGTTTAGTTTTGTTCTTTAAGATTTCTTTACTTCCCAGACATTTCTTTCCCAGTTTATCCCACAAATCTTTGGCGTTGGTGTAGCTGATTAGTGAAATAATATCTTCCCTGACAGATTGAAATAGTAGTGCTACACATTTCTGTTCAGCAACGAATAGATCAATCTCTTCATTACTTCTCAATACTTCACCATTGTTTTTACCCGCAGCATACCCATTTTTCATGCTTTTCCAGCTGGGGAAAGCAAACGCCATCAGCCATTCTTCAAATTTTATTGCCCATCTTGTATAATCTTCAATAGCCATTAACTTTGGAGGACGATTAAAAGTTCCAAACGCGCTTTCTGATTCCCATGCTTCCTTCCTTTTCTCTTTGATTTGATTTGTGTTGGTATTGTTTGATGTAGAATCATCATTTCCTGGATTTCCTGATCCTCCTGGGCTTACAGTGAAACCATACATATCACTAAAAGGGTTTGTGAATATGTCATCCATTTTGAATGTTCCTGTAAAATCAGACAAACACTTAGAAAAATTTTGACTTCTTAAAAACACTTAACACTAACACTTGGATCGAACAGGGTATTCGATCGAGTAGTGTGTTCGATCGAGTAGCTTAGCCGATCGGTTAGACAAATGCTGTTCGATCGATCAGCTGTTCGATCGAATAGGAATCTAGTAAACTTCAAACTTCCTTTTAACAACAATGCAGTCCGATCGATCAGCTGTTCGATCAGATTACCAAGATGATGTCAGCAATAACTTCCAAAATATCTTTGAACGGTTATCTCTTTCAAATTGATGACATCAGCAAACGAATGAATATGCTAATCGATTCGACCAGCTGACATCAGCAAGTTCATGCAGTTTTTCATTGAAATTGTTCAATTTTAACACGAATTTGTTTGAATCTGATTATGAAACTTAGTAGGATTGTAAAATTTGAGATTCCGAACCGATTGATAGTAATTTTATCAAGTTTTATCCATTGAATCTGTTTTAATTTTGAGTTTTTCAAGTTTTATGATGAAAAAGATGAAGAACGGAGAGAAATATGAGAAAGATAGAGTAGATCTGCAAGTTTTCCGGTGAAAACTATATCAGAAACAAATTTCCGATGAAATTTGTTCTTCACAATGCAGTCTTCGCTTGAATTCAGTTGAATCTCTCTTCAAATCTACAAGAATTTGACTGAAATCGATGAACTATGTCTTCTGGTATCTTCAATCAACATCCATTGCTCTGATACCACTTGTTGGTCCCTGGTTGATCGGGATCTTCCTGTTAATGAGAATGTCACACTATGATTGCTGTGCGGAATCCAGCAAATCATATACAGATACAGAAAGACATATGATTTCCATGTTCAACAGTCTGCAATTCAATTGAAATATATGACAAGATACAAGTTCCAGTTGATCACAGACTTCAGCTCTCTAGGTTACAGACAGATTCAAAAGTCCTAAATGAGCTGACAGAACTTCTATTTATAGGCAAGTCAGAATAAGCTAAGTGCTGTCCGATCGGTTAGGCTAACCGATCGGTTGGGCCACCCGATCGAACAGCTGTTCGATCGGTTAGGCTGTTCGATCGGCTAGGCCAGCCGATCGGCTTTCAAAGCAGCACTCTTACAAAACAAACCCTGTATTCTGACGCCTTATACATTAAACTATACAACTTTAACAAAATAAAGACTTTAAGCTGACGGAAGCTACAGACGTTTATGTACTAACACCTAATTCGGCTAAACCCAAGCTGCTGCTACAAGCCCACATGGCTGCTACAAGCCCAACGAGCAACAAGACCAAGTATCGGCCCAGCAGAGAAAACCTCACAAAAAAAGGAAAAAAACAAAATAAAAACCAAATAAAAACGAGCATAAACATTTAAACTGAATAACACTTGTTATTTTAACAAAATTTAAGATGTATATGGAATACCCGAATTTCGTAAACTTAAATAGTAATACTAAAACAACTACGTGTTGTTAACTCAAATTTTTTTTGGCCTTGTAGTAGGGCTGTAAACGAACCGAACGAACACGAACAAGGCCTTTTTCGTGTTCGTTCGTTAAGGAAATAAATGTGTTCATGAACGGTTTATGAACACTTACCAAACGAGATTTTATGTTCATGTTCGTTCATTAAGGAAATGAGAGTGTTCACGAACGGTTCACGAATATAAATAAATTTGGCCAACGCGACGAAGGATAAAGGTGGATGGCCCAAAGAGTAGCACTTGAACCTGAATCCCTTATTGTGGAACGGGGGTCGATCGTATTTGTCGATGTAAATAATGAGAAAGGAAAAGGAAATGGTACATACACAAAGTGAAATAAAGTTTCCTAGTTTAATTATGGTAGCACCAACAACAGTAGCAGTATTAGCAACAATTGTAGTAGTAGTAGCAGCAGCAGCAACATCAACAACAACAAAAACTACACAATTTACAATTTAGAAAATATACTTAGGGTATACGGGGTGTAAGAGTGGAATGCATTCGGTGACCCCATTCACCTAAGGGGAACACCGCCGCCATCCCTTAGGTGAGTGGGTGAGGGGAGTGAAATGGGTGGGGGTTCACCGAAGAGAGGAGAGGAGAGAGGGAGGAGAGAGGGAGAGCTTGACCAATCAATGCTTTTCTTTTTCTTTTTCTTTTTTTTTTAAAAAAAAACCAATTCACCTAAGAGGGGAGTGCCGCCATCAATTTAGGGTGTTAGGGGAGTTTAAGAGGGGAGTTGACGTGGCACACGAGGATTGGTTGGGCGTAAGAGAGGGGACTCACCTCTTAGATGAACACCCCTTACACCCTTATAAATCGTAGGTTTAAATGTAGTAGAATTCAAACCGAACCAAAAGTGGTAAATGAGTACATCACCTTTAGTTAAAGGTGTAAAACTCAAAATACACCTAAATAAAGGTGTAATTTACTTATTGTTAAAGGAATTAAAAGAGTAAATATCAAAAATACATTTCCTTCTCTTTGCTTGAAGTTAATCTGGAGTTTTGGTTGAAGAAATAATCGACTCCTTCAAGGACTTTTAACCAATGAACTTTAAATTGAAATCATGTGAGAAAATGAAATGATACGTTACAATGATGTCACATATTATTAACTCTATCATTGATCTAAGTTTGAAAATGATATGAACCCTTTTAACTATTTATTAGTATATTCGTATATTTAGAATGTATTGTCTTGTGCATAATCATAGGAAATCGGTTACCAATTAGTGAACCTAAATTTATGTTGTAATCTCTATTTATTGTAAAGAGGAATGAAAGTCAAGGCAGGCAATTGATTTGCTAATTATCATGGTATCAAACCTCCACTAAAAAATAAAAATTCGATCCTGGCCTTTCCTTTTTTTTTTTTTTTTTGCGCAGGCAAAGCTTCATCACTCTCTGATCAACCTTCTTCTCCTCCTTTTTTCAATCCTTTTCTGCACACATGGATCCCAAACTCCACCCTGCGATAACGGTTTCAAACATCAAGAATTTTATACCCATAACCCTCGAAGTAAAAACCAGCCAATACTCATCTTGGGGTGAATTATTCAAGATCCATTGCCGCGCATTTCAAGTACTTGATCATTTGTCTCCTCGCAAAAATGATCCCGTCACTGCTGCTGGTTCTAAGGATGCCGACAAAGACAAAACGACTCCTGATGATGATGTCTGAAGTCGTCTCGATGCCATAGTCCTTCAATGGATTTATGGCACCATTTCGACCGATCTTCTCAGCACCATTATCCGTCCCGATTCAACTGCTTGCTACGCGTGGACGGCCTTGAAGAGCATTTTTCATGACAACCAAGCTACACGGGCGGTGTTGCTTCAAAAGAAGTTTGCTAATGTCAAACTTGATTCTTTTCCATCAATGTCCGCCTATTGCCAAGAGGTAAAAATGATTTCCGATCAACTTGCTAACGTTGGTTCTCCGGTCACCGAAAACACCTTGTCATTCAACTGTTCTCGGGGTTAAACGAGGCGTATGGTGGCATCAGTTCCATCATTGCAAACACTAAACCCACTCCCACTTTTTATGAGGCCCGCTCCTAACTCGTACTTGAAGAAACCACCAAGGCCAATCGTGTTGCAAATGAAACCGCACTACACACCACCCACACCCAAACCCAAACTGGTACCACCCCCTCTCCATCCCCACCTTCTGCCAATCCCAATTCATTCCGTGGTCGAGGCCGCGGCAGAAGCCGTGGTCGAGGCCGCGGCAGAAGCCGTGGTCGAGGCCGTGGTCGAAACACTTCATTCACAAGCCAACAGTACCCACAATGGCAGTCTGGACATTGGCCTAGCCCGCATTATAACCCCACTTCAGGCCCACATACCCGCTCCCCTTCCTGGCCAACCCCGACCCCTTATTTTTGGGTTGTACCACCTTGCCCGTACCCCTCGGTCCCTCCTTCTCAGCCCACTACAAGCAACCCACAACAAGGTATTTTAGGCCCTCGCCCACAACAAGCCTATGCCACTTCGGAATCGAGTTACACGCCCACAGAACTGGATCAAGCATTCAGCACTTTTTCGCTTCAACCTCCGGATCACACTTGGTATATGGATACCGGTGCTACATGTATAATGACAAACAACTCTAGTAATCTCTCTTCCTGTTTTAATAAGGTTTATAATCGAAACATTATCGTCGGTGATGGCAAAACAATTCCAGTCTATGCTATTGGAAACCATACCCTCCCACACCCTTTTCCAAATTTCAAACTAAACAATATTCTTTTCTCACCCAAACTTGTTAAAAACTTAATTTCGGTCCGTCGTTTCACCACCGACAACAATGTTTCTATTGAGTTTGACCCATTTGGTTTTGATGTGAAGGAACTCCACACACGGAAGCCAATCCTCCGATGTGTCAGCACGGGTGACTTATACCCTCTTACCTTTCCCTCAAGACACCAAGCTCAAGCATCTGATACTTCTTTTCTAGCCGTGTCCCAAGATACTTGGCATCGCCGTCTTGGCCACCCCGCAATTAATATTTTACGTTGTTTAAAACCTTATTTGCGTTCTGTTTCCAATAATATCAAAACTGCAAAAATTTGTGAACTTTGTGTGTTTGGTAAACAAATTAGATTTCCGTTTTATGATTCAAATAATTATACTTATTTACCCTTTGACATTATACATAGCGATCTATGGACATCCCCGGTTCTCTCATCTAACAGGTTTCGCTATTACATTCTTTTCCTAGATGACAAAACAAATTTCTTATGGACCTACGCCTTAACCTCTAAATCCCAAGTCTTTAGTAAATTTCTTGAATTCCACAAATTAATTTCTACACAGTTTCACCTCCCTATAAATCTTTTCAATGTGACAATGGCCGTGAATACAATAACACCTCTTTCAAATCAAACGGTATGACGTTCCGATTTTCTTGTCCTTACACATCTTCCCAAAATGGTAAGGCGGAACGTAAAATATGGTCCATTAATAATATCATGCGAACCATTTTATCGCAATCGTCAATTCCGCATAATTTTTGGCATCACGCTCTTCAACATGCCACTTACTTACTTAACATTTTGCCAACCAAAGTTCTAAATAACTCTACACCACCTTTTGTCTATACAATCGACACCCAACCTACGACCATTTGCGCACATTTGGTTGCCTTTGCTACCCTTTACTACCTTCAAACTCAATCCACAAATTAGCGGACCGCTCCAAACCATGCGTTTTTCTTGGCTATCCTTCAAATCATAGAGGTTATAAATGTTACAACGTCCATACCGGTCAAATCACAATCTCTAGAGATGTTATCTTTGATGAGAACATCTTTCCTTTCGCCACCATCACACCATCCCGAGCCTCATATGACTTCCTTACTTCCGACCCACATCCTCTCCTTTGGTCTTTCCCGAACCCAAATTCCACACCTCCACCCTCATCTCACACCCCCGTCCCAAATTCTCCTACTATTCCCACCCAACCTCCATCTACAGAAGCCGCGGACCATACCGCTCCACAATTCTCCTCGGCTCATACCTCTCCCCTCCAAAACAATTCCTCTTTATCACCATCTAACGCCCATCCCATTTCCCCTAACAAACTACAAACTACAAACAGTACCACTCCACCCACCCCACCATATAATACCAAGCCGCACCATGACCCACCACCCGTCCCACAACAACCTGCTGCTCCACATCCATCCACCACAACACGAACCATACGTACCCGATCAATGTCCGGCATCTCTAAACCAAAACAACTTTTCAACCTTCACACAAACACTACCACCACCATCTCCCCTCTCCCTAAAAACCCAACCGAAGCCTTATCCAACCCGGACTGGAAAAATGCTATGACCGACGAGTTTCGAGCCCTTATTAATAATAGGACTTGGGAACTAGTACCTAAACAGCCCGGTATAAATATTGTTCGAAGTATGTGGGTCTTTAGGCACAAAAAGAAAGCGGACGGGTCACTTGAGAGGTATAAAGCCAGACTTGTTTGTGATGGTCGCTCACAACAAATCGGTGTGGATTGCGGAGAAACTTTTAGCCCGGTCGTAAAACCGGCAACTATTCGAACGGTTCTCTCTCTTGCACATTCCAACTCATGGCCGGTTCATCAATTAGATGTTAAAAATGCGTTTCTACATGGGAAGCTAAATGAAACCGTTTTTATGCATCAACCGATGGGGTTTCGTGATCAACAACACCCAAACCATGTATGTTTACTGAAAAAGTCCTTATACGGACTTAAGCAAGCACCGCGCGTGTGGTACCAACGCTTCGCTGATTACGTCTCTAAAATGGGTTTTAAACATAGTCAATGTGACCACTCGTTGTTTATCTTCAAGGAAGAAACCCACATGGCTTTCATTTTGCTCTATGTAGACGACATCCTTTTGATCACATCTTCTAATGCTTTGCGTGACAAATTCATGGCACTACTTTCACAAGAATTTGCCATGACTGATCTCGGGCCGCTTAGTTACTTTCTCGGCATCTCCGTCACCCGTAATAACAATATAATGTTTCTTTCTCAGGAAAAATATGCTCGAGAAATTCTTGAACGCGCGGGTCTCGCGGATTGTAATCCGGCTTCTACACCCGTTGATACGCAACAAAAATTGAGTGGCAACTCCGGGACACCATTGGAAAATATAACGGACTTTCGAAGCCTCGCGGGAGCATTGCAATATTTAACTTTCACACGTCCCAACATCTCGTATGCGGTTCAACAAATATGCCTCCACATGCATTGTCCTACCACTACCCACATGCATGCCTTGAAGAGAATTTTGCGTTACATCAAAGGCACGCTTACATATGGACTGCATCTTCAACCATCTCCAAACTCATCTCTTGTTGCATACACCGATGCCGATTGGGGAGGATGTCCCGACACGCGACGCTCTACATCGGGCTATTGCGTCAACATGGGTGACAACCTTCTTTCGTGGTCCTCTAAACGCCAACCCACCCTATCCCGCTCTAGTGCTGAAACGGAATACCGGGGCGTTGCAAACGTAGTTTCCGAAGTATGTTGGTTGCGTAATTTGCTTCTCGAACTACATCATTCACCCAAACGAGCAACATTGGTCTTTTGTGATAATGTAACTGCAATATATCTAGCAACTAATCCGGTGCAACATTAACGAACTAAACATATTGAAATGGACATCCACTTTGTTCGTGAGAAAATCGCCAAGGGACAAGTCCGTGTTCTTCATGTCCTTTCTCGATATCAAATTGCCGATATTTTCACAAAAGGTTTGCCAAAGGTCCTCTTCGACGATTTCCGGTCCAGTCTCAACATTCGCAAGCCTCCCGTTTCGACTGAGGGGGAGTATTAGTATATTCGTATATTTAGAATGTATTGTCTTGTGCATAATCATAGGAAATCGGTTACCAATTAGTGAACCTAAACTTATGTTGTAATCTCTATTTATTGTAAAGAGGAATGAAAGTCAAGGCAGGCAATTCATTTGCTAATTATCACTCTTTCAAACTGTTTTCAAATCCATTCGCAACCAAATAATCTTGACAACCACCATCGTTGTTGATCGCCCTTACTTTAGTCTAGTTCATATCACAACACCCACCCTTTGCTCCGGTTTTGTTTCAACACTGTATTACAGTCATGTCTTTGTTTAATTTACGGTGGATGTATCCACACCCCCCCCCCAAAAGTATCTACACACCCCCTAACCCTAAATGACCCTCATTGCCCAATACGCCTCAAAGTGGCCCCACCCATATGCCCCTCATTGCCCAATACGTTTGAAAACTATTTACACACCCCCTGTCATCTAATTAATGCCAATCATTGGGTGTCAGCCAATGATTACCAATGATTGTGATGTAAGGAACTTTATTTTGATAGGGTATTTGTATGGGGAAGTTGTGAAATATTAAGAAAATTAAGTTTTTTTTTATAAAATGTTGTTATAAAATATTGTGTTAGTATTACAAAAACTTTATATTTTTATGAAATGAATTGTGTATATTTTTAATAAAAAAATGTGCATATGTTTTTTTTATTAAGTATTATTATTAAAAACTTCATATTTTAATGAAATAAATTGTGTATATTATAAAATGCCAATTTTTTATAAGTATTATTAAATGTAAATTTGTTTTATAAAACGAATTGTATATATCATAACAAAGTTTTTTATTTATGAATTATTATTATTTCTTTAATTGTCAAATACGAACGTAGATCGGCGTTCTAGTTCAAAAATCTGAAATACGAACGTAGTTTCTCCATAACTATTACGCTACCACCACCGTCAAAACACCGACTTTTGATATCCTGTTAATAAAAAATACAATTTAGCATTAGACTCAGCATTCGAAAATATATTGTAAAAAAAAAACAACAAAACACCACCACAGCCGCCCCACCACTACCACCACCACCATCACCACCACCACCACAGCCGACACACCACCACCACAACCGACCCACCACCACCACCACCATAGCCGACACACCACCACCACCACTGCCACCAACATAGCCGACTGACGGGTGGTCCGTAGGACAACCCTTAAAAGGCTTAATATAACGCACATTCTACTCTTTATTCGGTTAATTGCTTGAACTAGATAACCACTTTATGATTGACTATGCAGGTGTCAAAGTGCTCAAAATACGGGTTTTAGGAGGCACGAATGGATGCTAGAAGTTGGGGGATCAAAGGGTTGAAGAAATCAAGTGTTGATAAAGAAATAAGAAGAATTATTATGTTCAGCACCGTAACCTACGGCTGGGAGCCGTAGGTTACGGTCCCCATCTTTATCCAGAATTGCAAGCCGTAAGACAGAAGGCACAAGCCGTAAAGCATGTTGATCGCCGTAACCTACGGCAGGGGGCCGTAGGTTACGGCCCTGAGCTGATGTGCAGAATTTCAATGCCAGCCGTAACCTACGTGTGGGAGCCGTAGGTTACGGCTCCGTCTGATGCCCTCTTGTAACTTCCGCATTAAATGCCGTATTGAAGATGTTTTATGGTCCCTCATCATGGGTATTCAGTTACACCTGATTGGGACACGAATGGGGATGATAAATGGGAGACTTAGGAGCTTGGGAACATCATCTTTAGAACCATCTTTCACTTAAAATCATCTAGCTTCCATTAGTTATTGTTGGTGAAACTTGTGAACACTATTTCCTTTCCATTTTGTCATGATGTTAGTTAAAGCCATGAGTGGCTAAATACTTGGATGATTATCTTGTGTTGAAGGTTTGTGGTAGACTTTTGTTATTTTATTTCATATTTCTAGAATAACAATTTCTTCCTATTAATTGTTATGGTGCATGATTGATTGTTAGTAACTTGTTAATTCTTATATTGAACTAATTAGAAACCATACGTTCTTGGTGCCGTTGGCAATCGAGATATCATGGGTATAGTTAGGTTTGGGTAAGGGTTGATTGATCATCGGGTGACAACCTCACGTTCTCGGAATCTGAGTACTTAGTCCCCTTTCATCACTGCAATTGGTTATGCATGAACTATGTCTATGTAGTTCTTTCTAGTTGAATGTTAACACAAAAGTTGAAACAAACCGGATACTCAAGATAATCGTTTATCTCTAAATTGTTTACAACCTCGATTTTTCATTTTGCAAATTAATTAGTAATTGTAGTTTTAAAAGAAACCAATCCAACCAACTCTTGAATTTTATTTTCTTGAAATTAGTTTAATTTAGTTAACTTAGATAAACAATTGAAATAGCACATATTCCACAAACTCCCTGTGTTCGATACCCACTTGCCACTATCTATTTAGTAGTAATTGGATTAAATTTGATTGTGACCACGACATCACGTCAAATTTTGGCGCCGTTGCCGGGGAGTAGTGCGCAACGTGTGTTATTTTTGTTCTTGCTTTGAGTTTGTTATTTTTCTGGTTTACGCGAGGTGTGTTTAGTGTGCAGGTATTTACAGGTGCATGCGTACTAGAAGCTCTCACAAGCTTTCACCACTAGTGTTTGATCCAGAAATCGAGCGAACTTTGCGAGCAAACAGGATTTTGCTAAGGGAAAATACAATCAGCAGTTCACCAACAACACCAATTACACCGATTACACCACTTCGATACATGGATCCACCACCACCACCACCCACTACGGGTGAATCCACTTCATCATTTATACCAACATCCACCCAACCTTCACCAAATACCACCATTCCACCAAATACTACCGAACCCACCATACTTCAAAATGTCACATCAACCAACACCACACAGCCCATTACTACACAAGAAGAACCAACCATCACATTTAACCCTTCCACTACTATACCACCATTATCTCATTTCTTTCTGGGTGCGGGTCCGTCATATTCGAGCCATACCATAGCACCAATTTCGTCTATTGTCCATGCTACACCGTTTCGACCATCAAATCAGTCGGGGTTCCAATACTCGACTCTTCCATTTGGGCAATCGTCGGGAATTCAAGGAGATGGGTATGATGGAGGTTATGAGGAGTTTGAAGGTTTTGATGAAGACGGATACGTTTATGGGGGTGATGGAGAGCAAGGGGAGTACGGTTATATGCAAGGCCAAGTACAAGTGATTCCAAATGTTGGTGGGGTACAACAACAACAACTCATACCTCAACATATTAGGCCAAGGCCACAAGGGCCGCAATTGCAACGTCCGGTTCCTTTGCAACAAGTTCGACCACAACATGTGCAACCGCCATTCCAAAGGCCAATTCAACACCCACCGGTGCCACAACAACAATTTCAACAACCAATTGCACCACAAGGGCCTATACAAAGACCAATGGGTCAAGTTCGTCCAAGGGGTCGATTTGGTGTGCCAAGGAGGCATCTTAGGGAAAATGCTAGGGGTATTGAAGCACATTTTAGACCGGTAATCACTCACAATCCTTCACCGGTGGTCATCCCCCATAATAACTGATGCGTGTGTAGTGCGATATATTTTAGATGTATATTTAAGCCCTTTTTACACTTTTAGCCAAGTTTTAAATTTATAAAAACACGATATTTACTAACACTAAACACACATATGGGCAAGTGCACCCATCGTGGACGTAGTATAGGGTTGGTAAGATACCGAGGTCGTCCAAGGACACAAGAGCTTTTAGTTCCGGTTTATCCTCAACGTCTAATCAAATCAAAAAGTTAGAAAAATGTTTTTTAAATTAAGAAAGTAAAAACTAACTAAATGCTGAAAATAAAATAAAATAAAAGCAGATAGACAAGATGAATCACTTGGATCCGACACGTGTATTAGTATAACCTTTGATTATTTTCGCACTTTTGCACTTGTTTAAGAGATTATCTTAGTTATTGTAGTAGGCCCCTCTTTTGAAGGCGACGTTACCCTCAACCCAGTAGTTTGAGTCAGCAAGGATACAATCCTAAAGGGTTGGATTATTGAAAGATAATGAATTAAGTTATTAATGCAAATTGTGGTAGGCCCCGCTTTCGGCGGTGACGTTACCCTCGGCTAAGTAGTCTGAGTCAGCAGGGATACAGGAGATCCTACTAAGCTTAGACCGGTTAGTTTTAACAAAAGAATACGGTTCAATCGTTGTGCCTATAGTGGTTTTATAAGCAGTTCGAAAAGCCCATAAAGCATCGTCTAATTTGTCGGCCCATTCTTTCTTATTTATTCCTACGGTTTTTTCAAGTATTCGTTTTAAACCTCGATTAGTCACTTCGGCTTGCCCATTTGTTTGAGGGTGATATGCTGTTGAGACCCGGTGATAGACCCCATACCTTGTTAATATTTTTTCGAGTTGATGATTGCAAAAATGGGTACCTCTATCACTTATTAAAGCCTTTGGTGTCCCGAAGCGAGAAAACAGTTTTTTCAGAAATTTTACCACTACTCTTCCATCATTTGTTGGAAGAGCTTCGGCCTCCGCCCATTTAGACAAGTAATCGACTGCCACAAGTATATATTTGTTTCCCTTTGAAGGTGGGAAAGGTCCCATGAAATCGAGTCCCCACACATCAAAGATTTCACAAACGAGAATGCCATTTTGAGGCATTTCGTGTTTGGAAGAAATATTACCTGATCTCTGGCAGGCATCACATGTCTTTACAAGGTTTTGTGCATCCTTGTAAATGGTTGGCCAGTAAAATCCTGAGTCAAATACCTTTCGTGCGGTACTTGCGGCACCATGATGTCCTCCGTATGGACCTTCATGACAATGACGGAGAATTCTTCGTGCTTCAGTACCATGGACGCACCTTCGGATGAGCTGGTCGGCACACATTTTGAAAAGATAGGGGTCTTCCCAAAAGTAATGCTTTACATCAGCAAAGAATTTCTTTCTTTGATGATGTGGCCATCCCTTGGTGACTATACCGCTAGCTAGGAAATTAGCGTAGTCGGCATACCATGGCTCTTGTCTACTCTCCATCATTTCCAAGGATTCTGTGGGAAATTTCTCGTTGATTTGCTCGTCTCTGGTCGTTTCCAAAGCTGGGTCTTCTAAGCGTGAGAGATGATCTGCAGCAGTGTTTTCTGCTCCTCTTTGTCCTTGATTTCGATGTCGAATTCTTGGAGGAGTAGAATCCATCTGATCAAACGGGGTTTTGCATCTTGTTTCTTGAAGAGGTACCTGATGGCTGCATGGTCTGTATAGACGATAGTTTTAGAAAGAACAAGATAAGAACGAAATTTTTCAAAAGCAAACACCACTGCTAGTAATTCTTTTTCTGTAGTTGTATAATTTTCTTGTGCATCATTAAGAGTTTTACTAGCATAATAGATTGGGTGGAAATGCTTTTCTTTTCTTTGTCCCAAGACTGCTCCAACAGCAAAGTCACTTGCATCACACATGATTTCGAAAGGAAATTTCCAATCTGGTGCTATCATGATAGGTGCATTGACTAGCATTTCCTTGAGGGTTAGAAATGCTTGATTGCATTCCTTGTCAAAGATGAAGGGTGCATCTTTTTCAAGTAATTTTGTTAGAGGCCTTGAAATTTTTGAAAAGTCCTTGATAAACCTTCTATAAAATCCGGCATGCCCAAGGAAACTTCTGATTGCTCTTACGGAGGATGGAGGAGGTAATCGAGAAATAGTTTCTATTTTTGCTCGATCAACTTCCATTCCTTCGCTTGAGATTTTGTGACCGAGTACTATTCCCTCTGTTACCATGAAATGGCATTTTTTCCAGTTAAGGGCGAGGTTAGTTTCCTCACATCGGGATAGCATTCGTTCAAGATTATCGAGGCATTGGTCATATGAGTCTCCAAAGATGGAAAAGTCGTCCATGAAGACTTCCATTGTCTTTTCTATCATATCATGGAAAATGGCCACCATACAACGTTGGAATGTTGCAGGCGCATTACATAGACCGAATGGCATGCGTCGATATGCGAAAGTTCCGTAGGGACATGTGAAAGTTGTTTTCTCTTGGTCTTCTGGTGCTATCGGTATTTGAAAGTAACCTGAAAAACCATCTAAGAAACAATAAAATTTATGACCGGATAATCGTTCTAACATTTGATCAATGAAGGGTAAAGGAAAGTGGTCTTTCCTTGTTGATTCATTTAATCGCCTATAATCTATACAAACTCTCCATCCTGTGACGGTTCTTGTTGGTATTAATTCATTTTTCTCATTAGTTATTACCGTCATACCTCCTTTTTTCGGGACTACTTGAACTGGACTTACCCACGGGCTATCAGAGATAGGGTAGATTAGTCCGGCGTCAAGCAGCTTGATGACTTCATTTTAACCACTTCTTGAACATTGGGGTTCACTCTTCGTTGTGGTTGAATTACCGTTTTGTAGTCATCATTCATTAAAATTTTGTGCGTGCACATGGAAGGGCTTATTCCTTTAATATCTACAAGCTTCCAAGCGATCGCGTTTTTGTGTTTTTTAAGTAGATTAACTAATTTCTCTTTTTCTACGTTACTTAATTTAGACGAAATGATTACAGGTAAACTACCATCCTTGCCTAGAAAAGCATATTCCAAACCTTTAGGGAGTTCTTTGAGCTCAATGGGTGGGTCTTTAGAAGACACCTTATTTTGTGGCTCATCTAGATTAAGAACCTTAAAGGTTTGTTCTATGGCTATCTCTTCTTCGACAAAGTGGTCTTCTTCATAAGTTGTATCGGGTGGTTCAGCTTCATCTTCAATTAGGGGGTCATTATTGCCAAAAGGATATTTCATTGAACGCTCAAGATCTATGCTCCTTTTGAATGCCCCTAATTGGAGAGGTAGATTGTTGAATTTCCGGTTTTTCAGTGCTTTATGAGTTTTTACAAAAGGTTTTCCCAAGACTAGAGGGGCGTCATCAAGGATGACAAAGTCGGTTGGGATTACAAATTGATTTGTGTGAACCAAAACATCTTCAACTACACCGATTGATTTTATAACTTTCCGATCGGATAGAAAAATAGGAATTTGAAGTGGAGTAAAATCACTAATACTTAATTTTTCAAAAATGTAGTTAGGCATTATGTTAACACAAAGATCCTTATCAATGGTGATGTTACTAATAAATGAATTTTGAAAGAAACATGGAACCGGTGTAATGTTAATTTCAAAAGGGTCTTCTTTTATTAGCGAAGTTTGATCATTAGTTAACTTAACACTTACCATTTCTTTGATTTTGGCACTAGTGTTTAACTCTTTTAAAAACTTAGCATGAGGGGTTACTAAACAATGATTTTCGAAAGTAGGTGACAAGAGATTAATTTCTTCAAAATTAGACTCTTCATGAATTTTAACATTATCGGACTCACCTTTTTCATGGTTTAACTCATGTGTCGGTTTTTCACTTTCTTGTTCTTCCATTTTTACATTTTCAACTATCTCTACGTTATTATTACAATTTAATTCTTCTCTTGCGCGGGATTCCTCTTCCCTTGCGCGAGATTCTTTCATGTAACGTTCGATAGTTTTAATGTGTTCTAATATCCTATTGGTCACTTCGGTGAGAGAAAAAGAATTTGGATCCTCAAAGCTTGAATCCGGTTGTTCGATCCTTGGCTCCTCATAATACTCATATGAAGTAGATGGTTCACACCATTGTTCTTCATTGTAAGTATATGATGGATAAGGGTCGAAACTTTGTTCTTCATAGTACTCATATGAGGTGGGTTGTTCACGCCATGGTTCCTCATAATAAGAGTATGAAGGTGGTGGCTCATATCTTGAGTCTTCAAAGTATGAGTATGAAGGCTCATACCTTGGTTCCTCAAAATATGAGTATGAGGGAGGAGGTTCATACCTTTGGTCTTCATAGGATGTGTATGAAGTTGATGGCTCGTACCTGGGCTCCTCATAGTAGTTGTATGAATTGGATGGTTGATATGAGTTATTATATTGAACCGAGCGTGCGTTACGACAATTAGTGCAATAATTACCCCTATAATCATCCTCATCATAGGTGTAGTTGTAACCTCTTGAGTATTGATCCATAAGAATCACTCAACAGATCACAACTGAGTCTCGGGACCAGAAAACAAAAATAAAGACGGAAACAGAAGCTGGACACGGCCCCGTGTCTGGTGAACACGGCCCCGTGGTCAGGGTCTGTATCTGGGCATTTTAATTAAAGTTACTGGTCACGTTGAGCACGGGGGCGTGTTCAGTGAGCACGGCCCCGTGTTCAGACTCTGTATCTGGGTATCTACTCTAAAAATATGCAGCACGGGGGCGTGTTCAGCGAGCACGGCCCCGTGTTCAGGCTACTGTAAATGCAAACTAAACTAAAATGCAGAAAAATGTGCGCGCGTGTTGAAAAGGTTTTGAAAAACTGATTAGACCGTCGATTTTAAGCTTTCTTAAAATCCTTGTGTCCCCGGCAACGGCGCCAAAAACTTGATGCGTGTGTAGTGCGATATATTTTAGATGTATATTTAAGCCCTTTTTACACTTTTAGCCAAGTTTTAAATTTATAAAAACACGATATTTACTAACACTAAACACACATATGGGCAAGTGCACCCATCGTGGACGTAGTATAGTGTTGGTAAGATACCGAGGTCATCCAAGGACACAAGAGCTTTTAGTACCGGTTTATCCTCAACGTCTAATCAAATCAAAAAGTTAGAAAAATGTTTTTTAAATTAAGAAAGTAAAAACTAACTAAATGCTGAAAATAAAATAAAATAAAAGCAGATAGACAAGATGAATCACTTGGATCCGACATGTCACACCCCCAAAATCCACACGCGGAGTATCACCGCTTGGGAGCGTGACTGACCAGGATCAAGCCACCAATCATATTGAACATGTAATTAATATTAAGTAAAATAAATGTAAACCATCCATTCAATACGATAGGTGTTCAAAACATAACCATAGTTTCAAAGTGTAGCGGAAGCATAGTAAATAAACCAACAATAGTTAATAGTTTGAAATGTCATAATAGTTCAATGTAGAAACCACTATCCTTGTCCACAACGACCCGCTTCTCCAGTGCAAGCTCCAAGTACCTAACGATCTGCAAGGCATGTAACAGAATGATCAACAAACTAGTTGAGCGAGTTCACAGTAACTAAATGCGTAATAGTAAGTAACGGGTGGCTCTACAGGGCCAATAGTAAGTTATACAGGTGGGGGCTTCCCATGTTATGTGACCACTAGACTATTCGTATTATCCCTGTTCTTCGTCCGAGAACGGTAGCGCGTATAGGGTGTACGTGGGTTTCACGTACGTATCCTTTGTACCGAGGATAGAAGTAAGTAATGCGTACACGTAGGTTTTACGTGCGTGCCTGACATCCGAGGCAGTAATGGCATATGACCACGTAGGTGTTATCCAACCTACGGAACCACGTAGGTGTTATCCCAACCTACGGAACCGTCCTGACATCCGAGGACCATGATAGGTGATAGTCTAGGAAAAGCGTTTGTACGTTATAAGTCAATTGAAACCTTTAACCCATTCCCACGACCCGGGAATCCCATGCCTTAGTAGGAGTGTGAACTCACCTTGGTTTGCTCGGTATGCTAGGTTATGCACTCACAAGTAATTAATCACGTCCTATTGTATGCACGTATAATAAATCAGTTCATGTTCGCAATGATACGCATGCAATCTAATGTCACATAGTGCTTGATAGCCAATATCATGCATCAATCATGTATCACATAACAGTCAGTTTGCATATCGGCACGACACGTATCATTTCACATTTAATCATCAGCTAGTGTACACGAATACAAATGTTAACATTCATCACCAAGCATGGCATGCCAAATAAATCCAGCATACATTCCATCATTCAAAGTATGTTTATAACCAAATATCTTTCGATCCACCCTTATCTTTCGGTCAACAGTTATCACAGTTATCTTTTGGACCAAATGTTATGTTTCGAACCTAATGTCATCTTTCGACCAACTGTCATCTTTCGGTCAACCTAATTATGTTTCGGTCAATGCTATCCTTCGGTCAACACTACTATGGTTCAAAGGACAAGCATCTTTCGGTCACAACAGCTATGTTTCGAGTAGCAAGTATCTTTCGGTCACAACAGTTTTCATTCATAGACAGTTACCACAAAACCCTAATCCATCTTATCATGTTATTGATTAACAAGCACATTTCATCAGTTACGTTACACAGAAGGCACAAAGATCATCTACGACAGTTACTATCATTCCCAGAAATCATTTAACGGTTACAGAATCAATCATCAACCAATCCGAATCATCATCTATATGTCATGTAAACATAATCATCATTCGGTTCAACTATCTAACATATATACGTATATCATCCAGTCGATTAGCATAACGTATCACATAATCGAACACTATTGGCATGTTAATCTGTTTTCGAATCCTGATCAAATTAATATCATTCAACCCATTCAATACTATGCATTCGATCCTATCAATCCAGATCAACATGTATTTCGCATGCAGTTACATAATAGATTAACCAAGTATGTCGAAATCAAGAACAAAACACGTAAATCACTAACCGAAATTAAGAATGATCAACAAAAGGGATTTGGCTTCGGATGTGGGGGTCTGCCGTCGCACACACACACAAAGGAGCTAGGGTTTTTGAAGTAACTGACGACTTACATGCATTCACATATATAAACGTATCACAGGAATGGGCCAAGCCCATTAGAAAGACTGGGCCGAAAGATCTGGATTCTAGTCGAAGGATATGTTTCGTGGTCCTTCGAAGAGACTGGGCCGAAAGATGTCGAAGGATCCTATCTTTGCTCGAAGGGTATGTTTCGTGATCCTTCGAACCTAAGGTTATCTCTCGTGATCCTTCGATCGGTATGTCATGTTTCGTGATCTAGACTAAGTGTTTTAATAATAATTCTAATATTATTTTCTACCACAGCAAGTAATCACATATAGGCAAAACGACAATACGTTTCATTAAAACACAACGCGTACAATTTCAAGTCCACAATCCAAACAACTAAACAGTCAAAGTCAACGCGCATTTAATGCGAAAGTGAAAGTCAGAAACTCGAGTTGTCACATTATCCCCAACTTAAAAGAAATTTCGTCCCGAAATTTGGTACGCACTCACTGAGGAAGCTAGGTAAGTTACATCGTTCACTGGTTTTCCTGGGGTGTCACATCATCCCCCCGTTGATTTGGAATTTCGTCCCGAAATTCAGTAGTAGTAGCTTCAGCCTCAGAAGTGGATGCATTGGTTTCGAATAGCTGGGGGTACTTTTCTTTCATCTGGTCTTCGCGTTCCCAGGTATACTCTGGGCCACGCTGGGAGTTCCAACGAACTCGAACAAGAGGGATTCTCTTGTGTTTGAGGACCTTAACATCCCGGTCCGTGATTTCAACTGGTTCCTCGACGAACTGCAACCGCTCGTCGATAGTGAGTTCCTTAAAAGGAACTATAAGGGTCTCATCTGATAGGCATTTCTTCAGATTCGACACGTGAAATACATTGTGAACTGCACCGAGTTCAGCTGGTAGGTTTAATCTGTAGGCTACTTTGCCAATCTTTTCTAAGATTTCGAATGGTCCGACGTACCGCGGATTCAGTTTGCCTCGTTTACCAAATCGAACCACACCCTTCCAGGGTGAAACTTTCAATAAAACCCGGTCCCCGACCTCAAATTCCAATGGCTTTCTACGCTTGTCCGCGTAGGCTTTCTGACGGTCGCGTGCTGCCGCCATGCGTTGTCGTATCTGCGCAATCTTTTCTGTGGCGTCCACTACAATCTCTGGACCCGTAATTTGACTATCCCCCACCTCTGCCCAACAGAGAGGTGACCGGCATTTACGTCCGTATAATGCCTCAAATGGAGCGGCTTGAATGCTGGTATGGTAACTGTTATTATACGAGAACTCCACCAAAGGGAGATGTTTTTCCCAGCCGTTGCCGAAATCGATAACACATGCTCGAAGCATGTCTTCAAGAGTTTGGATAGTTCGCTCAGACTGCCCATCCGTCTGAGGATGATATGCTGTGCTCATGTCTAAACGTGAGCCGAAGGATTTGTGCATCGCTTGCCAAAGCTCTGACGTGAATCGTGCATCGCGATCCGAAATAATAGAGGTGGGCACTCCGTGCCTCGAAACAACTTCCTTAAGATAGACGTCTGCGAGAGTGGAGAACTTGTCCGTTTCCTTGATCGGCAGGAAGTGTGCAGACTTGGTGAGTCGATCAACTATGACCCATATTGTATCGTTCCCACGCTGAGATCTAGGTAGACCTGTAACAAAATCCATGGAAATTTCTTCCCATTTCCATTGCGGTATCTTAGGCTGCTGAAGTAGACCAGCTGGTTTCTGATATTCAACCTTGACTCTCGCACAGGTTAAGCATTTGCCAACGTACGTAGCGATGTGAGCCTTCATACTAGGCCACCAATAAGTAGTGCTGATGTCGTGGTACATTTTATCCGACCCTGGATGTACCGAATAGCGAGACTTGTGAGCTTCATCCATTACAAGTTCGCGTAAACCGCCATAAAGTGGGACCCAAATACGCCCCGTTACATAGTAGGCGCCGTCTTCCTTTTGTTCCATGCGTTGCCTTGAGCCGCGTAAGGCTTCAGTTTTGACGTTTTCGGGTTTCAGTGCTTCTAACTGAGCAGCTCGTATCTGTGCAGGAAGACTGGACTGAATCGTAAGCTGTAGCGCTCGCACGCGCTTAGGTAAGGTGTCCTTTCGACTAAGGGCATCAGCCACAACATTGGCTTTGCCCGGATGGTACTTGATGGCGCATTCGTAGTCGTTCAGAAGTTCAACCCATCTCCGTTGACGCATATTCAAATCCTTTTGCTTAAGAATATGCTCGAGACTCCTGTGATCGGTGTAAATCGTGCACCTGGTACCGTACAGGTAGTGTCGCCATATCTTAAGCGCGAAAACGACAGCTCCCAGCTCTAAATCGTGCGTCGTGTAGTTTCGTTCATGAACCTTGAGTTGCCGCGAAGCGTAGGCAATAACTTTATCCCGCTGCATCAATACACAACCAAGCCCCTGTATCGATGCGTCACAATAAACCACGAAGTCATCCGTGCCCTCTGGCAATGAGAGAATAGGTGCGCTGCAAAGCCTATCCTTTAAGTACTGAAAAGCGGTCTCTTGCGTATTACCCCATCTGTAAACGACACCTTTCTGTGTTAGCATAGTAAGTGGTTGCGCGATCTTTGAGAAGTCTTTAATAAATCGCCTGTAGTAACCCGCCAAACCCAAGAATTGGCGTATTTCTGTCGGTGTACGTGGTGCTGGCCAGTTTCTGATCGAATCAACCTTGGATGGATCGACATGAATCCCATCCTTGTTCACCACATGGCCTAAGAAGTGGACTTCACGAAGCCAGAAGTCGCATTTTGAAAACTTTGCGTACAGTTGCTCCTTTCGAAGAAGTTCCAAGATAAGACGTAAGTGCTGCTCGTGCTCCTCCTGACTCTTGGAGTAGATCAAAATGTCGTCGATGAAAACGATAACAAACTTATCAAGATAAGGTTTGCACACCCTGTTCATAAGATCCATGAAGACTGCAGGCGCGTTCGTAAGCCCGAATGGCATGACAAGAAACTCGTAATGACCGTAGCGAGTTCTGAAAGCGGTTTTGGAGACGTCCTCATCCCGGACTCTCAGCTGATGATACCCTGACCTTAAATCAATCTTGGAATAGTAACACGACCCTTGCAACTGGTCGAATAGGTCATCTATGCGCGGAAGAGGATAACGGTTCTTCACCGTCACCTTATTGAGTTCGCGGTAGTCGATGCACATCCTGAACGTACCGTCTTTCTTCTTCACAAATAACACTGGAGCTCCCCAAGGCGAAGAGCTTGGACGAATAAAGCCCTTTTCCAAGAGCTCTTGTAGCTGCTTCGACAGTTCTTCCAGTTCGGTTGGAGCTAAACGATACGGTGCGCGGGCTATTGGTGCTGCTCCAGGAGCTAACTCAATCTGAAACTCGACTTGACGATGAGGAGGTAAACCAGGTAAATCTTCAGGAAACACTTGAGGAAAATCACGCACAACTGGTATATCCTCCAGCTTCTTTTCCCTTGCTGATGCGTCAGTGACAAGTGCCAGAATGGCAGTATGTCCCTTTCGTAAACATTTCTGCGCCTTTAAGAAAGAGATGATGCCAACCACAGCACCACTCTTGTCACCTTGTACTTCGAGAGGTTCTTGACTGGAGCGAGGAATACGAATAACTTTTTCTTTGCATAAGATCTCCGCGTGATGTTGGGATAACCAATCCATACCGATGACGACGTCGAAACTACCCAAAACTATGGGTATGAGATCAATCGAGAAAGTCTGACCCGCTAGAACAATACTACAACCCTTGACTACCTGTGCGGCTTCTACACTTTTACCATTGGCTAGTTCTACGACGTGTTTGGTGTCTAGGGGTGTTGGTGTACGTTTTAATAATTTACTCATTTTCAATGACATATAGCTTGTATCAGCACCCGAATCAAATAAGACAGTAACATAAATATCGTCGAGAAGAAACTTACCCATAACCACATTGGGATCATTCACTGCGTCACCCCGACCTAGCACAAAAGCACGACCCCGAGCTTCGTTGCCATTGTTGTTGTTGTTTCCCCCGTTATTGTTGTTATTGTTCCCGTTGCCCTGATTGTTGTTGTTGTTCTGGTTCCTGTTTAGCTGAGGGCAGTGTCTCTTGATGTGACCTTCAGCACCATAATTATAGCACCCCTTGTTGCCCTGTTGCTGATTCTGCTGTGCCGGTGGCTGCTGCTGATCCTGATTCGCAGGACGAGGGCTTCTACAGTCTTTGGCCTCGTGACCCATCTTGAGGCATCTTAGACAACGGCCCTTATTACACTGGCCACGGTGATGCTTGTTGCAGGTGTTACACTTTGGAAGATTTCCTCGATACCCTCCCTGTCTGTGGCTGCCTGAGGAGTGCTGACTTGGACTCTGGTAGCTGTCTGTCTTTCGCTGTTGAGCTTGCGACTGCACTGAAGCTGATCCCTTGCTAGAATCCCCATCCCATTTTCTCTTACTTTCACTGGGAGTAGCAAGTGTAGTAGAAGCAGTAGCGGTAGCAGTAGCACTGATACGCTTAGGCAGTTTATTCTGATCCACTGCCTAATCGGTGATGCGATGAGCGAGACGCTGGATTTCCTGGATGTTGTTGAGGTTAGCCGAGGTAACGTGGCTCTGTATTTCTGGTGCCAAACCTTTGAGATACAACTCAATACGCTTGTATGGAGGGTCCACCATAGTTGGGCATAACACAGCCAACTCATTTGATCTCTTGGTGTAAGCTTCAATTTCCGAACCAACCATTTTCAAGTTATACAACTCGTCCTCCAACTTGTGAATGTCTTCTCTAGTGCAGTATTCCCTCTTGATCAGTTCTTTGAAATCATTCCAGGGTGTGGCGTTAGCAGCTGCCAACCCTAAGATCTGCACTTGTGCGTTCCACCAAGTGAGCGCAATCCCTTCAAGTGTGCCAGTGGCGAACTTCACCCTGCGAGCCTCAGGGCATTCACACATTTCGAAAACCGACTCGAGCTTTTCAAACCAGTGGAGGAGTCCAACTGCTCCCTCCGTGCCACTGAACGAGCTAGGACGACAATCCATGAAATTCTTGAAGGTGCACCCAGGTTGTTGCTGAGCGGGTTGACCTATTGTGTACGAATAGGGCAAAGTTAAGTACGAGAATTAATGTAGGATCTAAAGATCCTAGTGTCTATACTGCAGGGTATACTACCTGCTTGGGCGGCTGCAACTGCCGCAGCAACGAGAGCCTCTAGCTGGGCTTGAGTCATGTTAATTCGTGCGGCCATTGATCTTCACATCAAAGGCAACATAAGTGAGAAAGGTTCGCGAATAGTGCGATGACAGAAGAGTGTAAGCACATAAGTATTCTCATGCAATGACAAGTTGTGAGCAAGGTAATGTAAGCATACTACGAGCAAAGTTCTATGCAAATTCTAGCATGTAGGCAATAAACATAAACCTTAGTACCTAGGAAGTTGAGTGTTGCACGTGGAGCGAAGCGTCGTTGTGGATCGTTGAGAGCACTGTTCTGGTTATAGTCTGGTTTTAATAAAACGTTTTTCCATATTAAAACCAAGTTCTCTATAACCAATGGCTCTGATACCAATCTGTCACACCCCCAAAATCCACACGCGGAGTATCACCGCTTGGGAGCGTGACTGACCAGGATCAAGCCACCAATCATATTGAACATGTAATTAATATTAAGTAAAATAAATGTAAACCATCCATTCAATACGATAGGTGTTCAAAACATAACCATAGTTTCAAAGTGTAGCGGAAGCATAGTAAATAAACCAACAATAGTTAATAGTTTGAAATGTCATAATAGTTCAATGTAGAAACCACTATCCTTGTCCACAACGACCCGCTTCTCCAGTGCAAGCTCCAAGTACCTAACGATCTGCAAGGCATGTAACAGAATGATCAACAAACTAGTTGAGCGAGTTCACAGTAAGTAAATGCGTAATAGTAAGTAACGGGTGGCTCTACAGGGCCAATAGTAAGTTATACAGGTGGGGGCTTCCCATGTTATGTGACCACTAGACTATTCGTATTATCCCTGTTCTTCGTCCGAGAACGGTAGCGCGTATAGGGTGTACGTGGGTTTCACGTACGTATCCTTTGTACCGAGGATAGAAGTAAGTAATGCGTACACGTAGGTTTTACGTGCGTGCCTGACATCCGAGGCAGTAATGGCATATGACCACGTAGGTATTATCCAACCTACGGAACCACGTAGGTGTTATCCCAACCTACGGAACCGTCCTGACATCCGAGGACCATGATAGGTGATAGTCTAGGAAAAGCGTTTGTACGTTATAAGTCAATTGAAACCTTTAACCCATTCCCACGACCCGGGAATCCCATGCCTTAGTAGGAGTGTGAACTCACCTTGGTTTGCTCGGTATGCTAGGTTATGCACTCACAAGTAATTAATCACGTCCTATTGTATGCACGTATAATAAATCAGTTCATGTTCACAATGATACGCATGCAATCTAATGTCACATAGTGCTTGATAGCCAATATCATGCATCAATCATGTATCACATAACAGTCAGTTTGCATATCGGCACGACACGTATCATTTCACATTTAATCATCAGCTAGTGTACACGAATACAAATGTTAACATTCATCACCAAGCATGGCATGCCAAATAAATCCAGCATACATTCCATCATTCAAAGTATGTTTATAACCAAATATCTTTCGATCCACCCTTATCTTTCGGTCAACAGTTATCACAGTTATCTTTCGGACCAAATGTTATGTTTCGAACCTAATGTCATCTTTCGACCAACTGTCATCTTTCGGTCAACCTAATTATGTTTCGGTCAATGCTATCCTTCGGTCAACACTACTATGGTTCAAAGGACAAGCATCTTTCGGTCACAACAGCTATGTTTCGAGTAGCAAGTATCTTTCGGTCACAACAGTTTTCATTCATAGACAGTTACCACAAAACCCTAATCCATCTTATCATGTTATCGATTAACAAGCACATTTCATCAGTTACGTTACACAGAAGGCACAAAGATCATCTACGACAGTTACTATCATTCCCAGAAATCATTTAACGGTTACAGAATCAATCATCAACCAATCCGAATCATCATCTATATGTCATGTAAACATAATCATCATTCGGTTCAACTATCTAACATATATACGTATATCATCCAGTCGATTAGCATAACGTATCACATAATCGAACACTATTGGCATGTTAATCTGTTTTCGAATCCTGATCAAATTAATATCATTCAACCCATTCAATACTATGCATTCGATCCTATCAATCCAGATCAACATGTATTTCGCATGCAGTTACATAATAGATTAACCAAGTATGTCGAAATCAAGAACAAAACACGTAAATCACTAACCGAAATTAAGAATGATCAACAAAAGGGATTTGGCTTCGGATGTGGGGGTCTGCCGTCGCACACACACACAAAGGAGCTAGGGTTTTTGAAGTAACTGACGACTTACATGCATTCACATATATAAACGTATCACAGGAATGGGCCAAGCCCATTAGAAAGACTGGGCCGAAAGATCTGGATTCTAGTCGAAGGATATGTTTCGTGGTCCTTTGAAGAGACTGGGCCGAAAGATGTCGAAGGATCCTATCTTTGCTCGAAGGGTATGTTTCGTGATCCTTCGAACCTAAGGTTATCTCTCGTGATCCTTCGATCGGTATGTCATGTTTCGTGATCTAGACTAAGTGTTTTAATAATAATTCTAATATTATTTTCTACCACAGCAAGTAATCACATATAGGCAAAACGACAATACGTTTCATTAAAACACAACGCGTACAATTTCAAGTCCACAATCCAAACAACTAAACAGTCAAAGTCAACGCGCATTTAATGCGAAAGTGAAAGTCAGAAACTCGAGTTGTCACACGACACGTGTATTAGTATAACCTTTGATTATTTTCGCACTTTTGCACTTGTTTAAGAGATTATCTTAGTTATTGTAGTAGGCCCCTCTTTTGAAGGCGACGTTACCCTCAACCCAGTAGTTTGAGTCAGCAAGGATACAATCCTAAAGGGTTGGATTATTGAAAGATAATGAATTAAGTTATTAATGCAAATTGTGGTAGGCCCCGCTTTCGGCGGTGACGTTACCCTCGGCTAAGTAGTCTGAGTCAGCAGGGATACAGTCCTAAATAGTCGGGTTATAGTATTAATAGTAGTTAACTTATGAGGGGGTCAAAGAGTTTGGATCCCCGCCATCCAATACCTATGGGCATTGAAGGAGATCCTACTAAATTTGACCCAGGTCCCAAGCAGGACCTCTAAACGCTGAACAAGGGCAAGACCCTTACCAAACCGTTCCCTTAACCCCCGACCAGGTAGCCAACATACCTCCATATAGACCGTGGAGATATGAATGGTGAAAATCTTTTATTTTATATAGACAGTAAAATAACGCCAAGACACCACGGACAAACGATAAGGAAAGATCACCTTCAACATAAGTAACTAGTTATTAAAGTCATTAATACAAAACCAAATAAAAAGTGCAAAAGATTAAAAATAAAAAGTATTATACTAAACACTTGTCTTCACCAAGTGATGTAAGAGACTTAGGCAAACATGGCCTTGATTGTCAAGAACTCTTACGATCAATCTTGGATCCCGAGACGACTCACACACTCTATGATGGACAATGGATGATGGTGGTGGATGATGGTGTTATGGTGGTGGTGGGTGGTGGATGGAGTGTGAGAGAGGTGGTGTGCCAAGGGATGAGATGGAATGAAACCAAGCACTCCTATTTATAGGCTGAACAGAAGGCTGAGCACGGCCCCGTGTCCGCTGGACACGCCCCCGTGCCCGTCTGACACTCTCTCTCCTCATTAATTGTAATTCGCAATTACAATTAATGCGCCTGCTGTACTTTCACCACGCCCCCGTGCCCACTGGACACGGCCCCGTGGTGGGCAATGGAAGCTTCTATAGGTTTGTCTTTTATGCTGCTTCTTGGGCACGGCCCCGTGTCCGCTGGACACGGGGCGTGTTCAGTCTTCTGCTTTCTCTTCTTTGCCTTGGAGGATGCCGTTGAGGGTCCGGGCAGTCTACTTTTATTCCTTTTCTTGTATTTATGCTAGAATTAGTTGTCTTTTTGCTTCTTTTGTGAATTTGAGCTCATTTCATCCTGAAAATACAAAAGAAAGACAAAAACACTCTTTTTCCAACATTAGTACTTAAAAAGGGTTAGTTTTATGCCTTAATTGATGTGATTTATATGTTGCATTTTACACACATCAATAACCAAGGAAGAACCTTTGAAGTAAGGACAAATTCTTTATAAAGTTTGCCAAAATATAAGGGTCTAGCGACGGAGGAACCTTATTTTCATTTGGAGGCTTATGACTCAATTTGCAACACCCTTGGGAGTCAAGGTTTTTCGGCCGATGATGTGAAGTTGATCTTATTTCAATTTTCCTTGGAAGATAAGGCAAAGAAGTGGTTCTACACCTTGCCTTCAGCATCTATTTATACTTGGGGGGAAATGCAACAAACATTTTTAGATGAATTTTATACCGCCCAAAAGACCAATGATGCGAGAAAAGGGTTGAGGAGCTTTCAACAACAACAAGGCGAAATGTTCCATGAAGCCTTCGAGCGCTTAAACATGATGATTAAAAATTGTCCACACCATGGGATTGAGCTTTGGGAGTTAATGAACGCCTTTCATGAAGGGTTGTGTGCCGAAGATGCACGAGATTTGATGTCCATTACAAATGGGACATTTGGCACAAACTATGAGCATGAGGATTGGGAATTTTTGGAACAAATGGCGATCACCTCAAAGAGAAAGGCTCAAGCTTCAAGGAGAGCACGACCGACCGTTACCCGAACACAAGTGCATGCGGTTGATGATGGTAACACACAAACTTCTAACCAAATTTATGATGTTTGTGCATTGTGTAATGAAATAGGTCATGCGGCGGAAAATTGCCAAGGAATGGTGGAAGGGCAATTTGAAGAAGTTCATGCCGTTCAAGGTCAAGGAGGGGGTGCTAGAAATTTCAATATGAATTCTAACACTTATCACCCCGGGTTGAGAAACCACCCTAATTTTCGTTATGGGAACCCTTCGAATCAATCAAACCCGAATTTCCAAGGTAGCCAAGGAAATTATGGTTCGCGCCAACCTTATAATAATCAAAGTGGATATCGAGGTGGGAACAACCAAGGATATCAAAGGCAATACCAAGCGGGTCAAGAACAAGGGGGTCTTCGGGTGGTAATGAAATGATGGAAATGTTGAAGAGCATGCAAGCGGAAATGCAAAAGAGGAACCAAATGGATGACGCTCGCATACAAAAGGATGAGGCTCGAGACAAAGCAATCCAAACTTTGACCACTCAAATGGGTCAACTTGCCACCGAAGTGTCCGAATTGAAGAAGAGTAAAGGTCAATTACCAAGCGACACTAAGGTAAATCCATCCCATGGTACTTCAAGAGGTAACAATGTTAATATCCATCATGTAAGTGTTTTGAGAAGTGGGAAAGAGTACAAAACCAATCTTTCACTGGATTTGGTTGATGGGGTGGTTGAGGATATAACGGGTCAAGAAAGTGAGGAAGAAGATGAACCCATTGTTTCTTCTAAAAAACCAAATTTTGAAAAACCCGAAGTTATTAAAGAAAAAGAAAAAGTAAATGAGGGTGAGGGGTCTAGTGAAGTACCGTTTCCTTCGGCTTTATTAGATCCGGGTAGAAAAAATTTTATTTCAAAACGGGGTCCTCAAAAAGAGGAAATGTGGGAGGTTTTCAAACAGGTTAAAATTAATCTTCCTTTACTTGAAGCTATCAAACAGGTACCCACTTATGCCAAGTTTCTAAAAGAATTGTGTACTCAAAAGAGGCAACAAAAAGTGCCTAAATTGGTAGACTTGACGGAGCGGGTAAGTGCGGTATTGAAAGGAGACCTTCCTCCTAAGTTACAAGATCCGGGAACGCCCCTTATAAACATTCAAGTTGGGAATTTTCAAACCACAAGGGCGTTATTGGATCTTGGAGCCGGAGTAAGTATCCTACCGGGGGGGTTATATGACCAATACGATTTCGGTCCATTGAAGCGAGTTGAGACAACGGTTGTATTAGCCGACTTGTCTCATAAACTTCCCCGGGGTATCGTACGGGATGTGATAGTTAAAGTTGATGAATTTTATTATCCCGTTGATTTCCTTATGCTAGATTACTCATTCGCGGACCCAATACAACAACAAAATGTTATTTTGGGTCGGCCATTTTTGAACACCGCACATGCTATTATTGATTGTCGTTATGGTACGGTTGACATGACATTTGGTAATAGAAAAATGAGGTTAAACGTTTTTACTAACGGTACTAATGTGTATGGTGATGAGTGTTTCTTAGCAGATTTCATAGATGGTTATGACCCGAAGGAGTTCGAAGAAGAAATTTTGGGTTCTTGTGTTTGTGATATGTCTTTGTAGGTTCACGCATGCAAGTTGGAGGTAGAAGAGAAAGAGCAAGAAGCTCTTGCGGTGAAGGAAGGGAGTCCACCATGGACCTACCAAATGGATACTTTACCGGTGGAAATCGATTGGGGCACAAAGCCTTCTTTGGAAAGTCCACCAAGTGTGGAGTTGAAGGAGCTACCAAAGCACCTAAAGTATGCATTTTTGGGGGAGAATGACACTTTACCGGTGATCATTGCTTCCAACTTGGAGGTAGCTCAAGAGAAAGAATTGATGCGGGTGTTGAAGGCTCATAAGGCGGCGATTGGGTGGACGATAGCCAATTTAAAAGGCATTAGTCCATCCATTGTGATGCACAAGATTATTACAAGTGAGGACGCAAAGCCGACCCGTGAAACACAAATGAAGGTTAAATCCGAACTTGAGAGAGGTGGTGAAGAAAGAAGTTATCAAGTGGTTGGATGCGGGGATCATTTATCCCATTTCGGATAGTGCGTGGGTAAGTCCAACTCAAGTAGTGCCTAAAAAATCCGGCATCCAAGTAGTGAAAGATGAATAAGGTGAGCAAATCGCCACCCGCCCGGTAACCAGGTGGCGAGTGTGTATTGATTATAGAAAATTAAACGCGGCTACCTCAAAAGACCATTTCCCGTTACCCTTCATTGACCAAATAATTGAGAAACTTTCCGGTCAAAAATATTATTGTTTTTTGGATGGGTACTCGGGATATAACCAAATTGCTATTCACCCGGACGACCAACACAAAACAACGTTTACATGTCCATATGGTACATTCTCTTTTCGGCGAATGCCATTTGGACTATGTAACGCTCCCGCCACGTTCCAAAGATGTATGATGAGTATATTTTCGGACATGGTCGGGGAATCTCTTGAAGTGTTTATGGATGATTTTTCCATTTTTGGTCCAAGTTTTGACTCTTGTCTTAATGAATTAGAAAAAGTTTTAAAAAGGTGTGTTGAGACAAACTTGGTACTAAGTTGGGAAAAGAGCCATTTTATGGTTCAAGAGGGTATTGTTTTGGGGCATGTCATTTCGGACCGGGGAATGGAGGTAGATAAAGCAAAGATTCGGGTAATTTCATCTTTACCCCCACCAAAGAATGTTAAGGGGGTGAGATCTTTTTTGGGACATGCGGGGTTTTACCGAAGGTTCATTAAAGGCTTTAGTGTAATCACAAAACCTTTATGTAACCTACTATTAAAAGATGTTCCATTTGATTTTACTGATGAATGTTTGCAAGCGTTTCATGTTTTGAAGGAACAGTTGGTGAAGGCTCCCATCTTGCAACCACCGGATTGGTCAAAGCCGATCGAGATTATGTGTGATGCTAGTGACACGACCATTGGAGCAGTTTTGGGTCAAAGGGTCGATAAGAAACCGGTGGTGATATACTATGCAAGCAAAACTTTGTCCGAGGCACAACTCAATTACACCACAACCGAGAAAGAATTATTAGCGGTGGTGTATGCCTTGGACAAGTTTAGATCTTATATTTGGGGGAGCAAGGTGATAGTGTATTCGGATCATAGTGCGGTCCGATATTTGATGGAAAAGAAGGATGCGAAGCCCCGGTTGATTCGTTGGGTGCTTTTGTTACAAGAATTCGATCTTGACATTCGGGACAAAAAGGGATGTGAAAATGTTGTTGCGGATCATTTGTCCCGAATCCCGTTGGAAGGTGTTGATGACCCAAGTGAAATCAATGAACGGTTCCCCGATGAACACTTGTTGGCCGTCTCTACTTATGTTGCACCTTGGTATGCCCATTACGTTAATTATTTGGCTAAGGGTGCAATTCCAAATCATTGGACTAAGAAGAGACGACAACAGTTTTTTAGTCAAGTGAAGCAATACATATGGGATGAACCCGACTTGTTCAAAATCGGGGCCGATCAAGTGATACGAAGATGTGTTCCCGAAATGGAAGTTTTAGAGATTTTGATCCATGCTCATTCATCGGCATGTGGAGGGCATTTTAGTGGGAACAAGACGGGTTATCGGGTGTTATCTAGTGGGTTTTATTGGCCCACGATTTTCAAGGATTCTTGTGAGTATGCCCGGAATTGCATCAATTGTCAAAGAATGGGAAGTATTTCGAAACGTGATGAAATGCCGTTACAACCGATTTTGGTAGTAGAAGTATTTGATGTTTGGGGAATAGACTTCATGGGTCCTTTCCCAAACTCGAATGGGTTTTTGTACATATTGGTTGCGGTTGATTACGTGTCGAAATGGATTGAAGTTATCGCCACGAGAACTAACGATCATGCCGTTGTATGTAAGTTTGTGCAATCTAATATTTTTGCTCGTTTTGGTGTGCCTCGGGTGATAATAAGTGATGGTGGTTCGCATTTCAAAAATTTCAATTTCGGAAAGTTGCTTAAGAGATACAATGTGAACCACCGCGTTGCTACACCGTACCACCCGCAAACGAGTGGTCAAGTCGAAGTTTCCAACCGACAAATTAAAGAAATTTTAATGAAGACGGTGAGAACGGATCGGAAAGATTGGTCAAGCAAGCTTGATGATGCATTGTGGGCTTATCGAACGGCTTACAAAACTCCACTTGATACCACTCCTTATCGGATGGTTTATGGGAAAGGATGTCATTTGCCTATGGAGTTGGCACATCGGGCGTATTGGGCAATTAAAACGGTGAACGCGAATTATGATGAAGCGGGTCGGGCGAGAAAGCTTCAATTGAACGAAATCGAGGAAATAAGGGATCAAGCCTATGAGTGTGCATCCGCATATAAAGACAAACTGAAAAAAGTTCATGATGCGAAGATAAAGAAAAAGAACTTTGAAGTGGGTCAAAAGGTGTGGTTGTACAATTCAAGGTTGAAGATGTTCGCGGGAAAACTCAAGAGCAAGTGGATGGGTCCTTACGTTGTCCGAAGAGTGGGAAGGTTCGGTGATATTGATATTCAAGATGAACAAACAAACAAGCAACAAACGGTGAACGGGCATTGGCTCAAACCGTACTTGGAAGGTAATGATATCAACAATCTCGAGCTAGACAAAGTGGGTTACATTTTACGCCCAGTGGATGACGAGGAAACGTGAAAGAGGCCCAGGTTTGGTATTTGTAAATATTTAGTTTAATTTATTGCGTTTTGAATAAGTCCCGTTTAAACCGGTGTTCGAAACAAGTGTGGGAAATTTTTACTGATTTCCCAAACATAGTGTTGAGGACAACACGGGTTTTTAACGGGGGGTAGGGTAATAATCTTCATGTTTTCATAAATTATAATTAAAATAAAAAAAAACAAAACAAAAAAACCAAAAACACATAAAAAAAATAATAACATTTGCCCAGTTACAGCCGTGCGTAGCTTACGGCTCCAAATGGAATTTTTTGAGCCTTACGACTCCCAGCTCCTGTCTTACGGTGGATGGTTTTTGCCCAGATACAACCGTAACCTACGGCAGGGAGCCGTAGGTTACGGCTCGCAGAAAAATGGTGAGGAGCTCCTTCATGTCGGCATTACATATAAAAAAAAATAATAATTAAATCCGAAAATATTATTAATAATAATAACTATTATAATAAAAACAACCCCAACCACACATCTTCATCTTTAATCCTCAACCACAACTTTTCCTTCTCCACTTCTTCTTCTTCTCCAAAGAAACCCTAAAACTCCATAGCTTCAAGCTTCATAGTTCCTTCAAATCTAACCCGATTTTAGTGATTTTTGGGTCCATTTTGGGTGAAATTTCACAAGGAATCTAGATTTGCTCTTGTAACGTGAAGATTCCTTTGTTTTGGGGTCGGATTTGAGCATAAGGGTGCCGAAATTTTGGGGCTTTTTGTGGGTTTTTGTGTGAATTTCAAGCTTTTGTGATTCTCATCTTCCACAACACCAAGGTATGCAATTTCTTTTCATTCTTTGAAGTACATTGAGGTTTGTAAGTTTTCATTATGTTTTTGCTTACACACTTGCTAGTATATTATAGATGATAGGATGTTGTGAACCATTGAATGATATGGGTGCTAATGTGTTTGATGTTTAGTGAAAATTTTGAGAAAAATTCTGAATTATAAGTACATCATGTCGAAATTTTATTTGAAAGAATAAACTTTTGTTTTTGTACATTAGCACTCATAACATGAAGCAAGTGTGGGGAAGATTTGATGGATATACTAACTTGATGTGTTTGTGTGATTTTTGAATGTGTCTAGGGATGGTGACAAAGAAAGGAAAAGGGGTTGCAAGCTCTTCAAATGCACCTCAAGGAGATAATGCTCAACAAAAGAAAAGAAAATTGGTTCGGATTGGTGACCCGGACTCGGAGGAGGATGCACCTCCAAGGGGTCCGAAGCCGGATTGGACAACCGGTTCATTGTTAGACCAACCCGCAAAATGGAGAGAAGATTTGTTTCATGAGCAAATGAACAAGCTTAAACAAAGGGGCGAAGCATTTATTTGTGAGAAGGAGATCCGGGAGGTTGATTTTGGACCGTTCGGGGTCATAGCCAAGTTTAACGCATTGGGTTGGGGGCGGCTACAAAATGTTATGATGGTGAAGTAAAGAAAATGTATGACAAGGAGATTCAAGAGTGGGTGGCATCACTTGAATGTCCCCCGTTCAAGGCCCCTAGCAAGATGCGGTTAGTTGGAAGGTGTAATGGGGTTAAAGTAGAAATGTCGTACGATTCTTTGCGCCGGATAGCAAGGTTTGATGACAAGCCAGCCCATGAGTACATCTACCCGAGTCTCAAAGATCTCTACCATGAGCCCAATAAGCATCCACAATGGCAAAATATGCTTGATTACCTTTTCCTTCCGGGTACAACACATGGGAAGTTATATAGAAGCAATTTAAGGATGGAAGCAAAGCTATTATTGACATTGTGCATGTATAATGTTGTTCCAAGGCGAGGTGACAAGATGGAAGTGCGGCATCAAGAGATACCGATCTTATATATGTTGATGCATGGTTCTCCTAAGGTTCCATTTCGATTCTTAGTATTGCATAACATATGGTTGAGCAAGAATAGTGGGGAGAGGAAGATTATACCTCATTGCCGGTTGATTACGGCATTGCTTAAAAAATATGGGGCAATTAAAGGAGATGAAAAGGGGTCTTACAAGAGGTTTAGACCATTCGACCTTAAGAATCTTGGGCCGGGGTGGACTTACACAGAATCAGAGAGGTTCCATAAGTTGAAAACAATTGGTAGAAGGTGGAGAGCATTGAAAGTGGATGCGAGACCGTTACGACCGGGAGAGGAAGAGGAACCCGAATCAACGGATGATGAAATAAGTGGAGATGATGATTACCGTGAAGACACATTCATGGTGGATGCTCAAGTAGGAGGTACCGGTCAAGCGGGAGTGCAAGGAGCTGGTGTACAATCGGGTTACGTGGGGAGTGCATTTGATTATGCACATCAGCCTTATGATCCATACTGGGCCCACTCGGGGGATATGGGTCAAATCATTGAACAAAGGCGGCCACCCACTTTCGGTGATTGGAGTGAACCAAACCAGATGCTCTTTGATCAACAAACATTCATGGGTGCTAGTGTGGAAAGGGCTATCAAAAGAAGTTACGATAGAAATGAGCAATGGAACCGTGCTCATAGATATGCCCGTGAAGAAGAAACAAACAACCGTTACTTGGATGATCGTCAAAGACGCATGCATGACCAATGGCATGCGGGGCAGCCAGTTGTAGGAGATCCACCCATTGTGGACTACACCACATTGCCACCATATGATGGTAGTGTGTCATACCCCACCCCGCCTTTGCACCATTCTCAGTGGGTGGACCCGCATGCTATGAGTTACCAACAGGCGAATCCAAGTAGTGATCAAGGAAGCGGTAGTAGCGGTGGAGCATTTGGCTTTGGTGAGTGGACGGATATGATGACATCCATTTTCGGACCTCCACAGCCGAAGTACTACTAGCCAGGTTGTATTTTGCTCCTTTGTACATTTTTGTATATATATGTCTTTTTGGTATGTTTATGGTTGGGAGGTAGGGGGTGTTTTGATGTTGATGTGTTTGTTGGGTTGTGAAAGTTGGTGGTGTTTAAAAAAAAAAAAAAAAAATTGGGGTTCAAGATGTAAAGCAAATGTGGGTGTTTTTGTTGAAAGCGATCTTCCCTCAAAACCATACATTGGGACAATGTATCCTAAGTGTGGGGATGGGGGAAATTTTTGAGAAATTCACAAATTTTTGCAAATCTAAGCGAAAAGTGTAGAAATTTGAAAACTTGATATTGTACCATTTAACACACCGACACCCGTTCTTAGCTTTTTCTTGGTGAGAATTGAACCACATATGAGAGTTAATTCTTTGCTTGAGTGGCGGTGTGTGTAGTGTGTAAATAGAACTTGTGTGTGAATGCTTGTTAAATCCTAGAGTTGGCACGCTTTTGAAGATGATAAGGGACTTTTAGGATGCCTCGTCTAGATGTGTGAGAGTGCGGGAATTGGTGGGTTGGACCTCATACGCTACATATATGAGCTTGGTATTGTGAGGGGTGGGGGTTTGGTCCATAGAAAGCTATGTTTGAGCCTTAAGCCATTCGATTGAAACCCAAAGCCTACTTCCTATATAAATTATACCCTATTGAGAGGACCCGGTTTAGGAATTTAGTTGTGATTGTGATGTCTTTGTATATATTGTTGAGTTTTATGTGTTATAAAAAAAAAGAAAGAAAAATATGAGAAAAATACAAAAAGAAGTCATTAGTGCAATAGTAGTTAGAAGTTTATGATGTTTTGGTACATAGTCGTTTGCTTTGGAAATAAAACCGGGTCAAATCAAATTAGCTCTTATATATATTCCACCATTTTCCTACCTTTGCACCTAGCCCCATTACAACCCGTAAGTTCCTTTGATTCAAAAGCATGTTAGATATTGGTTAGGAGGAAACTTGATTTTCATACAAGCTTATTGTCGCATACACACACATATACGCATTGAGTGGTTTAGCATAACATGCTAATTTTTCTTGTCACCGAGAGTTTTTGTGAGGGTGTATTTTATGGTATGATAGAAAGTTAGTAAAAGGATGGCACTCTAGCTTGGTTCGCACGATTGGTCGCCTATGGTTAAAAATAATTGTTGAATTGGTTGCTTGGGACAAGCAACGGGTAAGTGTGGGGATGTGACGGGTGGTCCGTAGGACAACCCTTAAAAGGCTTAATATAACGCACATTCTACTCTTTATTCGGTTAATTGCTTGAACTAGATAACCACTTTATGATTGACTATGCAGGTGTCAAAGTGCTCAAAATACGGGTTTTAGGAGGCACAAATGGATGCTAGAAGTTGGGGGATCAAAGGGTTGAAGAAATCAAGTGTTGATAAAGAAATAAGAAGAATTATTATGTTCAGCACCGTAACCTACGGCTGGGAGCCGTAGGTTACGGTCCTCATCTTTATCCAGAATTGCAAGCCGTAAGACAGAAGGCACAAGCCGTAAAGCATGTTGATCGCCATAACCTACGGCAGGGGGCCGTAGGTTACGGCCCTAAGCTGATGTGCAGAATTTGAATGCCAGCCGTAACCTACGGCTGGGAGCCGTAGGTTACGGCTCCGTCTGATGCCCTCTTGTAACTTCCGCATTAAATGCCGTATTGAAGATGTTTTATGGTTCCTCATCATGGGTATTCAGTTACACCTGATTGGGACACGAATGGGGATGATAAATGGGAGACTTAGGAGCTTGGGAACATCATCTTTAGAACCATCTTTCACTTAAAATCATTTAGCTTCCATTAGTGATTGTGACCACGACATCACGTCACCGACCCACCACCACCACCACCACCCTAGCCGACCCACCACCACCACAACCACCCCAGCCGGCCCACCACCACCACCATAGCCGGCCCACCACCACCACCATAGTCGACCCACCGCCACCACCACCCCAGCCGACCCACACCACCACCACAACCGACCCACCACCACCACCACCACCACAACCACCCCAGCCGACCCACCACCACCACCCTAGCCGACCCACCACCACCACAACCACCCCAGCCGGCCCACCACCACCACCATAGCCGGCCAACCACCACCACCATAGCCGACCCACCACCACCACCCCAGCCGACCCACCATCACCACAACCACCCCATCCGACCCACCACCACCACCACAACCGACCCACCACCACCACCACCACCCTAGCCGACCCACCACCACCACAACCACCCCAGCCGGCCCACCACCACCACCATAGCTGACCCACCACCACCACCACCCCAGCCGACCCACCACCACCACAACCACCCCATCCGACCTACCACCACCACCACAACCGACCCACCACCACCACCACAACCGACCCACCACCACCACCACCACAACCACCCTAGCCGACCCACCACCACCACCCCAGCCGACCCACCACCACCACCCCAGCCGACCCACCACCACCACCATAGCCGACCCACCACCACCCCAGCCGACCCACCACCACCACAACCACCCCATCCGACCCACCACCACCACCACAACCGACCCACCACCACCACAACCACCCTAGCCGACCCACCACCACCACCCTAGCCGACCCACCACCACCACCACCCCAGCCGACCCACCACCACCACAACCACCCCAGCCGGCCCACCACCACCACCATAGCCGACCCACCACCACCACCACCCCAGCCGACACACCACCACAACCACCCCATCCGACCCACCACCACCACCACAACCGACCCACCACCACCACCATAGCCGACCCACCACCACCACCCCAGCCGGCACACCACCACCACCATAGCCGACCCACCAACACCACCACCACAAACCTACCCACCACAACCCCAACACCACCACAAACGGCCAAAATAAAACCACAAAAAGAAAAGAAACTTAAGTTCAATAATGTAACGCCCTGCGTTTTCATAATTTCCCTATTTAGAAACCATTGCTTGAAATTCTATTTTTGGAAACCTTGTATTCTTGTGGTCGTTCCCTTCTTTGTAATCATTATCAAATCGAGACTTGGATCATTAACGAAGCTTGTATTTTGTTACATTTATGTTATACGCATTCTATGTATGCTCGTATGTTCGACTTCGTGAATCAATCGATGTTTAATCGTTATTCTTGGAAACTATGTGTGAAACTTGTAATTAAAGTAAACTTATGCATTGAACGTAATTTGAACGAGAATGACACTTGATTTGATACTTATACGCTTGATTATACTTGGTTTATACTCCTCATACTTAATCATGTCTTAAACTATGCCTTGTGGCAAATACGGCCCTTAAATTACCTTAAAAGCATCAAATACACAACTCCAGGGGCCAAATTGTAAATTTTGGAACTTATTCCAAATAAACAAGCCCGCGCGGCCCGCGTGGACCTACCCTGAAACCTCAAGCGGGCCGCCTGGACCTCATATCTGCAGAAAATGTGGACAGTCGCGACCAGCTTCAATTTTGAGCGGGATTTCCTTGTTTAAACCGAGTTTTGGCACTTGTAAACCCCTCTAATCAACCCTAATCACTTCCCTATAAGTACCCAAGGGCCTCTAAGCACTTGGACACTTTCATCACTCCCTAATCTCACCAAAACACTCTCAAATTCAAGCAAGAATATGCATTTTCGGACAGATTCATACTCTTGCACAAAACTTGGCATAGCTTGCTCATTTCTTGATGAAATCACTTGGTTCTTCTTCCTATTTGCTTGGTTAATCATGGAGTTTGATTCCTTGACTTCTCCTTGGAGAAATCAGACCTGGAATTGCTCCGAAATTGACCAAAAACTTTCTGTTTTGTTACATCTTATGCAAACTTCATCCAACTTGTGTTTAACACAACTCAAACCAATGTCCTAATGCTTACAACCCCTCTTATGGTTGGTTAAGCTTAAAAACATGGTTGAGACACTTAAATCAGAGGATTAAACCTCATAAACTTTTTGTTTTGCTAGGGTATTTAACCCACAAGTCATGTCAAGCTTAGACTTTGATGAATGAGTGATTGTAGAACAACTTGGGTTGTTCCAACATAAAATCCTCACATGATTTGATGATTTCTTTTAGTTTAGATTATTTACATACTTGTATTAACCCTAGTTCGTGACCCTCCTTGGTTGTCTTTACATCAAGTGAAGTGGTGAACATTCAAGGGGTCCCTAAATGGAAGCATGTTCTTCCTACCCCATACATGACATTCATGAATGACTCGAGGTGCCTAAACGAAGATCTTAATCTTCTACCTCCTACTTGAAATATTGAACTTAATAATATGTAATACTTAAATATATATATACACGCATTCGAACCTTTAATATTAAACTCGTGTTTATAGGTTAAAGTAGTAGAATGACATCTAAGACTTAACACTCCAAGTATGATTCTAATGGGCTTACTACCCATGAAATACAATATAACCCTAGTGGTTACGTAGTGTCATATAAGAGTATAAGTCAAGGATGATTATTTTGATATCCTACTTTATGCTATGTTAAATTCCAAATTATAATCTTCCGTTATACGCCAAACTCACACACCTACGTTTCCTTGTGTAGAAGGACTAGGTGCTCCAACTTAATCCATCCACCAAACTCGCTCGCGGGATTTCAAGTAGGAAAGCTTGCAACCACCGTGAGTATACTCGAACCCATTTTACTTTTAAACACTTTGGGTGCAACATGTATTCTATATTAAACACACGTGACACTTGAAACTTATTTGAAACATGCTCTATCCTTTTAAACATGAAACATCAAACTTGTGATACTTGAGACTATTTTGTGCTATGTGAACGTTTAATCCTTGTGTGTAGTTCCGCCTTAACAATGGTAGCGCTATAGGGGTAATGCACCTCCCCGTTAGTCTTTGGGGTATTGTTAAGAGGAGACATATTAACCTCCCGTGAAACTTTGGGTTAGGTACTTTAACGCATTGGAAACTTGGGCTATCACTTGGACTGCGTAAACTAGCATGGTTGAAACTATTTTATTATGTTCATGTTGGATATGAGTTTTTATTCTATTATGCTATGTAAACAAACTTGTATACTCGCTCTTTGCTTTTGCATTGAAACTCTATTTTAATACATGTTGCAGGTTGATTATTGAAGTATGGATGATTGATGAAACAAGTTTAGGGTAGCTAGATACACACCTAAATTTATTTTTTTTTTTTTTGTTATGTTATTTGTTGAAACAATGTTGTTACTTCCTTTTAAATTTGTATGACATTTAGTTTTGAAATGAAATTTGAATTTAATTAAATATTGTCACATAGTGTTATGACGTCTCTAGCAATCTTTACACACTTCGTCTCATCCCGATGTTTCCGCCATCGGTTGGGGTGTGACAAATGAGACCCATATAGGTCGATGAGACGCGTATGGAAGTGGTGTGTCATAAATGTCATGTCAACTTTTCAGAAAAAAGTAGATGTATATAGGTCTCATCGGGCTATACGAGGCATATCGGCTGAAAAGTTGTCATAAATGTCATGTCAACTAATAATAATAATAATAATAATAATAATAATAATAATAATAATAATAATAATAATAATAATAATAATAATAATAATAATAATAATAATGGGTGAGACACTTGTTCCAGTGGAAGGGACGGATGCATTTAAGGGAGAGATCACGAGTTCGATCCGGGTGTAGAGGCGGCTTTTTTTAAAATTTTTGTGTTTTTTTCTTTTTTAATCTTAATATAATCAGAAAATTTATTAAATTAATGATAACAATAATAACAATAAATAATAATAATAATAACAACAATAAATAATAATAATAACAATAATAAATAAAAATAATAATAATAACAACAATAAATAATAATAATAACAATAAATAATAATAATAACAATAAATAATAACAATAATAATAATAAATAATAACAATAATAATAATAATAATGAATAATAACAACAATAATAATAATAAATAATAATATTAATAATAACAATAATAATAATAATAATAATAATAACAACAATAAATAATAATAATAACAATAATAAATAACAATAATAATAATAACAACAATAAATAATAATAATCACAATAATAAATAATAATAATAAATAATAACAATAATAATAATAATAATGAATAATAACAATAATAAATAATAATATTAATAATAACAATAATAATAATAATAATAATAATAATAATAATAATAATAATCATAACAATAATAATAATAAATAATAACAATAATAAATAATAAAAATAATAATAACAATAATAATAACAATAAATAATAATAATAAATAATAACAATAATAATAATAATAATAAATAATAATAACAATAATAATTATAATAATAATAAAAACAATAATAATAATAATAATAAATAATAACAATAATAATAATAATAATAAATAATAACAATAATAATAATAATAATAATAATAATAATAATAATAATAATAATAATAAATAATAACAATAATAATGATAATAATAATAATAATAATAAACAATAATAATAACAATAAATAATACTAATAATAATAATAATAACTATAATAAATAATAATAATAAACAATAATAATAAAAATAATAAATAATAATAATAAACAATATTAATAATCATAATAAATAATAATAATAATAATAAATAATAATAATAATAACAATAATAATGAATAATAATAATAATAACAATAATAATAATAATAAATAATAACAATAATAATAATAATAAATAATAACAATAATAATAATAAGAAATAATAATAACAACAATAAATAATAACAATAACAACAATAAATAATAATAATAACAATAAATAAGAATGATAACAACAACAATAATAATAAATAAATAATAAAATAATAATAATAAATAATAATAATAACAACAATAAAGAATTTCACGAAAAAGAATTTGTTAACTTGGCAAAGGTGTTAGTAGACGTATCGTATTACACAGGGTAGGGCGTTAGTAGATAGTAATAGAACTTCATGAAAAAGACTTTATTAACTTGGCAAAGGTGTAACATCCGTAAAATATAGTGTATGCAACATTTTTTAAAAAAAAAATATTAATTAGGGTGTTTTATAACATAAAAACCCTTAATTACCACATAAAATTGTTAAAAAAATTAATTTCATATGAGCCGTATAGGGCAATGAGACCCATATACAACTCCTATAAGGTGCTCATTGATCAATAGGCCTCCCCTGGTTGATACCTTATAAGTGTCTCATTGACAAATAAGCCTCCCCTGGTGGTTTCCACTTTAAAGTACATGTCTCATTGCTCAATTCATCAAAAGTCGTGTCGATAAACCTCTCATTGCTCAATGAGAGGCATATAGGGATAAATGCTACAACTACCACAACCTTATATGCCTCCCATAGGGCAATGAGAGGCTTATCAAAACCCTTTTTCTGACACATTAATTGATTTCACACTATATACTCCCCTTATTGCCCTATATGCCACCTGGGGGGGGGAGGGGGGGGGAGTGAGGTGCACTTAAAAAGTAGGGGTGTGTCAATACCCTCACCCTTAATTTATTACATTTCCACGTTATTATCAGCTCACTGGACAATTGGCTTCTATTTTCTTTGGGCAACGGGGAGTGAAATGAAAAGTGGAAGACATTTACACAATATTAAAATACACAATTAAGTATTTTAAGACTATTCAAATTACGTGGACTGAATTTATGGACTTTGGACTTTATTTTAAATCTTATGGTTGGTTTGCATTTAATTATGATTTTCGTGATAGGGACACGTTAACCCTAGCTGGTTTACGGTATTTCAATAAATAAATAAAGATTAAAGATAATCATTGATTCACACGTTTAGGCTAAATAAAGAGATGATTGAAGATAACAAAATTTGGGGTATGGGGCTTGGGTTGGGGCGTGGGTTGGCTGAAAACGCCCAAGCCATCACCCCGGGTGAGTTTGGGTTAGGGAGTGGCTCAAGGGACGGGAGTTTAAAGCCGGGCGTGGGGCGGGCTAGCGATCCTATGTGGCCGGCTCCTATTCGCTTGTTGACCATGTCATAGCGGGGCATGCAAAATTTAAAATTTAAAATTTAAAATGTAACCGTTTGGCCAAGCCAAGCGGTCACCCCAACCCAACAGTCAACATCATTATAAATATAACCCCAACCCCACCGGCTACCCCAACCCAAACATTCTTGTTGGTTGTCCACCGCTACCCCAACCAAAACCCACTTGATCGAACCTGCTACCCCAACCCACTTGATCGATGGCCTCTTGGACACACGAAGAAGAGCTAGCTCTCGTCACGAGCGTCGTTGACGCAATGAAGGGGCGACAACCCGGTGAAACGCGATATTGGCCGTAAGCCTTTGCAAGCTACCGACATAACGTCGGACACGACCGGCACAACTTAAACACATGCCAACATAAATGGCGCGAGCTACGGCCGAAGCTTGATCGTTTCAAAGCCTACTACGAAGCCGTTCCGAGCGGTGAGTTAAGCCACGAGCACCGGGTGGCGGTGGCGAACATTGAGTTTCGGGGCAAGGAGCGAAAGCCGTTCGACAAGCTCGCGCTTTTTGAAATTTACCTAACGCTCTAGGTTTTTTTTTTCTGTAACCGTTTTTAGGTTTTTTTATAATTTTTAGGAATTATGTAATTTTTATTTTGTAATCGTTTTTTAATAAAATTGTTGGCTTTTTTTAAATGTTGTGTGTATTTTTTAAATTTTTTGATTTTTTTTAATAAACTGCCAAGCCACGCGGTTCACCCACGCCCCGCCATACCCCACTGACACGTCACTCACCGGTGGGGGCTAGAACTTCACGTGTCAACTCATGCACACAACCCCCGTCCCACCATACCCATGGTCTTAACAAAATTGGAACTCTAATCGGTGGAATTTGGGTGTGACAGCTAAATCGTCTATGGCGGTCTTACGCATGATCCGACTGCTCAAGACCTTTCTTTTCACCGGTTATTGGCCCATGTAATTCCAATTCTAGCCAAAGTTATGTTGGTTTAACGTTTGGGCCTTCCAGCGCTTTTCACCTTCTCCAACTGGTCCAAGTAAGAGTCTCCTAACTCATGGATAATCTTCTTTATCACTTTCTCGTCACAAGTATGTTGGTTTAGATTTATTTTGTCTTAAGATTGTATCCCATATTAATACATGTAGCTACTTGAAAAGAATATAAGAAAACTATATTTGTGTCTGCATCTTCACACTTGATCAAAATTTCCAATTTAGTATAAGTTATTTTAAGTAAGTGTAAGTGGATCCATTTAATGAAGCTGCATGTCATTGTCCACATCTTATATAAAATTTCAAACCGAATAAAAGGAACCAAATTATCGAATAAACAGAAAAGAACCAATTGACACCTCTAACTTCCTCTAACAGTAATCATAAACCTGAAATGTTATCCTCAAAAGTGAAACTTGATTCCAAGACATATTCGATGGGTAGTTTTTACCCACAAGGGTAGAGTATAGTTCATGAGAAAATACATGACTTGATCTTGGTGCCCTCAGCGGTACACGTGAGTCCTCTGACCAGGTTGATATAGATTTTGATTGGTAGTGTTATGAGCTTGTATGCCACCAGAGTTACACGCAGCAAGTCCATTATTATCATCCCATGTAGCTGCGTATGCTCTTGGTTCGTGTAGCTGATCATATAAATTATATTTTCATGGCGAATATATTGCTTGATTTTTCATGAAAAAGGAAATAACATTTGCAATCATCTAATTGAATTATATAATCCTTATTACCTTCCTGTAGAGTTCTATATTTTGTTGATGTATCAGGTTCCCCTATACAAGAAAAAGATGCCCAATTCATTTTAGCTCTAAGTAAATAAATTTCAGGAATTAATGTATCAAAATTTTCAGTTTTTGGTTTGTGAAAACATTGCTATATTAATGTTTTACTAATAATATATAATTGAAATTAATTGTTTTATAAATTTCGTAATTTTGCTATATGAAACCTAATATAAAATTTTATTAAGTTAATATGTTTTTTTTAGAAATAAAAAAGAACAATAATATCAAGTTAGCGATGACCTAACGGACTGTAAAGGTTGTATGTCATATGTATACAAAATTGAATTTTCTTTTGGCAGTAGTATAGTAAAATGAATTGTGAGTAAAAAAGGAAATAGTAACAAAGACCTTTGTGCTAAGCTCTTCTATCTCATTGGTTAGAATCTCTTCCTGCAAACCATATTAAACGATAGTGCTTTTATGTATTTATGTTTAGGAAGAAGATGTACAAAAAACAAATAAAAATGCCTATTTAAACTTACCTTGTTTCAATGTTTAAAATAAGGTGAAAACATACCTTTTTCTTGCGAACACCTTGTAGGCTTATTTCCAACTGGTTCTCCAGTTTATGAAGCTCTTCAACTCCCAAGCCACAGAGTTCTTCTCCCATCAGTTGCCTAATCTTATGCAAACAATCAATAGAACATTAAAATATGAGATATCCCAACATAACAGTTAGTCCATTTGCTTTCATGGTATTAATAAACTATAGATTATGCATTAAGAAGTAATAATGAACTAAGTGTGACTAACCTATGAGCTTCATGCAAATTCTGCAACCTTTGCTTCAGTATTGCAACCTCCATTTGCCAAAGCTAGCAATCACGCACATTATATCATGGGTGGGTGATCAGGTATATTAGCATAATAAGAAGATGTACATACTAACAATAAATTCTCAATCAATAGATAAAGTTACTTATTTCAAAAGTTAAAATAACATAGTTTTGGTAATATATTTTTAAATTTGTTTTGTATCATCATGATGTTCAAAATGAGAATATATTAAGTTTTGATGATATATATCGAATATTAAGTTGGCCCTAACTATCTGCACACCCAGTTTGCCTATCTGCACACTTAGGGTTTACCTACGCAGCGTATTGGTCAATACGCAGCGTATAGGGTTAACCCTATACGCTGCGTATTGACCAATACTCAGCGTATATAAACCATGGATCTCAGTGCCTAATTACCAATCATTGCACAGAAAACAAGGTTTATATACGCTGCGTATAGCTCTCTACGCAGCGTATATAAACCATTAGACTTTTTTGGGTCATTTTGGTAGGTTTGAGGGATCATTTTTTCACAAAGTTTATATACGCTGCGTATTGACCAATACTCAGCGTATGTAAAGGTCTGAAAATGTCATTTTTGCCCTTGTATTAAGGCTATACGAAGCCAAATACAAGGGTAGTTGTGTCATTTTCGTCTTATAGGCTGCGTAGTGATCTCTAAGGAGCGTATATAAAGCTCTATTTTTGTTTTTTTTTTTTTTGTATTCCTTTGTTTATTTATAAAAAAAAGGAAAATAACACCCGATACGATACTATACGATACGATATAACACCCGTATAAGCATATAGGTGTGATTTAGTTCCCGTATTGACCTCGTATAAGCCTATAAGTGTGATATCGTATCGTATAGGTGTGGTTTAGGTCACGTATTGACCTCGTATAAGACTATAAGTGTGATATCGTATCGTATAGCATAGTATATGTCCCGTAGTGACCTCGTATAAGCCTATAAGTGTGATATCGTATCGTATAGCATAGTATATGTCCCGTATTGACCTCGTATAAGCCTATAAGTGTGATATTGTATGGTATAACGTAGTATATGTCATGTATTGACTTCGTATAAGCCTATAAGTGTGATATCGTATCGTATAGCGTCGTATAGGTCACGTATTGACCTCGTATAAGCCTATAAGTGTGATATCGTATCGTATAGGTGTGGTATAGGTCACGTATTTACCTCGTATAACCCTATAAGTGTGATATCGTATCATATAACGTAGTATAGGTCACGTATTGACCTCGTATAAGCCTATAAGTGTGATATTGTATCGTATTGCGTCGTATAGGTCACGTATTGACCTCGTATAAGCCTATAAGTGTGATATCGTATCGTATAGGTGTGGTTTAGGTCACGTATTAACCTCGTATAAGCCTATAAGTGTGATACCGTAGTATCGTATAGGTGTGGTTTAAGTCTCGTCTAATCCTATATGCATATACAAGACCTATAGGAAACCTATACGAGACTTATACTACACTATACGATACGATACGATACTAAACAATAACACCCGTATAGGCCTCTATACGAGACTTATATACTATACACTATACGATACGATATGATGCAATACGATACGATACGATACGATGCAATACGATAAGATAATTTAATTTAAACGATAACAATATAATATATTTGTATTATTTACGAATAATATTCTTTTTTTATAAATAATTTTCTTTTTTAATAAATAAACAAAGGAATACGATAATTTAATTTAAACGATAACAAAACAATATATTAGTATTATTTACCAATAATATTGTTTTTTTTATAAATAATTTTCTTTTTTAATTTTTATAATTCTTAATATTTATATTATTTTTTATTTTTATAATTTATATTTGTATTATTTACTAATAATATTGTTTTTTATAAATAATTTTCTTTTTTTTATAAATAAACAAAGGAATACATGATAAAAAAAATACAAAAATGGAGCTTTATATACGCTCCTTAGAGGTCACTACGCAGCGTATGAGACCAAAATGACACAACTGCCCTTGTATTTGGCTTCCTATAGCCTCAAAACAAGGGTATAAAAGATATTTTCAGACCTTTATATACGCTGCGTATAGGTCAATACGCAGCGTATTTAAAGGGTGGTAAAATTATTTTTAACCCCAAACCTGTGGTAAAATTATCTTTTTAACCCTTATAGTTTATATATGCTGCGTATTGACCAATACTCAGCGTATGTAAAGGTCTGAAAATGTCATTTTTGCCCTTGTATTAAGGCTATACGAAGCCAAATACAAGGGTAGTTGTGTCATTTTCGTCTTATAGGCTGCGTAGTGATCTCTAAGGAGCGTATATAAAGCTCTATTTTTGTTTTTTTTTTTTTTGTATTCCTTTGTTTATTTATAAAAAAAAGGAAAATAACACCCGATACGATACTATACGATACGATATAACACCCGTATAAGCATATAGGTGTGATTTAGTTCCCGTATTGACCTCGTATAAGCCTATAAGTGTGATATCGTATCGTATAGGTGTGGTTTAGGTCACGTATTGACCTCGTATAAGACTATAAGTGTGATATCGTATCGTATAGCATAGTATATGTCCCGTAGTGACCTCGTATAAGCCTATAAGTGTGATATCGTATCGTATAGCATAGTATATGTCCCGTATTGACCTCGTATAAGCCTATAAGTGTGATATTGTATGGTATAACGTAGTATATGTCATGTATTGACTTCGTATAAGCCTATAAGTGTGATATCGTATCGTATAGCGTCGTATAGGTCACGTATTGACCTCGTATAAGCCTATAAGTGTGATATCGTATCGTATAGGTGTGGTATAGGTCACGTATTTACCTCGTATAACCCTATAAGTGTGATATCGTATCATATAACGTAGTATAGGTCACGTATTGACCTCGTATAAGCCTATAAGTGTGATATTGTATCGTATTGCGTCGTATAGGTCACGTATTGACCTCGTATAAGCCTATAAGTGTGATATCGTATCGTATAGGTGTGGTTTAGGTCACGTATTAACCTCGTATAAGCCTATAAGTGTGATACCGTAGTATCGTATAGGTGTGGTTTAAGTCCCGTCTAATCCTATATGCATATACAAGACCTATAGGAAACCTATACGAGACTTATACTACACTATACGATACGATACGATACTAAACAATAACACCCGTATAGGCCTCTATACGAGACTTATATACTATACACTATACGATACGATATGATGCAATACGATACGATACGATACGATACGATGCAATACGATAAGATAATTTAATTTAAACGATAACAATATAATATATTTGTATTATTTACGAATAATATTCTTTTTTTATAAATAATTTTCTTTTTTAATAAATAAACAACGGAATACGATATTTTAATTTAAACGATAACAAAACAATATATTAGTATTATTTACCAATAATATTGTTTTTTTATAAATAATTTTCTTTTTTAATTTTTATAATTCTTAATATTTATATTATTTTTTATTTTTATAATTTATATTTGTATTATTTACTAATAATATTGTTTTTTATAAATAATTTTCTTTTTTTTATAAATAAACAAAGGAATACATGATAAAAAAAATACAAAAATGGAGCTTTATATACGCTCCTTAGAGGTCACTACGCAGCGTATGAGACCAAAATGACACAACTGCCCTTGTATTTGGCTTCCTATAGCCTCAAAACAAGGGTATAAAAGACATTTTCAGACCTCTATATACGCTGCGTATAGGTCAATACGCAGCGTATTTAAAGGGTGGTAAAATTATTTTTAACCCCAAACCTGTGGTAAAATTATCTTTTTAACCCTTATAGTTTATATATGCTGCGTATTGACCAATACTCAGCGTATGTAAAGGTCTGAAAATGTCAGTTTTGCCCTTGTATTAAGGCTATACGAAGCCAAATACAAGGGTAGTTGTGTCATTTTCGTCTTATAGGCTGCGTAGTGATCTCTAAGGAGCGTATATAAAGCTCTATTTTTGTTTTTTTTTTTTTGTATTCCTTTGTTTATTTATAAAAAAAAGGAAAATAACACCCGATACGATACTATACGATACGATATAACACCCGTATAAGCATATAGGTGTGATTTAGTTCCCGTATTGACCTCGTATAAGCCTATAAGTGTGATATCGTATCGTATAGGTGTGGTTTAGGTCACGTATTGACCTCGTATAAGACTATAAGTGTGATATCGTATCGTATAGCATAGTATATGTCCCGTAGTGACCTCGTATAAGCCTATAAGTGTGATATCGTATCGTATAGCATAGTATATGTCCCGTATTGACCTCGTATAAGCCTATAAGTGTGATATTGTATGGTATAACGTAGTATATGTCATGTATTGACTTCGTATAAGCCTATAAGTGTGATATCGTATCGTATAGCGTCGTATAGGTCACGTATTGACCTCGTATAAGCCTATAAGTGTGATATCGTACCGTATAGGTGTGGTATAGGTCACGTATTTACCTCGTATAACCCTATAAGTGTGATATCGTATCATATAACGTAGTATAGGTCACGTATTGACCTCGTATAAGCCTATAAGTGTGATATTGTATCGTATTGCGTCGTATAGGTCACGTATTGACCTCGTATAAGCCTATAAGTGTGATATCGTATCGTATAGGTGTGGTTTAGGTCACGTATTAACCTCGTATAAGCCTATAAGTGTGATATCGTAGTATCGTATAGGTGTGGTTTAAGTCCCGTCTAATCCTATATGCATATACAAGACCTATAGGAAACCTATATGAGACTTATACTACACTATACGATACGATACGATACTAAACAATAACACCCGTATAGGCCTCTATACGAGACTTATATACTATACACTATACGATACGATATGATGCAATACGATACGATACGATACGATACGATACGATGCAATACGATAAGATAATTTAATTTAAACGATAACAATATAATATATTTGTATTATTTACGAATAATATTCTTTTTTTATAAATAATTTTCTTTTTTTATAAATAAACAAAGGAATACGATAATTTAATTTAAACGATAACAAAACAATATATTAGTATTATTTACCAATAATATTGTTTTTTTTATAAATAATTTTCTTTTTTAATTTTTATAATTCTTAATATTTATATTATTTTTTATTTTTATAATTTATATTTGTATTATTTACTAATAATATTGTTTTTTATAAATAATTTTCTTTTTTTTATAAATAAACAAAGGAATACATGATAAAAAAAATACAAAAATGGAGCTTTATATACGCTCCTTAGAGGTCCCTACGCAGCGTATGAGACCAAAATGACACAACTACCCTTGTATTTGGCTTCCTATAGCCTCAAAACAAGGGTATAAAAGACATTTTCAGACCTTTATATACGCTCCTTAGAGGTCAATACGCAGCGTATTTAAACTTTGTGAAAAAATATCCCTCAAACCTACCAAAATGACCCAAAAAATCTAATGGTTTATATACGCTGCGTATTGACCAATACGCAGCGTATATAACCCTTGTTTTCTGTGCAATGATTGGTTGTCAGGCACTGAAATCCATAGTTTATATACGCTGAGTATTGGTCAATACGCAGCGTAGAGGGTTAACCCTATACGCTGCGTATTGACCAATACGCTGCGTAGATAAACCCTAAATTTGCTAGGGTTTGGTGTGCCAATAGGCACTTTAGTGTGCCAATAGGCACACCCATTATGTTTTGATGATGTATTTCGAATATTATTGTTCTTGTGTTGTGTTTCGAGATACCACATGAATGCTACCAATGCAAGACAAACGAACTACTTCTCAATGGAATTTATATGTCTAGATAATCAGAAATGTGATGTCCCTAGATTCTCTGCAATTCACCTGTATCCTTTACAGGCATATGAACATACTTTCTTAAGCATATGGGATGGATATTAGAAGGTGTGTTGTGATTAAATGATTGGTTTACCATGTATGTTTGTAAATGTCATCTTGTAACATTCAGGAAATATTAATTGATCAAGGCAACTAGGAACTAAAGTCAGTATCCAGTTTATGTTACCAAACCCAAGGAAACAGTTGGATGCATACTCTCCATAATTCCACTGCGTTGTAGCTTTGATTTTTAAACTATAATTAATATTCTCTAATTGTTCTATTATATATGGTCTTAGTTTGTGTTATACATAGCCAAATAGTGTTAAGAGCTATACAGTGCTGCAAAGATTAGAGATCAAATATACACATAACTTCAACGATCATATAATTCCATTGAAAAATAGTTCGTTTTTCTTGTCTCGGCAATATTTCATGAATACATATCTTGTGGTGTTTACCATGGGCATTTTATGTTTCTTTTGTTAACCATGAGAACGCGTTACCAGATAACTCATACAACCGCGCCAATGCCAACCAATGATGATCAAGTAAATCACAACTTGTGTTGGACAACTTTCAAGATGTAATGGTATGGGCAACGAGTTGAAGCAAGATTCAAACCTTAGGCCTCTGCTAAAGAGGAATGAGATCGATGTTTACTAATAGTTATTTTATTAGGGTTTTTCTACATTCATGTTAGGTAGTTAATTTACAGATACACGTCCCTTTTCGCTTTGTTGATTCTCATATCAAGTTCCACTAGGGAATGAAGCAGAAGGCACTGCACGTACCTTGACATCCGACGTTGAGTTCACCACTTGATCGTTTTCTTCTTTACAGCGGTTGTAGCGTTGAATCCCTGATGTCATGCTGAATGAACATAAAGACAAAAGATGTTCATAACTAGCAATGCCAAAGTCTTTGTCATTACAATAAACTAGTAAAAGAAATGAATTAACCATCAGTCATCAGATCAACACTATGTGTTTTGTCCAGTTAATGAAAAAGTGTATAAACCTTACAAGGTTCTGGTGGAAGAACTATATGACTATATGCAAATGCGAACACAGTCGACAACTACCATTAGGAACTATTCTTAGTGAATGTAAAACCTTTATTTAAAATTATACCTATTTAAAACAACGTTTTGATGCAAATACAATCAAATATAAAACAGAAATTGTAGACAGATGTTTTGTGTTCCTGTATGTGAATATGTCTATGTTTTAAACGATTTATCATTCGAAATAAACTTGAAACTCGAATGAAAATTTGAAATAATATGGAATTTAAAATTATAAATCATGTATGTGGTTATCATATGTTTTATCAAAATATTTATTCAGAAGAGCCTGGAATCCATCTGTCGAACATGGTAGAGTTATCTAGTTGATGATTTAAATTTAGTTAATTTCAAAGTAATCACATATTGGTTCATAATAGAATGTCATCAATGATAATGAACAGTGAAATGATTAAATAACAATCAGAAATTGATACTTGTAAACCTGCTGCTTGAGTATTCATAGAGCTTGTTGGTACTGGAAAAGATGATGACTTGTACTTCAGCATCGCATAAGATGGCTAGCTCTTTTGCTTTCTTCAGTAACCCATTCCTTCGCTTTGAGAAAGTTACTTGCCTATTGGTTGAATCATCTATTCTCTTGATTGCAATCTTCCCTCTTCCCATCTTCCCTATACAATTTCTTGTCTATTAAGCTAGGCAATTTCTTGAGAGAGAGAGAGAGAGAGAGAGAGAGAGAGAGAGAGAGAGATTTAGATCTTAATGACTGGTTAAGCAAAGCTCTAAAAGCTACTTAAAGGGAAGAAAAACACAAATTACAATGAAAGTGGAAAAGAAGTTAATAGAAGAAATTGAACACATTAATAGTTTAATACGTGGTAGGTTTTTGTAACTCACTTTCTCCCTCACATACAAATGCAAATCCTACACATATACATACATATACACAAATATATAGAGAAACAGAACGATTATTTTTTAAACACACTTGACAAGAGAAAACGTTAAAAACCCTATGTAATACTATTTATAGCGTTTTTTTTTAATTGAAAATTAAGGGCATATGTTATAGGTATTTCCAATGGTTCTTAGCCAAAAAAAAAAGATCAATAGAATTATTTCATATGTAACATGTGTGTAACATCGCCTTTATGAAACAATAGAATATGTAACATTTACATATGAAACTTTATTTATTATTTTTTTTTTAAATATCCAATTGTCATATTTTGCTTAAATGGGAAAAAAAACATGTATATTATATATGCTCTATTTTTTTATTTTTTTTGTTTTTTTTAAATAAAAGCATATGTAGTTTTAGATTGTGTTACACACAGGTTAAGTGGAGAGTTTTACGGTTTTCTCAACTTAATTGAATTTTCATTCGGGTTTTCATTTCTCTCTCTCTCTCTCTCTATATATATATATATATATACACATATATATATATATATATATATATATATATTATAAAGCATATCCAAGGGACTACTTAAGGTAATTTGCCACCTTCCTTAAAATACCTTTAATGCATGATGTACAAGTGTTTAAAGCACATGAAAATCAAAATTGAATTAACTTTCCAATTATTTCCTCACTCAAACAAAAAACACGGGGTACACAAATTAGATTAGGATTTCACATCTCATCTCATTTTCTTATCCGCCTCTCTCTCTCTCTCTCTCTCTCTCTCTCTAGCGATCCAAGCGATTCAGAAGATTTCTCCCAGATCCATTCCGATTTTGCTCTCAATGGCGGTTCTAGGGTTTGATGTCAAGAACCGCAAGGTGAAAATCAAAGATCCAGATATATTTTCTTTTTACCTAATCCTTTGATTTCATGGTGGCTGATGTATCACGGTTGTCTCCCACAACACAACCAGGTGGCGCCATATGGATGAAGATCGGAGTTCAGATCTAGCGGTGGACGAGGTTTAAAACTCCGTCTGGGTAAAAAAAGGTAAATTCTGGTTCCCTTAGTTTTGTTTAACATTTTGAATGTAGTCTCTTGGGCCAGATCTAGCGATTTGTCGATGGTCCATGTATTTGAGGGCTTCTAATTGAATTTCAAGCGATTCAGATCTAAGGGTTGCGTGTGCGGATCTTGAAACAGGTTCTCAGCACAGATCTTCAAGTGAGTAATCTTTATCTTTTTTCTTTTTTTTCTTGGTTGTTGATACTTTTTTGGGTTTTGATTTCAGGTAGAGATTGAATCATCTGGTTTGTTATGATTTTTATGGGTTCGGATTTTGTGAATTTAGGGTTTGTTGCGTAGAGAGAGAAGGATCCAGGCTTACTTCATATGGATGAAGATCGATGGTAGCCTTGTGCTCAGGTACGTTTTCCGGCAACAAGTTAAGATCAAGCAGTGGCATAGGATCCAATTAATATTTCGAGTTTTGAAAGATACAGGTGATTGCATCTTTGTGTTGATTAGTGAGAGTTATATCCATCACCGTTAGGGTTTCTGTGACAATCTTCATTTTTATAGTGTTTGAATCCCCTTTTTTGGGTGATTGTTATTAATTTGTTATAGACAATTTGTCGGATTGTTGATGTTATGACAGATTTGTAATTTTCTTGATAATTATTTGAAATCCCGATTAGGATTTACATTTAAGGAGAATGTTCGTTTTTGAGTGGAAATTGATTTTGCTGTTTAGTTGTTGGGATTTCCATGTTTGGTACTAAGGGATTAGTTTGTAACCTTGATGTTGTGATTTCATGATGCATCAGAATGCTGAATTGCACTTTTGTTAAATCTGATGTGATTTTAATATATTTATTTCTTCAGCAACTAGATATGTATTATGGTCTTTTTGAATAACCCAAAAATACATAAAAACATATAAAATTTTAAACCTTTTTAATATATATATATATATATAGGGGACCGCTAGAATGAGAACCACCTCGAGTTGTAAGAACCGCGAGAACTACACCCCACGGAGGGGCGTTCGGCGCGATTTTTTTTTTACAAGTAGATGTGTGCATTATAAACACGGCCGTAAAAAATCACGGCGAACGCCCCTCCGTGGGGTGTAGTTTTTTACACCTCAAATTTGGTGTTTTTTAATTTTTTTTTCTTTTTTCTTTTTTTTTCACCAAACTTGAGGTGTAAAAAACTACACCCCACGGAGGGGCGTTCGCCGTGATTTTTTACGACCGTGTTTATAATGCACACATCTACTTGTAAAAAAAAAAATCGCGGCGAACGCCCCTCCGTGGGGTGTAGTTCTCGCGGTTCTTACAACTCGAGGTGGTTCTCATTCTAGCGGCTCCCTATATATATATATATATATATATATATATATATATATATATATATATTGTAAAAAGTGCTCAAAGTGTGAGAAGTGTATAATAACACTATATATAATACTATATAACACCCTATAAACACAGTATAACAATATGTAACACCATATAATATCATATAACACTTTGTAACACTATATATCATTATATAACAAATATAACACTATAGGTTGTCTGATAGTATGCCTATGATAGATGTATAGTGTTATATTTGTTATATAATGATATATAGTGTTACATAGTGTTATATGGTATTATATCGTGTTACATATTGTTATACGGTGTTTATAGGGTGTTATATAGTATTATATATAGTGTTATAATACACTTCTCACACTTCTCACACTTTAGGCCCTTTTTACACTATCCTTACCCTATATATATATATATATATATATATATATATATATATATATATATATATATATATATATATATATATATATATATATGTTCCTATTAAAAAAACCCAATAAAACATAAAAACAAATTGAATTACCTATTTAAGTTTAATTTTTGAATTTCATCTTTTCAAACCCTATAATAGAATCATATAATCAATTAGAGATTAAGAAACAACAAACCCATCTTATAAAGACTAGAAAAACCCTAAATTAACTCAAAACACATAAAAGTTAAAACTTTTTTAACCAATCCTAAAATCCTATTATCTCATGACTCTTGAACAAAATCGCATAAGCATCAACATAACAAAAACAAAACAAAACAAAACAAAACATGTACATGTCAGGGGCGGCCTGAATTAACCAGTTTGCAGCCGGAATTTTGCAATCGCCGGCCGGAATTATGCTGTCGCTGGCCCTGAAGTGAGGCAGAGGGAGGGCGGGAGTCGCTGGCAAGTGGCAGCGATTTGGTTTTTTATTTTATTATGTGGACTGATTTTGTTTAACAAATCTAGTAGTTGGGTTGGGCTTGAATGAGTATTAAGTTATTGGGCTTGATGGATTTAATTTATGTTTTATTAAAGGGGCTAGTGAGCTATCTTGTTTACATAATTTGACCGGGTTTCAATCCATGTTCACAAGTTTTTATATAAATTCCTAACATTTTTTTCTAAGGGGTGCGTACGCAAATTTCCAAGGGGTGCGGTCGGAATTTTTCAAGGGGTGCGGACGAAAATTTCAAAGAGATGCAGTCGAGATTTTTCGCAAAAAATACCACTAAATTTTTTTTCAAGGGGTGCAGCTGCCCACCCAACCCATAAAGTGGGTCTGCCCCTGGCGCTGTTCCACGCCTTACCCAACATTACACATGACTTTGAAGCCCTCTTAACACATGATCTATACATTTGAAAAATGAAAAAAAAGACCCAACAATAAGTAATCAAGATTTTATATCATCCTATAAAATAAGACGCAAATTAAATATGGCAAATTATTACATCTACTGATAATTGAATATAAAGCTTCATTACGTTGTTACCTTTTTAAATAGTGTTGAATATAGTTTATCATACATACTTTTTTTTGTTATTGCTTGTGATTGATAGGGGAATGTTCAAATAAAAATCAATAGTTATTGTGAAAACTCGAAAACTAATTAAAAAAGCCAAAAAAAACATACCAATTTTTTTTTTTTTTTGCATAATAATTTTCGCAGGTTTTTTTATATAAAAAAATTCAAAAATTTTTTTTTTTGTGTAGTGCACATGTGTAATACTACACATGTGTAGTACACCACTACATTTTTTTTTAAAAGTTTTTTTTTCATATATAAAACCAGCGATTTTTATAAAAAAAAATTGGAAAAAAAATTGTGTGTTTTTTAGGCTTTTTTTAGTTAGTTTTCGAGTTTTCACAATAAAAGTGGTTTTCATTTGAACCATCCTCGTGATTGATAATTGATAAATATTTAAAAAAAACACCTTAATACAAGAGAAATAGATAAACCAAGATCTAATAACCACTAACGAGTTTTAAAATGATTTGGCCGGAATTCGCTCTAATCGCCGGAACATGATCTCGATTGCTTAGTAGGTCTGTGATTGATCGCGGCTATCCCGTATAGTTCAGCTAGATCGATATGAATCCTATAAACCTTTTCGGTTCCCTTCGGTTGGTTTGCGTTCGTTTTTCTTGGGTTTGAGACAGGAGAAGGAGCGACTAAGTTTTTCGTCACTAACCTACCGGAGAAGAGTAGCTCTAAAGAGATTGGGGATTTTTTCAGTGTTTATCGGGATGTGGTGGGAGTTTATGTGGCTAGAAAAAGAGACAAGAAAAAAAAACAAATTTGGTTACATAAGTTTCACTGAGGTAAGGGACTCAGAAGGAATTGGAAGGTAGTATGTAGGGAGTTAAGTTTGGAAACCATAAACTTATTGTTAATGTTGCCAGATTTGCAGGGGAAAATAAGGAAGTCCCTAGACCGACGGTTAAGACAAAAGGATGTTACGGTGGTTCGGCTGTTGTCTGCCAGGACTATAATTCCATAACTTTCATCCCCAACCCTCTAGGAACTGCTTATAGAGACTCTGTTTTGGGGTGTTCTTCGGACGTGAAGGGGTCGGATAAGGTGGTTGATGTATCCAACTTCATGAAACCTTTTGAAGTTTGGGTGAACAATAGTTTGATTGCTAGAACCACAGATTTAAAGACCCTCGTCAGTTTGGACAAGCTTTTGTTGGAAGATAAGTTTAATAAACTCTCTTAAATATGTGGGTGGTTTATATATGTCGTTGGTATTTGAGAGCAAGGAGGAATTGTTTCGGTTTAAAGATTCCAATCCAAATGCAAAGGTATGGTTCTCTTGGTTGTAAGTTTGGAGAGGTCAATCCCTACCGTTCGAACGTATTGCTTGGCTAAAGATCACCGAAGTCCCGCTACAATTGCTGGATAATGAAGTGTTTGATTCGGTTTGCAGGATATTTGGTAAAGTAGTTCATGCTTCTTCTCTATCTGAGGAAGTTAAAGACCTCACCTTCACCTTATTTAGAGTCCTTGTCGGCGACGGTGTCAGGATCTATCAATCTGTGATGCTAAAATGGAAGGATAAAAAGTTTAAAGTGTGGGTAGATGAAGAAATGGGGGACTGGGTGCCAGATAGTATTAGAGAGGATGACGCCTGGGATGACAATTCGGACAAGGATGAAGAGCTGGGAGAAAATTTTGGCAGGGAGGGTTTGGCTTCGCGTAGGGTGAGGGTGAGTTCGCCGGAGACGGTGGCGGAGGCACTGGATAATCGAAAGTGCGATAGTCAGAATAACTGTTCACTTCCCAAGTCCTTGGAAGACGAAGCGGTAGAGACTGTTGAGATCATGGGGGTGACGTGGGTAGGAAAGAGTCGGTGTTGTTCCCTAGGGTGGAGAGTAATAGTCCCAAGATGATGGAAGAGGGGGAAATCCCCGTGGTTTTTAACATTGTTGGGCTGGAAGCTTTCAGTGATAAAAGGGTCTGGGTCGGTTAGGCAGTTTAGGGCCCAAAAGAAGCACCGTAGTAAAAAGGCCCAATCTAATTATGTTTTTTTGTTAGTAATGAAGGGCAGCCCAATTCAAAAAAGAGGAAAAGAATGGATGATCTGAAGAAAGATGGGGTTCGGTGGAGCCTAATTTTACAACAACCAGTGGGGTGGAAAAGGATTTTTTGTCTGGGAAAAAACGCTCCCTCTGGATCTTAACATCTAAAGATTTCTTTTCTCAACAAGAAATTAATCATCAGGGTTCGTCGACGGAAGAGATGGTTGGTGATGAGGACTCGGTTCAAAATAATGTACAAAGGAAGAGGGATAAGGTGGAGAGGACGAATGAAGAAGTCATGGCTATGATAGAAGTGGGGTCTGAGCTGGGTGTGGATCTTCAGCAACATCATAATCTGGTAGTGGAATTAATCAGGTTAGAAGGAATTCAAGCCGGTAAGTCATAAATTTCCTTTCCATTAACATTAGAGGAATGGGGTCGAGTGCAAAGGCTAGTTGGATTAAAGATTTGAGACTAGAGAATAAGGTGAACTTCTTGGCTATTCAGGAGACACAAATGGAGGAGGTTAGGGTTGACTTAGCTTCTAAGTTCTGGGGTGGATCCAATTTCACGTTAGAGTCAGTTGAGGCTTCGAGTAGATCTGGGGGTATGGTCTGTATTTGGGACCCCCCAAGTTTTTCGTCTGCAGGGGGTTTCTAAAATGAGGAATTTTATGGTCCTAAACGGGTGCTTAGTTGGGAGTAACCAAGGTATCAATATTGTTAATATCTATGCCCCTCATAGAGTGTCAGAGAAAAATGTGCTTTGGAACAGTCTTATGGAGGTTATAAGTTTGGGGGTGGTTAGTGGGTTCTCCTCGTTGATTTTAATACGGTTAGAGTCCCAGAGGATAGGAAGAACTCTGTTTTTAACAGTACTTGTGCGAGAAACATTAATGATATTGTTGAGTCAGCTGGTTTGGTGTAGTACAGTATGAAAGGTCGGATATTTACTTTCCTTGCGCCGAATTCCAATAAGCTCAGCAAAATTGATAGGAGTTTGGTTTGCAAAGATTTTTTGATGCTTGGTCTGAAGCGTGTGTTAGGGCGCTTCCGATATTGCATTCGACCACTGCTCGGTGATGCTTGTCACCAATCGAAATAATTACGGCGCTAAACTGTTAGTGCAGAATGTCTATCGCCTTGGTCAATCAGAACCGTAGCTGAAATAGAAGTAAAATAGGCTTTATATTGTAATTTGTTAGCAATAGGCAAGGTGGCATTATTGTAAATAAGGGGAAATCCCTTATAATCTTGTGCCTATAAATAGGAGCCTTAGGGTTTAGATTTAGAACTTTTGCCACATTAGAGCTTGGAGAGCTAGGTGCTTAGAGAGAGAAACTAGAGAGAGAAAGTGGCAAAACGTGATTCATGGAGCTTGTATTCGTCACATCATAAATAGAATCACCGATTAGTGTACGTTATTGTGTGTTCGGTCACGCACGTTCACGGATTCCGCACGTCGAGCGTTCGTTACGCAATCGTAAGGTGTCAAAACCGATCCAACAAGTGGTATCAGAGCTAGGAGCTCGATTGCACGATCAAACGCATTGATTCGAACCAGAGTTCAGCCGATTCAGATCCGATTACATCTACTTCTTCATCTTTTTCATAATTTTTCATGGTTTTTACTGATTTTCGTCAAATCGAACAGGTTTTTACGGTCCGTTTCAGCTGAATTTTGGATATGTTGTGCGTAAACATCTGATCTACAACCCTACCAAGTTTCAGATCGAAACTCCTAGCCATTTAGGAGAAATCGCAGTTTTTAAGTTCGTTTTTGCGATAATAATCAGATAGGTTCGCTCTTACAATACACAGGTTCGCTTATTTGGTTAATAATCAGGTCCGCTCAAAGAGACATAGTCAGTTAGATTCGCTTTTGTGGTCCGCTTCTAAGATCATTGGTTGGTTCGCTTATTTGACACTTGTGAGGTCCGCTTATAGGACATCAATAGGTTCGCTCATTGTTACATATGTGGTTCGCTTTTATGACTTTAGTTGTTCCATAGATCCGCTCAATAGATCTGTTTTTGTGACCTTTGTTTGTCGGCTCAGTTGAACAAAAGGCCCAATCACAAAACCCGATTTGAGTTGTCTGAATACTTGATTTGAGATGTCGGCTTAGTGGAACAAGAGGCCAAATCACATTTTTACATTTAAGATTGTAGTTGGTCAGCCAAATCAGCTTTATCGGCCCATGTGTATATGCATGTGAATTGATATAAAAGGCCCATGTGATGTGTCTTAAAATACGCAGCTTGTGAACTGATCTTTTAGTTGAGGTCCAATCATTGTCAACTCATTGTATTAGAGAAATTGCAGCCCACTACCGAATTGTTGTTGGACAGAAATTGCGTGAAGGCCCAGGGGTAGATAAGTGTCAAAAGAGAGGCCCAACCAAAGTGTTTCAAAGTGGAAATTTGTCAGCCATTTGTTAACATTTACATGATATAATTTGAACAGCCCATCATACAAGATATTTTCATTTTGGGCTTTGAAAGTTAGTATTGAATTAGTGAATCTTGGGCCGTTTAATAGTGGATTTGTTGTTTCAAGTGTAAAAGTTTACGGCTCAATCAGTGAAGGCCCAGTTCATTCTTAGTCCATATCTCGTGAATTGTTTTTTGTTCAGGTGACACGAGGCAATTTACAAGGTAATTCTCGAATATAAGGACATGGCTGATGTTGATCCTGATAGATGGTGGAAAGCAGATTATGCAAGATGGGAAATCGGAAAACTCAATGAACCATTCAAAGAAGCCAAGAAAGCCGAAAGATGGAATGACGTTTTGGAATGTTACATGGATCCATGGGATAATCCAGTTGTTGATCCATCAAAAGTGGATTTTGAAGCTGTAACAAATTTGCTTCCAAGGCAGGCTACTTTCAACACACGAAGGTTATCTGATAAAGCTTATCTGCCTGATTTGGAAAAGAAAATAAGAGAAGTTTGTTTAGCAAGTCTACCGAAGGTGGTAGAATTGAAGAAGAGAACAGAAGAAAGGAGGAAAAAGATAGTTGATCAGATTTGAAAAAGGAAGCCTTAGGAAAAGTCGAAACTGAAGCAGATAAAACTGATAAAGAGTGTGCTGATGATAGCAAAGAAATCGATGATGAACAGATTTTGGAGTTACGCTTGAACTGTGAAAAGCTGAAATCTGAGAATGATAAACTGTTAAACGATTTGAACAGTTTAACATCTGAAAAAAAAATTTGAAAGAAAAAGAAAAAGACTTTGAATGCAAAAGAAAAACTTCAGAAAATGAAGATTTCTGGATAAAAATGGAGAACAATAATTTGAAAGAAAATGAAACAAGATTTCAAGAACAATTAAAAGTTTTGAAAAATGAAAAATCTATGCTTGAAAATCTTAAAATTGAAAATGAAAAATCTATCAACTTTCTGCTTGAAAATGAAGCTGAGAATTCAAGAAACAAGACTGATGAACTTGAAAAGAAATTGAAGGGTTTTGTGACTTCATCAGATAGATTGAATTTTCCCTGTCCAAAACCAATCAATTCTGTTCCAATAAGTGATAATGTCACAAATTTTGACAAGGTCAAAATTGAAGCTTGTGATGACAAATCTGATGATGAAAAAGAAAAAGAAGAAAAAAGAAAAACATTTTTGAAATTAAATGAAATGTTTAAAAATACTGTTTTACATTCTACTGAGAAAGGTGAATGCTCAACGCAAAAACCTGTAAAGAAGAGTGTGGAATAGAAACAAAAAGATAAAAAATCGGAAAATTTTCAAAAAAGAAAATAAAAGCTCATCAGATCAATCATCCAATCACAATAAAAAATCACAAAAATTTAAAAATCAAAACTCAAAAATAGTTGGTAATAAGTGGTGCAGGTTTGACCACAGTGCTCAAATGCCAAATCAAAGATACAAGAGGAGTGATGACTACCACAAAGCCAGACAATGCTATGATTTAAGTGTGTGGTATGAAAATGGTGTACGATATGAAAAGAGAGAAGAGGTATGATAACAGAATGTGTTACTCTTATGGCTATCAAGGACACATTGCTGTTAACTGCCAAAGCCGGAGATTTGAAACAAGAAGGTGTTATAATTGTCATATCAAAGGACATATTGCCAGAGATTGCCCGAGGAGATCGATAGGAAGATCAAGGGTTGAATCTCGAAGAATGGAAAAGAAACCAGTCAACGTCAAGCCCAAAGAACAGAAGGTTCAAGAACCTAAAGTTCTAGAAAAGAAAGTGAAGCTTTCTCAAGGGCAAAAAGACAGACTGCGAAAGAAGAGGAAGAAGGCCAGAGAATATCTAGAGAAGATTTTGTCCTCGGGTTCACTGGACAGATCGAATAAGAGCACTGATGAATTGCTTCACTCGACAACAAAGTCAAGTAAACCGAATTCGTCAGATGCAAATCTGAGGACAAAAGAGGAGATAAAGAAGAAGGTAAAATTTGGTGGCAAGGAATTTGTTTCTTCGGAAACAAAGGAGCCACATGTTGGCAATGAATCTGACTCATCAAAGTCAGACAAGCCACATTCAGGCAATGACTCTGGTTCGTCAAAACCAGAAGAGCCAAGTTTTGAGGTAAAATTGTCAAAAACACCCAAGGCTGGTCAGGCTTGGGTAAATCTTTTCAAATGAAAAACCTGACTTGCCGGAGTTCCCAGGTTGGTAAGCGTGGAACATGAATCGGCATATTTCTTGAGAAATTTCACTCTGGTGATTTTTCGTCTTACATGTGGTAAATCAGGGACATTAATTTGTACTTGATTTTCTACAAGTGATGTTTGAGATTTAAAATTGAAATTGTTAAATCTGTCAAGTGATTAAAGGAAAACAATGTGATGAAAGAACCCCGAATTTGTGAAATGACACATAAAACTAATTTTCCGAAAAAACCATTTTGATTAAAACAAACTTAAGTGTTTTGAAATCTAAATGGGAAAATAGTTTGTTGTCAGGGGGAGTTCTGATTGTTTATGCAAAATGAATGGCGAATTGAAGTGATTCGATATCAGTTTGTCATTTTATTTGTGCAGTTTTCAAATTTTCCTTGAAAATCAAAATTGAAACATATTTTGATTTTAGGGGGAGAAAAATTTGAAAAAAAATTAGAAAATTTGAAAATGCCAAAAACATTGAAAAGCAAAAATGAGTTTTGTTGATAAAAGAGGAAATGATAGTACATCAGTGGACTATCACAGCATCCTAAAGAAATAAAATATCAAATGTGATAAACGGTCTCACTGATGATGTGTCGATAGGCTTTTACACATTTAGTAGATTTATTTGGGATATAAACCTAAAATTTCAAACTTGCGAAATTCGTGGGGAACACTACTTGGATATATAGGTAACCCTTGAAATCTCGTTTGAAAGGTCTCTTATTCTGATATACTAGGTTTTTATAGTCGATGATGTCTGGGGTATTATTCCGGGACTTCTGCTGAACGGAAGTTCTGACCTAGTCCTTGGATAATACTTTGCCTCAAATGCTTGAAATATAGCATAAAGCCCTCAGCTGATTAGACAATAAAATTGATAATCATCTGTTGTAGCTGAAAAGATCCTCTAAAGGGGACATACTGCAAAGTCGAAACTGATATCTCTCTGCGCATACGGAAGTATCGACCTGAGATCCCTCATTTCTCGCATTCAACCCCTAATTTATGTACAGATATCATTGTAGTATAGTTACCTGTAAGACTGAATATTGAGATTCTGAATACGGGAGTATATTCAAGAGGTGGGACACATGAATTGAGCTAAGTTCATAAAACATCTAAATCGTATCCTGAATAGATTAAAAATTGTGTGAAAATTTAAGAGGACAACTATATCGACAATCGACGTGAATCGTTTAGAACTTAAAATGATTAAAGCTTAACGGTGCTAGTGATTTGAAGAGCTGATATTCACAATTCGAGTGCTAAACATGATGAACAGGTTTGGGAGAATATGTTGAAAACTTTGAGATCATGGGGGTGACGTGGGTAGGAAAGAGTCGGTGTTGTTCCCTAGGGTGGAGAGTAATAGTCCCAAGATGATGGAAGAGGGGGAAATCCTGCCGGTTTTTAACATTGTTGGGCTGGAAGCTTTCAGTGATAAAAGGGTCTGGGTCGGTTAGGCAGTTTAGGGCCCAAAAGAAGCACCGTTGTAAAAAGGCCCAATCTAGTTATGTTTGTTTGTTAGTAATGAAGGGCAGCCCAATTCAAAAAAGAGGAAAAGAATGGATGATCCGAAGAAAGATGGGTTCGGTGGAGCCTAATTTTACAACAACCAGTGGGGTGGAAAAGGATTTTTTGTCTAGGAAAAAACGCTCCCTCTGGATCTTAACACTAGGGCGTCTAAAGATTTCTTTTCTCAACAAGAAATTAATCATCAGGGTTCGACGACGGAAGAGATGGTTGGTGATGAGGACTCGGTTCAAAATAATGTACAAAGGAAGAGGGATAAGGTGGAGAGGACGAATGAAGAAGTCATGGCTATGATAGAAGTGGGGTCTGAGCTGGGTGTGGATCTTCAGCAACATCATAATCTGGTAGTGGAATTAATCAGGTTAGAAGGAATTCAAGCCGGTAAGTCATAAATTTCCTTTCCATTAACATTAGAGGAATGGGGTCGAGTGCAAAGGCTAGTTGGATTAAAGATTTGAGACTAGAGAATAAGGTGAACTTCTTGGCTATTCAGGAGACACAAACGGAGGAGGTTAGGGTTGACTTAGCTTCTAAGTTTTGGGGTGGATCCAATTTCACATTAGAGTCAGTTGGGGCTTCGGGTAGATCTGGGGTTATGGTCTGTATTTGGGACCCCCAAGTTTTTCGTCTGCAGGGGGTTTCTAAAATGAGGAATTTTATGGTCCTAAACGGGTGCTTAGTTGGGAGTAACCATGGTATCAAAATTGTTAATATTTATGCCCCTCATAGAGTGTCAGAGAAAAATGTGCTTTGGAACAGTCTTATGGAGGTTATAAGTGTTGGGGGTGGTTAGTGGGTTCTCCTCGTTGATTTTAATACGGTTAGAGTCCCAGAGGATAGGAAGAACTCTGTTTTTAACAGTACTTGTGCGAGAAACATTAACGATTTTGTTGAGTCAGCTGGTTTGGTGTAGTACAGTATGAAAGGTCGGATATTTACTTTCCTTGCGCCGAATTCCAATAAGCTCAGCAAAATTGATAGGAGTTTGGTTTGCAAAGATTTTTTGATGCTTGGCCTGAAGCGTGTGTTAGGGCGCTTCCGATATTGCATTCGACCACTGCTCGGTGATGCTTGTCACCAATCGAAATAATTACGGCGCTAAACTGTTAGTGCAGAATGTCTATCGCCTTCGTCAATCGGAACCGTAGCTGAAATAGAAGTAAAATAGGCTTTATATTGTAATTTGTTAGCAATAGGCAAGGTGGCATTATTGTAAATAAGGGGAAATCCCTTATAATCTTGTGCCTATAAATAGGAGCCTTAGGGTTTAGATTTAGAACTTTTGCCACATTAGAGCTTGGAGAGCTAGGTGCTTAGAGAGAGAAACTAGAGAGAGAAAGTGGCAAAACGTGATTCACGGAGCTTGTATTCGTCACATCATAAATAGAATCACCGATTAGTGTACGTTATTGTGTGTTCGGTCACGCACGTTCACGGATTCTGCACGTCGAACGTTCGTTACGCAATCGTAAGGTGTCAAAACCGATCCAACAAGTGGTATCAGAGCTAGGAGCTCGATTGCACGATCAAACGCATTGATTCGTACCGGATTTCAGCCGATTCAGATCCGATTACATCTGCTTCTTCATCTTTTTCATAATTTTTCACGGTTTTTACTGATTTTCGTCAAATCGAACAGGTTTTTACGGTCCGTTTCAGCTGAATTTTGGATATGTTGTGCGTAAACATCTGATCTACAACCCTACCAAGTTTCAGATCGAAACTCCTAGCCGTTTAGGAGAAATCGCAGTTTTTAAGTTTGTTTTTGCGATAACAATCAGATAGGTTCGCTCGTACAATACACAGGTTCGCTTATTTGGTTAATAATCAGGTCCGCTCAAAGAGACATAGTCAGTTAGATTCGCTTTTGTGGTCCGCTTCTAAGATCATTGGTTGGTTCGCTTATTTAACACTTGTGAGGTCCGCTTATAGGACATCAATAGGTTCGCTTATTGTTACATATGTGGTCCGCTTTTATGACTTTAGTTGTTCCATAGATCCGCTCAATAGATCTGTTTTTGTGACCTTTGTTTGTCGGCTCAGTTGAACAAAAGGCCCAATCACAAAACCCGATTTGAGTTGTCTGAATACATGATTTGAGATGTCGGCTTAGTGGAACAAGAGGCCAAATCACATTTTTACATTTAAGATTGTAGTTGGTCAGCCAAATCAGCTTTATCGGCCCATGTGTATATGCATGTGAATTGATATAAAAGGCCCATGTGATGTGTCTTAAAATACGCAGCTTGTGAACTGATCTTTTAGTTGAGGTCCAATCATTGTCAACTCATTGTATTAGAGAAATTGCAGCCCACTACCGAATTGTTGTTGGACAGAAATTGCGTGAAGGCCCAGGGGTAGATAAGTGTCAAAAGAGAGGCCCAACCAAAGTGTTTCAAAGTGGAAATTTGTCAGCCATTTTTTAACATTTACATGATATAATTTGAACAGCCCATCATACAAGATATTTTCATTTTGGGCTTTGAAAGTTAGTATAGAATTAGTGAATCTTGGGCCGTTTAATAGTGGATTTGTTGTTTCAAGTGTAAAAGTTTACGGCTCAATCAGTGAAGGCCCAGTTCATTCTTAGTCCATATCTCGTGAATTGTTTTTTGTTCAGGTGACACGAGGCAATTTACAAGGTAATTCACGAATATAAGGACATGGCTAATGTTGATCCTAATAGATGGTGGAAAGCAGATTATGCAAGATGGGAAATCGGAAAACTCAATGAACCATTCAAAGAAGCCAATAAAGCCGAAAGATGGAATGACGTTTTGGAATGTTACATGGATCCATGGGATAATCCAATTGTTGATCCATCAAAAGTGGATTTTGAAGCTGTAACAAATTTGCTTCCAAGGCAGGCTACTTTCAACACACGAAGGTTATCTGATAAAGCTTATCTGCCTGATTTGGAAAAGAAAATAAGAGAAGTTTGTTTAGCAAGTCTACCGAAGGTGGTAGAATTGAAGAAGAGAACAGAAGAAAGGATGAAAAAGATAGTTGAAGATTTGAAAAAGGAAGCCTTAGGAAAAGTCGAAACTGAAACAGATAAAACTGATAAAGAGTGTGCTGATGATAGCAAAGAAATCGATGATGAACAGATTTTGGAGTTACGCTTGAACTGTGAAAAGCTGAAATCTGAGAATGATAAACTGTTAAACGATTTGAACAGTTTAACATCTGAAAACAAAATTTTGAAAGAAAAAGAAAAAGACTTTGAATGCAAAAGAAAATCTTCAGAAAATGAAGATTTCTGGATAAAAATGGAGAACAAGAACTTGAAAGAAAATGAAACAAGATTTCAAGAACAATTAAAAGTTTTGAAAAATGAAAAATCTATGCTTGAAAATCTTAAAATTGAAAATGAAAAATCTATCAAGTTTCATCTTGAAAGAATATCTCAGCTTGAAAATGAAGCTGAGAATTCAAGAAACAAGATTGATGAACTTGAAAAGAAATTGAAGGGTTTTGTGTGACTTCATCAGATAGATTGAATTTTCCCTGTCCAAAACCAATCAATTCTGTTCCAATAAGTGACAATGTCACAAATTTTGACAAGGTCAAAATTGAAGATTGTGATGACAAATCTGATGATGAAAAAGAAAAAGAAGAAAAAAGAAAAACATTTTTGAAATTAAATGAAATGTTTAAAAATACTGTTTTACATTCTACTGAGAAAGGTGAATGCTCAACGCAAAAACCTGTAAAGAATAGTGTGGAACAGAAACAAAAAGATAAAAAATCGAAAAATTTTCAAAAAGAAAATAAAAGCTCATCAGATCAATCATCCAATCACAATAAAAAATCACAAAAATTTAAAAATCAAAACTCAAAAATAGTTGGTAATAAGTGGTGCAGGTTTGACCACAGTGCTCAAATGCCAAATCAAAGATACAAGAGGAGTGATGACTACCACAAAGCCAGACAATGCTATGATTTAAGTGTGTGGTATGAAAATGGTGTACGATATGAAAGAGAGAAGAGGTATGATAACAGAATGTGTTACTCTTGTGGCTATCAAGGACACATTGCTGTTAACTGCCAAAGCCGGAGATTTGAAACAAGAAGGTGTTATAATTGTCATATCAAAGGACATATTGCCAGAGATTGCTCGAGGAGATCGATAGGAAGATCAAGGGTTGAATCTCGAAGAATGGAAAAGAAACCAGTCAACGTCAAGCCCAAAGAACAGAAGGTTCAAGAACCTAAAGTTCTAGAAAAGAAAGTGAAGCTTTCTCAAGGGCAAAAAGACAGACTGCGAAAGAAGAGGAAGAAGGCCAGAGAATATCTGGAGAAGATTTTGTCCTCGGGTTCACCGGACAGATCGAATAAGAGTACTGATGAATTGCTTCACTCGACAACAAAGTCAAGTAAACCGAATTCGTCAGATGCAAATCTGAGGACAAAAGAGGAGATAAAGAAGAAGGTAAAATTTGGTGGCAAGGAATTTGTTTCTTCGGGAACAAAGGAGCCACGTGTTGGCAATGAATCTGACTCATCAAAGTCAGACAAGCCACATTCAGGCAATGATTCTGGTTCGTCAAAACCAGAAGAGCCAAGTTTTGAGGTAAAATTGTCAAAAACACCCAAGGCTGGTCAGGCTTGGGTAAATCTTTTCAAATGAAAAACCTGACTTGCCGGAGTTCACAGGTTGGTAAGCGTGGAACATGAATCGGCATATTTCTTGAGAAATTTCACTCTGGTGATTTTTCGTCTTACATGTGGTAAATCAGGGACATTAATTTGTACTTGATTTTCTACAAGTGATGTTTGAGATTTAAAATTGAAATTGTTAAATCTGTCAAGTGATTAAAGGAAAACAATGTGATGAAAGAACCCCGAATTTGTGAAATGACACATAAAACTAATTTTCCGGAAAAACCATTTTGATTAAAACAAACTTAAGTGTTTTGAAATCTAAATGGGAAAATAGTTTGTTGTCAGGGGGAGTTCTGATTGTTTATGCAAAATGAATGGCGAATTGAAGTGATTCGATATCAGTTTGTCATTTTATTTCTGCAGTTTTCAAATTTTCCTTGAAAATCAAAATTGAAACATATTTTGATTTTAGGGGGAGAAAAATTTGAAAAAAAAATAGAAAATTTGAAAATGCCAAAAACATTGAAAAGCAAAAATGAGTTTTGTTGATAAAAGAGGAAATGATAGTACATCAGTGGACTATCACAGCATGCTAAAGAAATAAAATGTCAAATGTGATAAACGGTCTCACTGATGATGTGTCGATAGGCTTTTACACATTTAGTAGATTTATTTGGGATATAAACCTAAAATTTCAAACTTGCGAAATTCGTGGGGAACACTACTTGGATATATAGGTAACCCTTGAAATCTCGTTTGAAAGGTCTCTTATTCTGATATACTAGGTTTTTATACTCGATGATGTCTGGGGTATTATTCCGGGACTTCTGCTGAACGGAAGTTCTGACCTAGTCCTTGGATAATACTTTGCCTCAAATGCTTGAAATATAGCATAAAGCCCTCAGCTGATTAGACAATAAAATTGATAATCATCTGTTGTAGCTGAAAAGATCCTCTAAAGGGGACATACTGCAAAGTCGAAACTGATATCTCTTTGCGCATACGGAAATATCGACCTGAGATCCCTCAGTTCTCGCATTCAACCCCTAATTTATGTACAGATATCATTGTAGTATAGTTACCTGTAAGACTGAATATTGAGATTCTGGATACGGGAGTATATTCAAGAGGTGGGACACATGAATTGAGCTAAGTTCATAAAACATCTAAATCGTATCCTGAATAGATTAAAAATTGTGTGAAAATTTAAGAGGACAACTATATCGACAATCGACGTGAATCGTTTAGAACTTAAAATGATTAAAGCTTAACGGTGCTAGTGATTTGAAGAGCTGATATTCAAAATTCGAGTGCTAAACATGATGAACAGGTTTGGGAGAATATGTTGAAAACTTTGAATGTCATATATAAATGTTTAAAAGGTTGTGTGCTTAGTTAATCAAGGTCATTCATTTGAACTTGATGTAACTATACAGATTGATGAGTTAATGATTTCTACCAGTAAGTTTCTTAAATCTAACTGTTATAATTTTGTGAAACTTATGTTGAGGTAGAGGATGTGCAGGTTAACCAGGTTTCAAATCCTGAGCAGATGCAGAACAAAGCCAGGAATTGATCCTGAACTTGTGAAACGGTGAAAGCCAGACTACGATCCCGACAGCTGAGTCTAAGGGGGAGTCTGATGTGACAACTCGTATTTTCAATCTTTCCATTTTTGGCAAGTCTACTTGTACTTTCTATTTCTATAAGTTGTACCTTGTCGTATTTGATTCTATTTCAAAATTGTACTTGAGACTTGAAATCATAATGAAAATGCATGATTTTATCCATATTTGTGTCTGAATGCTATGTATTGTTGAAACAATTGATAACACGTTGAAACTATGTTAAACACGTAAAAACAGTGGAATCACATCTTAATTTCGGCTCTTAATTCATCGTTGCCAAGAGATTACCCTAAACCGTACAAAATTGGGAATTTATACGCTAATTCGGTAAAAATATTGAAGTTTGGGTTAAATTTGATTTTTATATTATTTTATTATTATTTTAGATGAATAAAATAATAATTTAAATTAAATAAATAACTATTTTCTGAATTTTATTGGTTTTTAAGCAAATCCGTTGGTTAATCTAACCCCGTTAGTGAAAACCAGGTTAAATCAGCCTAACCTGGTTAGTTTTATTAAAGGGCAACTCAGTTAGTGACTAATCCAGTTAGTTAAAACTAACTGTATCAAAAAAAAAAAAAAAAGGGATTTAAATCCCAAGGTATGCGTGACCCGGGACTCGAACTCGCGTTCCCCCATACACATACACACGCGTCACCAACTGGGCTACAGCTCAACTTGTGAACACAATGAATCAGTAATACATTTAAGAACTCATTTATTACGTGAATTAATTCAAAAGTAAACAGAACCGCCATGTCCGATCGGCTTCATCTTCCCGACTTATCAAATGGTTACCGGAACCTGTGACCTTCTGCTTTCCCGTAACCGATCACCTCCACTCGCCTATATATTCACGTCATCCTCACCCTTTCTCGTTTCCTTTCCACCGAACTCCGAGACAAAACCGAACCCGATCGAAACCAAATCCGACTCGAAGCTATTCGCCGGAACCGCCACTTGCCACCGTCTTCACCATCTCCGGCCACCACATTCGTCGTCGTCCGGTAACGTATCCGATCCGGTTCTTTCTTTTCCGATCGTGATAATTATTACAGTAACTGTTATATTATTATTAATATTATTATTAAAACTAGGTTAATTATATTATATATTAATATATAAATTAGGTTTATATTTGTTAATATATGATTCTTAATAATAAAATAAAATCAGATATATTTATTTAGAAAACAGATTTATTATTTATATTTATTATTTACTATTATAAATAAAACAGAATTTTATTTTTCTGAAATTTATTTATTTCAGTTCTAATTATAAAAAAAATCAGAAATATTATTTATTTATTTATATCTGAAATATTACTTAAATCAGATTTATTTAATTATTAAACTAATTAGATTTACAATTATTATTTTATTATTAAAACAGATTTATTATTTCAGAATTTATATTATTTCAAAATTTTATTTCTTATTTATTTAATTCAGAAATTTTTATTATTTTCAGAATTATATATATATTTCAGAATTATTATTGATTAAATCAGAATTATTATTTTTGTTATTTATATAATCAGAATTATTATTTAAATATCAGAATTATTTTTCAGAATTTTATTAATTATTTCAGAATATTAGTTATTTCAGAATTTTTATTGTTTATTTATTTAAAACAGAATTATTATTTTATATGCATCAGAATTATTGTTTATATATATTAAATCAGAATTTTTAAATTAATAAAAACAGAATTTATATTGCATTTATTTATTAATTCCAGAATTTATTATTTAATTTTTTTGATTTATTATCTTATTTTATATAACTAGAATTTTATAAATAGATTTATTATTTATAGAATTGTTAATTGATACTAGATTATTTGTTTAAGATTGTTAATCTAAAATAATTATATACATATTTAAATTTTTATTTATTTAATCCAACATTTTGGAAATTCTATTTGTGATGTTTTGGTAAGATTAGTATTTATTTTACCTATTTAATTGTCATATTATAATTCCCAAAATTCCCAATATTTAACAAAATCCTTCCAACTTAATAGGGTAATCTTCTTGTGCACGCCTCTTGGGAAATCTATTATTCTATTATTCTATCTTATTCCAAGAATACGCAACGCACTCTAAGGTGAGTATACATGACCCATTTTCTATTTTACACTTTTGGGTGTAGTATGCATTTCCTATATCAAAGACACTATGTTAAACATTTTTGCACTATCTATCCAGAATTCTTGTGAATCTATTTGACTCATGTTAATCATGTTATGCTAATGTTAAACATTTATGGCTGTGTGTTCATTAACTTTGCAAGCCTCCCCTAACAATGACAGCGCTGTAGGTTGTAACGCCCCTCCCGTAATATTATGGGTATTGTTAGGATTTTTAACTCTATGTTACCACCCTTTCGAGGGTTAGGCTATGTTAATTGCGTTAAACTATGGTTTGAACACATAGTTTCATCGTTACGAGTATAACTGTTAATATGATCTCATGTATTCACGTGGATTTGATCAAGTTAAACTATTTTAAATCTGTTATGCTATATTCAAACTTGTATACTCGCCAGCATGTGTTGTTGACTTTATTTTAAATGCATACTGCAGGATGAGGAAGTCAAGATTGGAAGAAATGAATAGGATGGCTTAGAAACCCACCTAGAAATAAATCATGTTTTATGTTTGTATTTTCTCTTTATGACATTTGTATGAAACTTTGAATTATTAATAAATGGAATTTTAATTATTGTCACATTTAGTGTTATGATGTCTTTGAACAGTTTGTACGTCTCATCCCGATGTTTCCGCCATCGGTTGGGGTGTGACATCTGAAGACGAGCTCAACGCAAACGGAAGCGTGTAAGGAGCCAGGTATCGTTCTTGGAAGAGCTTGTATCTGGAAATCCAGGTGTCGATCCCAAAAGCACGGAAGCTTGACGAAAGGGGGAGCCTGAAGAAAAAGAGTCTAAGCGAGAGGGGGAGCAACGGAAGCTCGTAAACAGATCCACGGGGATTCTGTTTGAGAAAGAGGGAGTCTATGGTTGCTGAAGCCGTCAAACCATCAAGAAGACTCAGAGAGAGAGAGAGAGAGAAAGTCAAGTTGCTACGAGTTTGACTACAGATTGACTGCGGCTATATCCAAGGGGGAGTCTGTTAGTGCAGAATGTCTATCGCCTTCGTCAATCGGAACCGTAGCTGAAATAGAAGTAAAATAGGCTTTATATTGTAATTTGTTAGCAAAACGTGATTCACGGAGCTTGTATTCGTCACATCATAAATAGAATCACCGATTAGTGTACGTTATTGTGTGTTCGGTCACGCACGTTCACGGATTCCGCACGTCGAACGTTCGTTACGCAATCGTAAGGTGTCAAAACCGATCCAACATAAACCTTTCAGGTTTTTTCAACTCTTGGCTTGAAAAGGAAGGTTTTGACATGGCGGTTGTTAACGCGATGGGTTCTTACGTAAAGAGAGGAGATCGTCCAGATGTGATGTTGGCCAACAAGTTAAGACATGTTAAGAACTTATTAGAAAGTGGAGAAATGAATTAAGTGAAAAAGATAAAGCTGACTTGTTGAGGGACAAAGAAGAATTGGAATTACTGGACAGAGTGTGTGAAGATAGAGACCTTAAAGAAGAAGAAGCTTGGATCAAGGAAGACTGTTTAAAGAATATTTGTGAGTGGGAGCCTTTGGCGACTATGGATCTGAAACAAACATCTAGTCGATGGGCAGTGGAGGGGATGAAAACTCGGCTTTCTTCCGTAGACTTATTAACAATAGAAAGCGCAAGAATGGTATCCTGGGGCTGAACATTTAGGGGGGGGGGTTGGGTTACCAATCCGAAGAAGGTTAAGAAGGAGATTTTTGGATTATTCAGGAACCATTGTTCAGAAAAAATTAAGGACAGGCCTGGTTTGTCTTGTCCGGGGGTTAAAAGATTTTCGGTTGAGGATGCCAACAGTATTTCAGAGCGGTTCTCGGTCAAGGAAATTAAGGATGTTGTGTTTGAGTGTGGGTCTGATAAAGCTCCGGGCCCAGATGGTTTCAATTTTAAACTTTTGAAACATTTTTTGCCGTTGACGAAGATTTTAAAGAGTTATTGGATCATTTCTTCGATTCAGGTTCCATTGACAGGGGTGTAGCACCTTGTCTATTACTCTGGTCCCTAAGGTTATTGACCCGATTGGGTTAAAGGATGATTAACCTTATTGGAGTGATTAATAAAGTTATCTCAAAGATTCTTGCTAATAGGTTGAAAGGGGTTATTGGAAAAGTTATTTCGGAGTCGCAATCGGCCTTCTTAAGGGACAGATACATTCTTGACAGCCCGATGATCCTGAGCGAGGTCTGGTCTTGGATTAAAAAAGGATCAGGTTGTAACCACAGGGATTTCTTCTCTTTCCAAGATTTCTAAGCTACTATTTTGAACAAAAATTTGTAGAGAAAGATGCAGATTTGCCCAAACAAGGTGTCTCTTTCAAAATAAACTGTTTAACAATTGAAACATTTTCAAGAATGATGGCACCAATAAAATTAAAAGCAAAGGTGCCTGAGCAGGTTTTAGAAACTGCCACTGATTCTCAGGCAACCTCTGCTGAGCCCACTGCTGCAGGTGATCAAAGTAGCACACCCACTGCTTTGAAACCCACACCTGCCACCAAAAAGACAAAAAGAAAAACATCTAGAAAACCCGCCAAACCCACAACAAAGGCATTTCTGGAAGATGAGATCCCATAGACAATGCCAGTGACAGCACAAAAGTCACCAATAACCACTGCTGCTACTTCCTCACAGCAGGTGGAAGAAAGATCTCAACCCCAGCCTCAAACTCCTCCTGCATCCTCACAAAAGGATCAGGTTGTAACCACAGGGACACCAAATTATGAAGCTCTGGATCCACTCGGATCTATCTTCCACAGTCCTGATCCCAAGGACATGTCTCTTTCAACACCCATACCCTCACCAATCATAATGCCACAATCAATAATACCCCTGTTGCATGCAGTTGATATTGCACAGACACAAACCAGTTCCTCTCTATCACCCTTTACTGAGAGCATACCTCCACAAGTGACTGGGTCTGATGTTTATACTTCTGCTATCCAAGCAACAGCTGAGGAGGTTACACCCCCTGAGTTACAAGTAACTCTCGGTGGTAGTTCAAGTGGAGCAGCAACTACAACTGATGGGTCAACAGATCTTCAGTAGGACAGTTGTCACATTAATAAGACTCCCTTGAAGGCAATTTCTTCCATGGCAACATCGGTAACCACCAGGGAGTTAATTTTAGCCACCAGTACAATCAAAGGTCTATCGAGTGCTGAAGAAAGAAGTCCCCAGTACCAAGAAAAAGGGGCATCAATGGATGATTTTTGGGCCTCTGTTCCAAAGTCACACATTGGTACAACCACCACTGGTGGGGATTCAGATGATCCTACTCACGTAGGTGATGATTCAAATTATCAGGAATTGACGAAAAGAGTTGAAAAACTTGAAGATTCAGTTGCTGAAATTAAAGATATGGTGCAAGAGGTTTTAAAAGCTCAGAAAGCACAAGCCACTGCAGTTCCTGCTCAAGCACCTACACAACATGCATTTGCTGCAAATGAGCTTTGGAATATTTTCCAACCAATGCTTGAAAAACAGCAACACATGGCTGATCAAAAGCATGCTATTCAAGTACAAATGCTGACCAACATGGTGGAATAAAGATTTAAAGACACTCAAGTAGATATCAAGGCTATAAAGGCCAGCATACAAAAGACTGCCCATGGTGAAAAAGTTCCATCTACCATCCTCTTCATGGATACACCCCTTGCAGATAATGCCAAAAAGGGGGAGAAAATCAAGTTGAGAAAGAAAGGAATTGAAGATGGGATGTATATTGAACTAGAAGATACATCATTAGTTACAAAAATAGCTGATACAAAATCTTCAAATCAAACAGCTGATACATCAGTAGTTACAAAAACTATTGTCAGTAGCCAAACAGCTGCCATGACATCAACACACACAGATTCAACACACACCACTCTATCACATACCATCACAACCACTGTTCCACCACCATCTGTGTCTACAACACAAAAACCACCACTACCATCACAAACAGCCAAACCATCATCACCCCCTGCCAAAAAGCAGAAGACAACAGATGTTATAACATCTGTTGTAATGGCAACAGTGCTTGAAACACCATTTGATTCAACTACTGTTAGTCAACCACTGATCACCACTCAAACAACCACCACAATAACCCCTGCTCAAAAGCAGAAGACATCTGCTGATACATCAGCAGTTGTAATGACAACAGCAGTTGAGACACCAGTTGTTTCAACTGTTGTTAGTCAGCCATTCACCACTGCTCTCACTTTTCTTACATCACAACCAAAGCTTCTTAGTAAAAAAAGAAAGCCAATACCTGCCAATGAGGGAACACATGATCCTAATGCTGCAAAATATCCATTGGAAATTGAAGCTCTCAAAAATGAGATGAGGCAATTCTTTACAGAAGAAGATCCTTCAAAAAGAAGATTCTCCTCACTCATAGGCTACATGCCACCAGAGGATATGGATGATTATCTCAAAATAAAGGCAAGGCAAGCTAAAGTAAAAGCTAAGGTTGACAGTGAAAAGGAAAGTCTAAGCGAAGAAGGCATTGCTAAAAGACTGGAGTTCTATCTTTCAAAAGTAAAGCAAATAGAAGAATTTGTACAAGAGTTAAACAAAGAAAAGGCTGATCAAAAGAAGAAGTTAAGAAAACAACTTCTAGCCTTCATCATGAATGAAAAATTCTATCCTGCTGAAGAACAACAGTTTAAAGAATGGCCATTAGTAGCTTTAAAGCATGAGGCAGAAAGGATTCAAAGAATCAAGAATGATCCTTCAAAAAGGAAGAATGCTCCAAACTGGAGCAAATACGAAAAACTCATTGCTGACCTCGCTGCTGAATACAAAGGAAAGAAAAGGGAGCTGGTGGATGCTAAGATGGACACTGCTGAAGCCATATCAAAATGGTCTAGGCAGCAGATTGATGAAGCCTATGAGAGGCTAAAGAAAAGAAAGAAAACTGTTTCAGATGCTTCAAAGAAAAGAGAACAAATGATGAAGCTTGAACAGAAAATTAAAACCTCAAAACAATGATAAAATCAGCAGACAATCCTACTCTTGGGTCAAATCAAGATGAAGGTAAACAGCTGACTGAAGAAGAGGTCAAAGAAAAGGAAGCAGAGTATCTCAAGGACACCATCTTAAAAATGGGTCTGAAAGAAGACAGCTCATCAAAGCTTCAAAACCTTTTTATGAAGGTACTGAACAAACCTGCATCTCCAAACACTGCAAAAGACAAGACAGAAATTGAAAGACAAGAACTTATTGAACAAGAAACTGCAGAAGACATAGCTGCAGCAGACAAAGTCATTGAAGAAGCTTTCAAAAGAATGTCTGAAAGTCTGCATGTGTTTTCAAGGCCATCTTCCCTCAACTCATCTGCAAATAAGTCTCTCCCAAGAAACCCACTTGGCTTAAAAATACTAAAGTGGATGTCTGATCAAAAGACCCACGTATTGACCCTAGTCAGAGCCAATGGCGAAGTGAAGTACATATCAAGGAAAGAAGCACTAGGCCTAAGTGTTGAAGATTTGCAGGATCTCCTTGAACTTTCACTGTGTAGGGATGAAGATGACCAGAGTGCCAAGGAATTTGAAGCTGAATTCAAGGATCAAGCTAAGGCACTCTTGATGAGTAATAAAGGTCCTGAATAATGAAGGGTTTTGGCATTATCTGTTCCAGGGGGAGATTGTTGGCATTGAACCCTAACAGAGGAACAGATAATGTAAAGCCAAAACCGGATCACATCAGTGGACTATCAATAAGCAGCAGTTTACTCTTTGCTTTCCCCTTGACAGTGGTATTCTGACAGCTGATGAATCTTAAGTGCTGCTCACTACAACAACTGATGAACTAAACACTGATGATACTCTAAAAGACTGCTGAAGACAAACACTGTTGCTCTATCTACTGCTGTTTTCTAAGTACTGCTGAAGACTCAAGCACTGCCCACTCAAAGACTGATCACCTTTGAAGAAAGCACTGAAGTTCAACATCAGTGCTCAGGCTACAACAGTGGAACGTGAAGCAGTAGTTATCTCAAGTTTGTATTATATTGATTATCAGATGTTGCATATCAGTAGTTTGTATAGAACAGTGTTTATTGGTTGTTAGGTCGTTAGATGTCACTATCATGGTGATGTCAGCCAAGATGCTTCAGTGGTTTGGACTGCCTATAAATGTAACAGTACCCTGTACTGTTACATTTGATTGACTGAGTAGATTCTTCTTCTCCAATCCAATCCTTTCATCTTGTGCAACCAACTTTGGAGTATCTGGCTGAGGGGGAGCTTAGTTTCTGTAAACATGCTGTAATCATTTGCTTTGTATTTTCAATCATTCGACTCAATGAAAAGCACTTGTTTATCAAACTATTTTCTTCCTTGATTGTGTTTATACAGTTTGTATCCATTTCCGCTGTACTTTACATGGTTACATATTCATTGATCTGTCAAGTTCATACAAACAAACACAATCATGAGAGCCTCGGATCCTAACAGTTATGATGATGTATGTGTTAATTCTTGATATAGTTTGATGAGTAAGGTTAATATATGCATAATGATGTTATAATAATCTGAATATTTGAAGAATTCATGTGTTTGTGATGTTTTGCCATGATTTTAGAAAAAACTTGGTAGAGATGTGCTTAATAGGCTTGTACATTTCTCTAGATAAGTAGTATGCGCATAAGGTGTTCGATGAAATGCTTGAGCTGAATTGATTATGTATGAATATGAAGAATTTTAGATTTAAAAAGATCTAATGATGGCGTGGAATATGAATATGAGTAATGAACGTTAGAGTGAATGATGTAAATGCGTGTAAATGATGTATAATGCGAAAACTAAACGCAATTGTGATACACCCTTTAGGGTCGAAGAAAGGAGGAGAATCAAGTCAAGCGAAAGCATTAGGAGCGCACGACTCCGGTAAGTTCATATGAACTTTATTTACTCTAAATGTAGATTTATGAATGGTAGTATTTGATATTATAGACTTGTTGTAAATTTTCATTACGGGTCATGATTGGTTTGATGCAAAGAGTGAATTAAGAAATGTTCTAAGGATGATGTTGTAGTGAATGTGAAAGGACCCGTTTAAATGGGTCGGAATGATAGGTAGATTGATTGTTGGAAAGTATGGTATGTAACGATTTATTGCGAATGAGTTGGAAAGGGATATGTTGGATGTATCCGAATGCAAGTAAGGATGTTAATAAGGTAACATGTCATGTTAATGGGTTGAACAATGATAGGTAATTAAAGGATTTAAATTGTTATGTGTTATGAACTAAGAACGTTTTGTTATTGTGAATGATTGGTAAATCCCTTGCTTGATTGTGGCGCACCCGGACCGAACACACAATGTCGACCTTTTTGCATGCTTCCGGTTCAAGTTGTCAATTATGAATGGGTCAAAGTTTTCATTTTGTAATATGATGTCAAACTTGGGTTTAGTATGTTAGTAAGTAGTTTGGATTTCTAAACCTTTTGTTGTAGTATGTACAAAATAGTTATGGTGAACCTTTTATGGTCACGACTTTGTTATTTTGAAAGTGTCGTAGTACTTAATTAAAATGATGTTGTTAAAACAGGGGGAAAGGTCCTTAATACAAACGGGTCATGTCAAAATTTTTGTAAAATTTCAAGAACTTCTATGTTAATAGTCGAATGAGAAAAGTTGGGCGTTTCAAGTTGGTATCAGAGCCTAGGTTTGAGGGATTTAAGCATCAAGTGCTTGAACTCAAACTGAAAGCTCGTGAGAAGTGTGTGTTCGATCTGCGGCGCAAAGCAAGTAAGTATTTTAAAAGTTGAAATTTTTGCATTACGAATAATTTAATTACGGAATGATATGGAATGGTTACGGGATGTTGTGGAAAGATGTGGGTTGAATCGGATCAGTTTGGGGGTTAGAACGGGTCAAATGAAATGGGAGCTAAACATTAGGTTATATCAGATCTGGTGCCGCACACAGTTGTGTCGTTAAGTGACACAGCTGTGTGGACTGTTGATGCTTGTTGTTGAGATCAGGGTGTGTGGCAAGGCTGACACAGCTGTGTGACTTTGTACTCAGATAACCAACACAGCTGTGTCTGGGCAAAATTTCCACAAACTTCATATTTTCTTGAGTTTTCCGCAATGAATCACCAACAAGCTTTCCAAAACTACAATATTCAAATAAAACACAATTAAATGTCGATTCAATCGAATTTTTAACCAGAAATATATAAAATGGGGGATAAAAAGAATAAAAAAAGAAGGTGATACCAAGGTATATGGGATGAAGAATACTATGAAGTTGGTTGTCGGAAACGTTGAGTTTCCAAAGAAAGTTTAAGTATGATTTAGTCGCAAGTAATTTCTTTTACGTATTAGAAAGAATGAGAGCTACGTATCACTAGTATGGTTATATGATAGAAAGGATGAATGAATGTTTAAAATAAAGAATGATACGATACGATCGTTAATGACGATAAGGCATGAAGTATGAATGATGAATGGAATGTGTCATGGTAAAATGATGTTAAAACATGATGGTGGGAAGTATGAAATGAAATCTGATGAAGGTAATAAATGTTTTATGTAGATGGATGATGTAGTAAATGTAAATGATGACGATGAAGCACGCCGAAATGAAATGAGAACAATGATTGTGGAAGAAGTAGAGAAAGCGATTGAAGCTGGTATTCCTCGACTAGCTCAAGAGGTGGAAGGTCAAGTATTGGGGGTAATCGATACTCTAGTAACGTCCAAGGTGGAAGAACTAAAAGAGAAGATTAATGAACTACAAACAAAGAAAAGTACATGAAGGTGCACGTACAAGGAATTCATGGCATGTAACCCCTTTCCGTACAAAGGGGAAATTGACCCGATAGCTTGTCAAAGATGGATTTCAAGCACCGAGGCAGTGTTTGTACGAAGTAGATGTGAAGTGGAGGATCAAGTGGTGTTTGCTACAGGCCTCCTACAACTCCAAGCAAAGGATTGGTGGGACGCACATTCGAAGGAATTGGGGGATGACAAAGTACAAATGTTAACATGGCAAGAGTTCAAGGAACCATTTCTGAAATATCATAGGCCACAATCCGCACTTGATAAGATTCAAGAAGACTTCTTACGTCTTCGACAAAAGGATGAAACGATCGACGAAATAACGAATAAGTTCCTCGAGAAGGTGAAATTCTGTGGGGAGATAGCGGGAACTGAAAGGTTGAAAATCATACGTTATCATGCTATGTTAAAGGCTGAATATCGGGAGTTTGTAAATCCCTCCAAGTGTGCAACGTTGAATGAATTAATTGACTGGGCAAGAGATAGGGAGATCGAGTTAAGAAGGCAAGTTGAACGGGGAGAGAAAAGGGTGGCGGAGAAGCCCACCAACACAAACCCAACGAAAAAGGCAAAATATCAAGATCAAAACAGGAAAGGGAAGACAAATAGTGGGATTCCGACTTGCAAGACATGTGGGAAGCATCATTCGGGTGAATGTTTGTTGGGAAAGAAAGGATGCTATAAATGTGGGCAAGAGGGACATCCGTATTATAGGTGCCCCGAAAACTCAAAAGCGTGTTACAATTGTAACCAAACGGGGCACATTAAAGCGGAATGTCCGAAACTCCAACAAGGGGCAAAGAAAGATGGAAAGAAGGATGAGTCTTCTAAGGCTCGTGGGAGGATGTTCCAGTTAACCTCGGATGAAGCTAAGACTAGCCCGGATGTGGTCTCAGGTATATTCTTGGTTAATTCTATGCCTATGAATGTATTATTTGATTCCAGGGCTAGTAGATCGTTTATTTCTAATGAATTGTTAGTTCATCCATCGTTTAAGCTTGAAAAGATGTTAGTGCCCCTAGAAGTGGAAGTTGCTGATAGTAAAAGCTATTTGTTACATGATATTTGTAGAAACTGTAAGATCTTAATCGAAGATGAGGAATTTAATATAGATCTTGTCCCGATGTACATGGGGGAATTTAAAGTAGTTGTAGGAATGGATTGGCTGGCCCAAAACCATGCTGAAATTCAATGTGAAAAGAAAGTCATTCATTTAGTAACCTCGGGGGGGGGGGGGGGGGGGAAACGGGTAAGTGTTCAAGGAGATAGGGTCATTCAGTCGAAATTGTGTTCCATAATCAGAGTTGTTAAACATGTGAAGTACGGGGGTAAGGCGTATCTATCTTACGTGATTGACACTAATCGAGGTGTCCCAAAGCTTGAAGATGTGAAAGTAGTGAACGAATATCCGGATGTGTTTCCGGAAGATTTACCGGGGCTTCCGCCCGAACGGGAAGTAGAATTCAAAATAGAGCTTAACCCAGATGCAAAACCGGTAGCTAAAGCTCCTTATCGGCTGGCCCCGACCGAAATGAAAGAATTGATGACGCAACTTCAAGAGTTACTCGATAAGGGTTTCATTAAACCAAGTGTTTCACCATGGGGAGCGCCCGTATTATTCGTGAAGAAGAAAGATGGTTCGATGCGAATGTGCATCGACTATCGAGAGTTGAACAAGTTGACGGTGAAGAATCGTTACCCGTTACCCCGAATTGATGACCTATTCGACCAGTTACAAGGGGCAAGTTGGTTTTCGAAAATCGATCTGCGGTCGGGTTATCACCAACTGCGTGTACGAGACGAAGATGTGCCGAAGACTGCGTTTCGAACGCGGTACGGGCATTACGAGTTTTTAGTAATGTCCTTTGGGCTAACGAACGCACCAGCTGCGTTTATGGATCTAATGAATCGGGTGTGCCGACCTATGCTTGATAAATATGTAATCGTTTTTATTGACGATATACTAATATACTCCCGAAGTGAAGTAGAGCATGCTTCCCATTTACGTGATGTATTGGAAACGCTTCGCAAGGAAAAGTTGTATGCGAAGTTCTCAAAGTGCGCCTTTTGGCTTAGAGAGGTACAATTTTTAGGTCATGTGATCGATGCGGATGGTGTCCATGTGGACCCTTCCAAAGTAGATGCGGTAATGAATTGGGTAACCCCGAAGAATCCAAGCGAAATAAAAAGTTGTCTGGGTTTGGCTGGATATTAAAGAAGATTTATCCAGGATTTCTCCCAGATAGCCTCACCCATGACGAAATTAACAAAGAAGAGTGAAAAGTTTATATGGGGCGAAGAACAAGAAAAGGCGTTTCAGACCTTGAAAGAAAAGCTTACAAATTCTCCGGTGTTAACACTACCGGATGGAACGGATGATTTGGTAGTATATACAGACGCCTCCCACCAAGGTTTAGGTGGCGTGTTAATGCAAAGGGGTAAAGTCGTTGCTTATACTCAGGACAACTCAAGCAGCATGAAAACAATTACCCAACTCATGATCTAGAATTGGCGGCAGTCGTGTTTGCCTTGAAGATACGGAGGCACTACCTGTATGGGGTGAAATATACTATTTACTCAGATCATAAAAGCGTCAAATATTTCTTCGAGCAGAAAGATCTTAATATAAGGCAACGAAGATTGTTGGAACTCATTAAGGATTATGATTGTGACATTCATTACCATCCTGGGAAGGCTAATGTTGTGGCGGACGCTCTAAGTCGAAAGGAGTACCCGCCCCCGATTCGGGTAAAATCTATGAAGATGGTAGTCACACCTAAACTCCTTTGTGAAATCCGAGAAGCTCAAACAAAATCTTTAAATGCTGGCGACCCAAAGAAAGAGAGGACGAAAGGATTTATTCATGAATTGGAAGAGAATGCAAATGGTATGAAAACGAGGTATGACCGAATTTGGATACCTCGGGAATGTGATGTGAAAGAATTACTATTGAATGAAGCTCACAATTCTCGGTACTCCGTTCATCCGGGAGCTACAAAGATGAATCGAGACTTGAGGATGAATTATTGGTGGCCGGGAATGAAAAGAGACATTGTCAAGTATGTTGCTTAGTGTTTGACATGTTCTCAAGTAAAAGTCGAGCACCAAAGGCCGTATGGAAAGTTGCAACCCTTGGAGATCCCTGTGTGGAAGTGGGAACATGTAATGATGGATTTGGTAACTAAGCTTCCCAAGACAAGAAAAGGGCACGATGCAATATGGGTGGTCGTTGATCGACTGACCAAAAGCGCACATTTCTTACCTATTCGGGAAGCTTATAATTCAGAAAAGATGGCTGAAGTTTATATGAACGAGATTATATCCCGACATGGGGTTCCGGTGTCTATAGTATCCAATCGGGACACCCGGTTCACATCTCGTTACTGGAGAAAGTTTCATGAAGAATTGGGGACCCAGTTACACATTAGCACCGCCTACCATCCTTAAACCGATGGTCAATCGGAACGAACTATACAAACATTAGTTGATATGTTAAGGGCGTGTGTCATGGATTTTGGGGGAAGCTGGGATGATCATCTACCCTTGGTAGAGTTTTCATATAATAATAGTTATCATAACAGCATAAAAATGGCCCCCTACGAGATGCTGTATGGAAGAAAATGTAGGACTCCGGTTTGTTGGGGGGAAGTGGGTCAACGAGAACTCTCGTCAAAAGACGTAGTAGCCAAAACGAATGAAAAGATTGATATGGTTAGATCAAGGATAAAAGCAGCGCAAGATAGACAAAAGTCTTATGCGGATCGGCGAAGGCGACCAATTGAGTTTCAAGTGGGAGATTACGTGTTGCTAAAAGTCTCTCCATGGAAAGGGATAATTCGTTTTCGTAAACGCGGGAAGTTAGGTCCTCGATACATTGGACCATTCAAAATACTTGCTCGGGTTGGGTCGGTAGCGTACCAACTAGAATTACCACCAACGTTGGATGGAATTCATAACACTTTTCATGTATCGCAACTGCGAAAGTGCCTTGCGGATGAGACGGCATATGTGCCTTTGGATGATATTGAAGTGGATGAGATGTTGAATTATGTTGAAAGGCCTGTCGCAATAAAAATTTTTAAGGTGAAGCAACTCCGCAACAAATTCGTTCGACAAGTGTTGGTTCAATGGCAACATCGGAAGGGATCGGATCTCACATGGGAAGCGGAGGATGATATGCGAAAGCACTACCCGGAGTTATTCGGTATGTACTCTGGTTTCGGGGACGAAACCTTCTTTAAGGGGGGTGGACTTGTAACACCCCAAAGAATTTAATAACTAGTTTATGTACTTGTATGATTATGGTTATGTTAAGACACTAAAGTATGCAAATAGATAAGTATCTATTTGCATATATATTTAAAACTTAATACTTGAGGGACCAAATGTGCATAAGTTGAAAGTGGAATAATGGAAGTTAAAATCTCTAAACACAACACATACTTCAGACGTATGTGTGTGTTCGACATTAGGTGAAGCAAGAAGAACAAAACCCTAAATACTACCAATCCATCAAATTAGAAGAGAAATTGAAGTGTAAATTGATGCATGTATCCAGATTTATGATCCCCTAAGTGTGCTCAACATCAAGTAAGTTGAATTTTATGCTTTACTGATGTTTAATGATATGGGTTATGTGTAATCCATGGATGTATTGCGAAATTGAGCATAAATGTTAGTTAATTTCAACATAAGGAAGTCGTAATGTGCTTGATTTTTTGACTATATTGATGGTTTGATAAGAAACCCATTTGAATTTGTGATGATATGATTAGTGATGATGATGTATGTGTTAATTCTAGATATAGTTTGATGAGTAAGGTTAATATATGCATAATGATGTTATAATAATCTGAATATTTGAAGAATTCATGTGTTTGTGATGTTTTGCCATGATTTTAGAAAAAAACTTGATAGAGATGTGCTTAATAGGCTTGTACATTTCGCTAGATAAGTAGTATGCACATAAGGTGTTCGGTGAAATGCTTGAGCTTAATTGATTATGTATGAATATGAAGAATTTTAGATTTAAAAAGATCTAATGATGGCGTGGAATATGAATATGAGTAATGAACGTTAGAGTGAATGATGTAAATGCGTGTAAATGATGTATAATGCGAAAACTAAACGCAATTATGATACACCCTTTAGGGTCGAAGAAGGGAGGAGAATCAAGTCAAGCGAAAGCATTAGGAGCGCACGACTCCGGTAAGTTCATATGAATTTTATTTACTCTAAATATAGATTTATGAATGGTAGTATTTGATATTATAGACTTGTTGTAAATTTTCATTACGGGTCATGATTCGTTTGATGCAAATAGTGAATTGAGAAATGTTCTAAGGATGATGTTGTAGTGAATGTGAAAGGACCCGTTTAAATGGGTCGGAATGATAGGTAGATTGATTGTTGGAAAGTATGGTATGTAACGATTCATTGCAAATGAGTCGGAAAGGGATATGTTGGATGTATCCAAATGGAAGTAAGAATGTTAATAAGGTAACATGTCATGTTAACGAGTTGAACAATGATAGGTAATTAAAGGATTTAAATTGTTATGTGTTATGAACTAATAGTGTTTTGTTGTTGTGAATGATAGGTAAATCCCTTGCTTGATTGTGGCGTACCCGGACCGAACACACAATGTCGACCTTTTTGCACGCTTCCGGTTCAAGTTGTCAATTATGAAAGGGTCAAAGTTTTCATTTTGTAATATGATGTCAAACTTGGGTTTAGTATGTTTGTAAGTAGTTTGGATTTCTAAACCTTTTGTTGTAGTATGTACAAAATAGTTATGGTGAACCTTTTATGGTCACGACTTTGTTATTTTGAAAGTGTCGTAGTACTTAATTAAAATGATGTTGTTAAAACAGGGGGAAAGGTCCTTAATACAAACGGGTCATGTCAAAATTTTTGTAAAATTTAAAGAACTTCTATGTTAATAGTCGAATGAGAAAGGTTGGGCGTTTCAATTTTAATATTAATGGATATTTTTTATATAACTTTGTACTATATTAAATTTTGTTTTTATTAAAATAGGAAATTCTAAACATCGAAACCATTTGTGGGAAGCGATTAGTAAAGCATTCCATGAAGAAATGGGAAGGGAGGTTTATCGTGAAAACGATAGCTTGTCCTCGAAGTTGAGCGAGATAAGCGGCCAAGTTACAAAATTTATTGCTTTTTTAAATAAAGCAAAGCAAAACCCAAAAAGTGGTGAAACCGAAGCCGACATTGTCACAAATGCATTGGTTACATTCAAAACAAATGTGGGGAGCGACTTCCGTTTGATGCATTGTTGGGAGATTTGTAAGTTCCAGCGAAACGAACACGTCTTCCAAAAGGTCCAGGGCCCCGTCCCAAGCCCAATCTGATGCACGAGATCAAGAGTTTGAGGACCTTTTGGATGATTCGCCTAACCGGCCTAAATATGGAAGAGATGCCGCAAAAAGGCGCGCTCAAAAATGAAGATCAGGTACGGCATCGCCTTCAGTTGGGAGTTCGGGCTCGCGTAAGGGAATATACACCGATCAGTTGGATGGCATTGCATGCAAGTTAGATACATTCAACGTATTCCAACAACAAATGGCCGAAATTCGAAAGAGCAAAAAAACTAGAGATGCCACGACACAAAAACGAGATGATTTGAAATTTCTATCCCAGCCTATTGATCACCTAGAGGGTTAAGAGTTGGAACTAATGTTGAAGATGAGAGAAGAGATAAAGAAAAAATATAAGCATTAGGAATTTTTTTATGTAATTTTCTTTATTTAAAAATATTAAAAAATTAAATTTGTTGTTTTAAAAAATATTCAAATAGCGGTTTGGCTGGCCACGGCCCAAAACCCCGCCCCACCATACCGTCTTCAATGTGGGTCAGCCCAGCGAAGCCTCCCCAAGCCACGTGTCAACCCATGTCCCAAACCCCCGCCCCACCATAACCCATAGTCTTATAGTTGTTTTTTGGTGCGGCTCTACGTTTCTTGGTCCGACCGGCCAGTTCTTAATAAAGTTTATCATTCAAAAAAAAGAAAAAAAAGAACAGAATAAATATAAAACAGGTTCCATTTTGTACAGTCATTTTAAATTAGCATATATAATGTTATCTAAACATGGTAGATTAGTGGTCAAGTAGTTGATTTTTATTTGGAGCCGTAGTCAACATGTTAATAAAAGTTGCCAAGTCTAACTAGCGATCGTATTCTTGTCCGACACGTGGGAATTCGGATATGAGCCTTGGATTACTGTTCCTTAAAGTGGTAATAATTATTATATACCACAAACCTCAAAAGTGACATTTTTTTTAAGGTATGAATAATGTAATATATTATAGCACCAACTAGCGCTTTTTAATTGATTCATGAACGAAAGGATATAATAGCAAACTGTATTAAATACACTTATATTACTTGATATTCTCATAAACTTTATAAAAACAAAATATTATACTCATACCTAACTGTCATTTGACATCATTTCTTTAACTAAAGGTGTTAAGGCCTTTTTCGCTTGATTATTCGAGGAAATTTATAGGTTTAGTGATATACAACTCTTATTCGATAAATTTGAACTATATTCGTCCCTTATACTATTCGCGTGACCTTCGCCTAGTGACAATTTATTACAAAGTTTGTTTTAGTTTTATTTCGATGTGTATATCATTTATTATTAAAGTTTTTATTTCTTTTGTTTTTCTATAGAATTTTAGAATTTTTTATTTGTAATTTCCAATAACCGCTTTGTATTAGTGTTATCGAATACTAATACAGTAGTTTGTTAAGGTTGCAATGAACGTTCTTAAAGATTCCCACTGATGGAAAAGGATGGGAAACAAAGCTCATGGCTAAATTCGCAAACCCAAACATATACTACGGTAATGGTATGGGTATTTAGGTTATCATGTTAGATGTAAAGGTTTTGTGGTTATGGCATAGATTTAATAATGATTAGGTGTTACGTGATAACTTATAAATGTGAGGTAGCTCAATTATGGTAAGCCTTAGGTTTAAATTTGGGTAAGGGTATGTTTGGCATGAAGTTTTTAGGAGTTTTTAAGAGCTTCTACCTTTAAGTTTTTAAGAAAAAACTTCTACTTAATAAAATGTCTTGTTTGGTTGAAGGAGCTTTAAGCTTTTAGGTTACGAGCTTGAAGCTTTTGGTTGAACGCTACTACTAGTAGCGTTTAAAAGGAGCTACAAGCTTTTAGGGAAAAATGACTATTTTAACCACTAAAAATAAGGAACTTTTTAATGCACCAACTTTCTAAATTTTTAGTTATGTCCATTTTAGTCATTTTATACATTTTAATAAAAGCTCCAGGTACTCTACCAAACATCAAATATAACTAAAAAACTACAGCTACTAGCTACCAGCTACCAGCTACCAGCTACCAGCTACCAGCTACAGCTACCAGCTTCCAGCCACTAGCTACTTTTGTCAAACATACCCTAAGAGAGAATAATTATGAATTATTGATGTAAATAAATAACATTAGCCGTTAAAAAATTAGGTGATATCACCTAATTACTAAAACATATACATATTTACTCGAATCGTTACCATAAATATTTTCTTCTTTTATATATATATGCCTGTATTCTTGGGTAATATAGTAATATATTAACCCAATCATTTTTTATTTTATTTTTAACTTATAAAGTTATTCAAAGTTCAAATAAAAAGAAGTACTGAAAATCCCTATCCATACTTTTTAACGAACTAACAGGTATGTTTATATTTGATAACCGTAGCTATACCATATACCAAACACGTAATTACCAAAAAATACTCAGTGTGTACTAGGTTTGGTACGGGGAAAATTTTATAATCGAGCATGGGAATGAAATTACTGATACTCATCCAATTAACATCCCTAATGTTAGTCACCCATGAACATTTAACGTTGTCCTTTCCCATAAATAACAATTAAGGACTACCACGTCTACCTTCTATATGCATCAATAAACTTAATCACCTCTAGCACTTGTAAGTGTTTGATTCCTCTCTAGTAGAGTTCTAATTTTCGAGTCTTGCTCACAATTTATTTTTGTAATCACCTCTTGAAGAACACATCTGCCCAACACAATCAGTTTACATTATCTTGTTTGGTAACATGGCATTTGTGGGATCCCTAGGCTGAATTGGGTGTCTCAAGTATGGGTATGTTTGTAGTGCTGGTGTTGATACCTCTGGGGTAACTTGCTGAGGCGGGCTGATATCCTTGCAGTCTCCTTCATTAGTGCTCCAGTTCCTCCATCTCGATGAAGTGGTATAGGTGGCCAGTTAGAGATAGGCTCGGTCTCCACATGCATTGAGGTGTTCCCGCATGATTTATAATGAGTGTCACTATCTTATCAATGGTGATCCTATTGAGCGACCCAATAGGATTCCCCAAATTACATTGTGCCTGCAAAGTCAAAGTTGTGTTCACAACAACAATTGCTCGTCCGCCTCACTTAAGCATTCTAGTAATCAGTCACCATGCGTTGTTAGATTCACTTATTGCAATTAAACATATATCCTTTTAATGACTACATGCAAGGTTCCCTAAGTTTATAAACTAGGTTGGGTGGTTCCTAATTCTCAATAAACATTAGCTCCGATACCAATCTGTTACACCCACGCTAGGCGGAAACACAGGGATGGGACGATCGTATATCACCACACAGTATGTTCTAACAAAAAATACTATATGATTTCAAATAAAGTGACGTGATACAACAACAAAACCAAAGTGATGCATGGACAAATCGCCTACCATTGGTGTTGTAACGTGGTTTAATCCCTCGCATCTCTGTAACTAGCAGATGGATGTAAGATGAGTCAAATATTCTTTTTTTTACTGCTATTATATGAGACTTCCTAGGTGATACATGGAATCTTGCACAGACATAAGTTGCAAACATAATATCAGGTCTTGATACAGTTAAGTACATCAAGGACCCAATCGTACATCTGTAAAGAGTCTGATCTAACAAGTCATATTTTTCATCAGAAATGAATGGTTTGGTTGTACATATGGGAGTACTTCATGACTTATAATCATTCATTCAAATTTCTTCAAAAGTATTTTAACATATTTGTTTTGATGAATGAAAGTTTCATTTTCTTTTTGTTGTACTTGTAATCAAAGAAAACATTGCACCTCACCCATGTCACTCATTTCAAATTAAGCTGTCATCAATCATCAAACATTTTGTTACATCTCGATCTAAAAAGGATATCATCCACATAGAGTTGTACTATCAACAAATCTTTCCCTTTCCATTTAGAAACAAAGTTTTATCTATTCTACTTCTTTTGAATTTATTGGATAAGAAAAAAGTGGATAAAGTATCATACCAGTCTCTTAGTGCTTGTTTTAGTCAATACAAAGCTTTTTTGAGCTTATAGACATAATCTAGATGGAATGTGTCTTAAATTGCAGTTGGTTGACACACATAGACTTCTTCATGAATTTTTACAAACAGAAAAGCACACTTTATATCCATCTGATACACCTTGATGTTGGGGTTGACAACAAAGGCCAAGAAGAGTCTTATGGCTTCTAACCTTGCCACCAGGGCAAATGTTTCATCATAATCTATAACTTCTTCTTGTCTATATCCTTGAACCACAAGCCTGGCTTTGTTTCTGACAACTATGCCCGTCTTATCAATTTTATTTTTTAAAACCCATTTGTGCCAATTGGACATATATCCTCCAGTAATGGAACAAGTTCCCACACTTGTTGTCTTTTAAACTGAAGGAGTTCTTCCTGCATTGCTTCTACCCAGCTGTTGTCTCTCAATGCCTATTGGTATTTGACAGGATGGGTCAATGACAGAAAGCCTGTAAAGAGACAAACATTTGAGGTTTGGCTTCTTGTGAGCACTCCTATAGTAATGTCTGCAATAACTTGATCTGGTGGATGAGATCTGAGGAAGAGATGGTTCCAGTGTATGCTATGATAAAGTTTTGTGGTGAATGCCATAAATGAGAATTATCTAGTGAAACCACTGTTGCCATTGTGTCATAGTCAACAGAGGTTTGGAATGGAGGTGGTGGAATTGGCCTAAGTAGGGAATTTGTTATGGAAGATAGATCAATGGTTTGACCACATGTTTGATCAGTGTAACACCCCGAACATTGGAACCCACGGCCGAAACGACTGGGAGTCACGTTACAAGATTGTTCACAACATAAGACACTATTAAAATTGAAATATTGTATCTATATTGTTCTCAAAATGTCATATAAAATTTGGTTTTGATTAAAGCAGACTAAGGTAATGTCCATTTCCTATGTGTAGCAAACTTGGATAAAGTCATCAAACACTAGTACCTGAAAAATATGCCAAGATAAAAGGTCAATTAAAAAGTTGCTGAGTAACATAGGTTATTGCGTTATAGAGTTAATTGTGCAACTTGGACTAGTGCATAAATGGTAAATACGGAGAAAACAATGAACGAAAATTACGACATCGGTAACCAGACAAAACACCGTGATAAAGTTGCAAAAGACTATATCACTGACCCAAAGTCGCCTTTGGTTAATTACGCTGATAGCATAATTACGCTGATACAAAAACGGTAGATTGAAACTTATTCTGGTTCATCATCTTGTCTTTCTTCTTACCAGATGAAGTCTTTTCAGTATCCTTCTTCCTGTCACTCTTCTTCTTGTCAGCATTCTTTTCTCCAACACTCACTTCAGCTGCCTTTTCTTGAGTTGACTCGTCTTCTTCCCAGACCTTCATGCTTTCAACAGTCGGATAGATCCTGTCAATCACATAGGAAGTACATGAGTAACTTTTCAATAAACGATTCACTCGTTCTGTTTCGATTCGTTGCAGCTCAAGTTTTTGTTCTAACGCAGCACACTTTTCAATATAGTTGTTTACAACTTTTTGTTTTGTCATGAATGCTCCCTGAAGAGTCCTCATCGCAACTGCTTGTTCTTCACTCGTTTGATCGTACTGGTTCATTGTCTTGTTCAGCACATCATAAGACTCCTTCAGTCTGTTTAAGTTGTTAATCAACGTGCTGTTCTGCTTTTTCACAATCTCACAATTTTCACACTTCACCTGAGTTTCTTTTGCATCAACTTTTTCATCAATCTTGAATTTTTGCACTTCTGTCATCTTTTTCTTTCTCACCACTTGCACATCTTCATCATCACTACTCACCGGCACTTCTTCATCATCACTACTCATCAACGACCCTTCTTCATCATCACTACTAACCGGTGTTTTGATCTTCTTCTTTTTCTTCTCCTTCTTGACCCTATCATCTTCACTGTCACTCTCAGCAACCAACTTCATATCAGCTCTGTATTTTCTTGCCCAATATTCTGTATCATCATCACTATCATCTTCAATCTTTGCAGCAAAAGCAGTATAAGCTGTAGTTTGATCAGGAACATAATCATCCCAAGTGAACTTTGCCCAGCTAAAACCTTCTGCAAGCTTTTCATCTTCTTGATCAATCAAACAAGCTTTTCCATTTTCTGGTATGTAGTTATCCCAGGTAAATGATTGCTTTTGATTTGGATTAACCACACAAGCTCTTTTTTCGGTATCTTCAATCACATCTCTTCCATGTGCAGTCTGAGCTTGATGTTTTTGTTGTTGAGATGATTGACCAACTTGGTGATAAATGGCTTTGCGATAGTAATCGTTGTTGTTGTTGAACGGATTTTGAGCTCCACTTGCTTCTCGGTTTGTGCACTCCCTCTTGAAGTGTCCTTTTTCCCTGCACCGAAAACAAGTGACTTTAGATTTATCAAAACCTAAAGTAGAAACGTTCGCATCACGAAGATCATCTCTCCCCGTGATTTGTTTGAACTTCTCAGCTCTCCGTAAAACACTAGCCAAACACCACTTTATATCCATCAACTCCATCTCTTCAGCATCTATCTGGTCGTAGTCTTCTTTGGTTAGCATTGGATTTCCGATACGACCTGCAACAAAACAAGTATAAGATTCCAAAACCATTCCTAATAAAGACATTTGGTTTTTGGCAATATCCTCAGAATAATCTTGATCATTCTCAAGATTCAGTACAATGTTACACTGTAACTTTTTCCCATTCTTAGTTGCTGAGATGTTTGGATCAAAAGATGAAAATGGAGTAAAGCTGGTTTTGCTGCTTGATCCAGACGATGGGCTTTCAGATACACTCTTGGCACTCATCCCCGTCACAATCTTTGGAGATGAATTCGATGATTTTTCATTAACTCCAGCTTTGTAATATAACCCGACATCTTGTTCACCATCGAAGTCTCTCATTCTGATCACTTTACGCTGCTCCATTTCATAAGCTTCTATCTTTTCAATGAATTTGCTGAGTGTCAAACTGTTAAAACCCTTTTTGTTTCTAAGCATCAACAAGTATGTCCCCCAACTCTCATATGGCAAGGCATCAGCAAGTTTTTCAATCAACTCCTCATTGCTCTTCTGAATACTTAATCTTTTCATACTAGCAAGCAAATTGCAATATCGTTCAATGAGCTCTTTTGTGCTTTCATTCTTTCTCTGATGGAACAGATCAAACTCTTTCTTTAGAAGCGACTTTTTGCTTTTAATCATTTCATCACTTCCTTTAAATTTTGAACTTAATGCTTTCCAGATTGAGTAAGATGTTCCACTGTGTGCTGTAGCAAAACCATGATATCTTCTTTCACTGCCTGTTGAAGAAGACTTAGCATCATTTTCTCATTTTTGTACTTCTTCCTCTCATCTGCTCTAAGATCTTTGATTGGAACTGGCTCTTCATCATCATTCATTGGTCTGATATACTTTGTCTCAACACATTCCCAAGCATCAAGATAATTAGCTTGCACCCAATTCTCAAACCGACCTTCCCAATGTTGAAATTCCTCAATGCTCATTAACTTGGGAGGTTTTTGCATCGTTCCGGTTTCGTTTTCGAGCATTGTGGTTTGAACAGCAGTGATTGGGGTACTCGGAGTAGCGAATGCATTGTAAAAATCAGAATCCATGCTTCAAGAATCAGATGATATTTCGGGAAATACGATAATGCTTCGGGAAAATACCTGAAAGACAAACAAACAACACAATCAGTTTATGGTATTATCAATTAATAGAAGCGAACTGGTACTCGAACTGATGATCAATTCTGTGCGGATTTGAATGACACACTGAGCGGACTGCTTTGACTCGGATCAATTTTCAACAAACAAACTCGGTATAAGCGACCTGATGAACTTTCGGACAACGTGAACAATTTTTGAACTCCAAATCGTACGAACTAAGATCAATTTTCATGTGAATTTGGCCTTTCAAACTAACTCATGAGACCTGAACACACTTTCAAACTTGATTAAAGAATGGCTGACAACAAATAATACCTTTTTTTAATACATGACACTTAGTGGCTGACAACAATCAATGATGGGTGGCAGATGTAATGATAGAGTTGATTTAATTTGTCAAGTTTGACGGTGTGCCTTGAAGTATAAAATTGATTGGTTTTTTTTTTAGTTAATGGGGCAGTGACTATATTAAATGGACAGCAGCAAACTTCTAGGCAAGTGGGCTGGGCGGTATTCGGTAACCAAGGTGTGTCGATAAAGATCAGAATGGGGTTGCTCAACAAGTTTCTGGTCTGGGTCAGGTATTCGGTAACCAAGGTGGTGGGCGGTTGTACAGTGACTTGTTCAAAAAGACGGCGGAGAAGAAGTCTTATTGTTCTAGGTCTCTTGGTGTTTCTGGGGTGGAATCGGGCAATAAAGTAGTGGTGGTGCCTGATAGAACGGCGGGATTCAAAGAGTTATACGGGATTTCTGTGGTGGCTAGAACGGTCGACCTTGAGACGTTGGTGGATTTCGATAAACTTCTCCGTATAGCTAAGGTTCCTTACTCCAGAATTCAATATCTGGGAGGGCTTTTCCTTCTCGTATCATTCATCGATGAGGCATCGGCAACCAGTTTCTTGGATAACAAGGTCGTCTGGGGTCCGTGGTTTTCTAAGGTGGAAGTCTGGAAGGGTCAGTCACTCCCTTTGGAAAGGGTGGCTTGGTTGAGACTGATTGGCATTCCCCTGCATTTGTTGGACGCTGACGTTTTTTCACTTATCGGGGACCTTTTTGGAAAAGTATTGCATTACCCAAAAGACTTGGATGGTGATCATGACCTTTCTCTTGTCAGGGTAGGGGTCCTTGCTGGCGAAGCGCACAGGATAAAGGAAGCGGTCTCGGTGTCATGGAGAAACAGGAATTTCAGGGTCCTAGTGGAAGAGGAGTTAGATGCATGGGTTCCGGATTGTTTGGGGTACTCGATCCTCCAACCAAGTAGCTCGGGGTCGGAATCTTCGCCGATGTCCTCTCCGGTGGGTAATATGTCGGAATCGGAAAAGGTGGATGATGTTGGTTCGGGACGGCCGGGAAAGTCGGGGGAAGTAGAATCGACGCCTCATTATGATTTGGGCGATTCCCATGCACAATTTTTTCCTTTTCGAGAGGAGAGAGAAGGTATTTCGGGAAAGGAAAATGATAAGTGTAATAATGAGGTCCTGATGTCAGCTGAAGTTGGGGGTTCCCAAGTCAACTCGGAGAAGAATTTTCCTTTTATGTCGGTTCCTAAAGAGATAGGTGTGACCAGGAAAAAACCATTCAATATTCTTAGGGATAAACACAAGCCCAAGCCCAAGTCAGTTAGCCCAGATGTCATTAGGCCCAATAAAAGGTCCCGTGTGTCGCTGGATGAGTCTTTTGAGCGATTCGATTTTTTTAACCAGCCCAATAGCAATGAGTTAAAGGACGGATATGAAGAGGGGGAGATTGTAGGTGATGGTTCCAATAGGTCCTTCGATTTAAACGAACCCGAAGCTGGATCCGGTGGTGGCGAGGTTAGGAGAGATTCTAGCTCAAAATTGAACGAGGTCAGGGGTGAGAATCATTCGGTGCATCCTCATTCTGAGCCAATCGTTTCGGAAGTAAATGCGCCGGTCGTTGAGGACGACGGAGCGGATTTACTGAATGAAATCAATGCCACGGTGAATCTTGGTAAGAGTATTGGTGTCGATCTGGGTAATTTCAATTCTCTGGTTAGGGAGGCAATTGTGACGGAAGGTAATAATGTGGTTTATCAATGAATTTCTTGTCTATAAATGCTTGCGGGTTAGGGGGTGGTGTGAAAGAGGGTTGGATTAGGAGTTTGAGGCAGGAGCATGATATTGATTTTTTACTTATTCAAGAATCTAAGAAAGAGGACCTTTCGGGTGTGAACCTTAGTAGTTTTTGGGGAAAAGGGAGCTTTGGGATGGATTATGTCAGTTCTGTGGGTATGTCTGGTGGTATTATTAGTATTTGGGACGCGGGGCGTTTTGATAGCTTTTCGGTTATTAAAAACAGACATTTTCTAATTGTGGTGGGTAAATTGAAAGGCAGTGGTCTTGAGCTGAATGTGATCAATGTTTATGCGCCGCAATCGGTTAGGGAAAAACAAGCCGTGTGGAATGAGTTGTTGTCGTCTATAGGGTCTCTCTCAGGAATGTGTGTTGTTGGTGGAGATTTTAATTCGGTCAGGGATCCCGCTGAAAGGAGAAATTCTAGATTCAACAACTTATGTGCAAGTAATTTCAACAACTTCATTTTTAACTCGGGGTTGATTGAATATGATCTGAAAGGATGTAGATTCACATGTGTTAGAAACAATGGCAGAAAATGGAGCAAACTTGACAGGTTTATGGTGTGTTCGGAGTTCTTTAACCGCTGGCCCGATGCAACTTTCAGGGCCTTGCCGGTCAATTATTCTGACCATGGGCCTATTATTTTAAAAACTCAATTGAGAAATTATGGCGCTAAACCCTTTAGGGTTTTTAACTCGTGGTTGGGTAAAGAGGATTACAAGGAAGTGGTTGAAAAATCTGTAGTCGACTTTAATTATGTGGGCCCCCCGGATTCTATGTTAATCCAAAAACTAGCGTTTATTAGAAAAGGTATCAAAGAATGGAGGACTGCCATGAAAAAAAAAGAAGGGGAAGAGGTTAGTAGGGTGTTAGAAGAATTGGAGCAACTGGAAAGCTTAATGGAGTCCAGAGAATTGTCTGAAGATGAAGAATGGGCATTCTTGGAAAATAAAAAAGTTCTTATGGAAGTAGAGAAAGGTAAGATGGTAGATTTGAGACAAAGGTCCAGAACTAAATGGGCATTAGACGGGGACGAGAACTCAAAATTTTTTCACGCTCACGTTAATATGCGTAAGGCATCTAATGGCATTCCGGGTTTGGTGGTTGGGTCGACTTGGGTTGACAAGCCTTCTTTTGTCAAGCGTGAAGTTATGAAATTTTTTAGGAATGTTTTCGCGGAAAAGGTGGCGGATAGGCCGTATATGGACTGTTCTGGTATTCGGCGGCTGGGGGAAGCGGACAAGACCAGTATCGTGGCTCCATTTTCTTTGTTAGAAATTAAAAACGCTTTATCGGATTGTGGGGAGGATAAAGCCCCCGGCCCGGATGGCTTTAATTTCAAGTTCTTAAAAGTTTTCTGGCATTTATTTGAATCGGATTTCGTGAGATTATTCGAATGGTTCTTTGATCATGGGTCCTTCAGTTTGGGGAGCACTTCGTCTTTTATAACACTGATTCCCAAGATCAAAGACCCGGTGGAACTTAAAAACTATAGGCCGATTAACCTTATTGGGATTGTAAGTAAGATGGTGTCGAAGGTTCTTGTAAATAGATTAAAAAGTGTTATTGGGTCGGTAATCTCGGAGTCCCAGTCGGCGTTTTTGAAAGGTAATTTTATCTTGGACGGCCCGCTGGTGGTTAACGAGTTATATAACTGGAGTAAGAAGGGTAAAAAAAAGGTGTTCTTCCTTAAGATCGATTTCGAAAAAGCCTACGACAACGTCAACTGGAAGTTTCTGATCTCGATTATAGAACAAATGGGCTTTCCTCCTAGATGGTGCTCGTGGGTTAAAGGTTGTGTCAAATCGGCTAGATCGTCGGTGTTAGTTAATGGCGCTCCGACGTTTGAATTTAAATGCTCTAAAGGTTTAAGACAAGGAGACCCGTTATCTCCTTTTTTGTTTATAATAGTGATGGAGGTTCTGTCCCTTATGATTGATAGGGCGATTTTGGATGGAAGCATGGTGGGGATAAAAACTCCGACGAACGGTCCGGTGGTGTCGCACTTGTTTTATGCGGATGACGCGATAATTATGGGGGAGTGGTCAAGAAGTAACATAACAAATGTTGTCCGAATTCTTAGGGTGTTCCATATTTGTTCCGGCTTAAAGATTAACCTTGCTAAGTCCTGTCTCTTTGGGGTTGGTATCAACAACGAAGAGTTAATCAACATGGCAGGTATTGTTGGCTGTCAAGCTGATAGCTTCCCTTTTAGATACCTCGGTCTCTCGGTCGGATGTAATATGAATAGAATTTCTAGTTGGAAACCGGTGGTCGACATTATTGATGCGAGGTTAGCGAAGTGGAAAGTGGCGTTGCTATCTATGGGAGGTAGGATTACTTTGATCAAGGCGGTTCTTGAAAGTCTTCCTAACTATTATTTCTCGTTATATAAAGCCCCGATGCAGATTATAAAAAATATTGAAGCCAAAATTAGAAACTTCCTTTGGGGAGGTTGTGAAACGAGTAAAAGAGTTCATTGGGCGGCATGGGATAGGGTTGCTCTTCCGTTGGTCAAGGGTGGGTTGGGATTATGTAAGATGAAGACGATAAATGTCTCGTTGCTTACTAAATGGGGATGGCGGTACAAAGAGGATAAGAATAAGTTATGGGTGAAGGTGCTTGATGCTATACATAAAACAAATAATAAATGGGAAGTGTTTCCAGCAAAAAAATCTTTGGGAGGAGTTTGGTGTAATATAGTGAAAGTTCTGGATGGTTTATCGCTGGATAGCAAGTTGTTTAAAGATTATATTATTGGTGAGGTTGGTAATGGGTACAGTTTGCAATTCTGGATTGATCCATGGCTGGAGTGCGGTCCGTTGAGGTTTCGTTTCCCTACATTGTTTGAGCTTGAAGGTAGGAAAGACTGTCGGATTTGTGACAGAATTATCCCTAATAGTGGTAATCTTAGAAATGTTTGGCAATGGAAGAGGACACCGGCGGTTGGGCAGGAAACTGATGAGCTGATCGGATTATGTCACCTCATTCACAAGGTGGCGATCTCGGAGACGTGTGACCGATGGAGATGGACTGGAACTAAGGATAATATATTTCGGGTCAGTTCGGTTAAGGAGTTAATGCTTCGAAACGTTAGTGTTCCGGCTGTTTATTGTCCTAGTAGATGTAAATGGATACCTCGGAAGTGTAGCGTTTTTATATGGAGGCTCGGTATGAACAAGTTGGCGACAATGGACGCTCTCAAGAAAAGGAACATGGTTAATGGGGACGGTGCTTGTGTGCTCTGTGGAGATCATGAAGAGTCAGTGGAACATTTGTTCACAGCTTGCGGAGTTGCTTCGACGATATGGTCGGTGGTGAGTCTTTGGTGCAAAATCCCCCAAATTCTTGCTTTCTCGGTCAAAGACCTTCTTGAAGCTCATGAGACTGGCGGTCTTACAGGCAGGAAAAAAGATTTGATTCAAGGTATTGTTAGAATCGGGTGTTGGTGCATTTGGAAGTCCAGAAACGATATCAAGTTCAACAATAAAGAGGTGAAGATTGAAGGGATTGTCCGGGAGATAAAGTCTTTTGGATTCTTTTGGTATAATGCTAGATCGAGAGGTAGCGAAATTAGCTGGCCTGAGTGGCGTAGTTTCGTAAATATGTAACGGTTTCTTTTCTTTGTTCTTGTGTTTTGCCGCCGCTTGTTTGTGGTCGGTGTTTGTTAATGAAATTCTTCTTTCAAAAAAAAAAGTGGGCTGGGCGGTGCAATAAAAAAAAACGATGACAATCTGTTAAAAAAATGTGCTTGTGGGCGGTGACTAAAGCATGACGGTGATATATGTAGGTTGAGGTCCTATAAGATGTCACAAAAGCGAGTCATAATATCTTTGTCAGAAAAGCGATCCACGTGAAGACTTCCTATGAGCGATCCAGGTAAGGTCAAATGAGCGATTCAAAGATGTAACTTTGAGCGGACCAAGGCAATATTCCTATGAGCGGTCCAGGTAAGGTCAAATGAGCGATTCAAAGATGTAACTTTGAGCGGACCAAGGCAATATTCCTATGAGCGGTTCAGACGGTATTTCAAGCGGTCCAGATAATGACGTCAGCAAACACGAACTGCTTTTGAGCGAAAGTTCAATTTTAATCAATTTTAAGCCGAATTAAGGTCTGAAACTTTCCAGGTTTTGTTAAAACATGATTCCGCACACAATATGTAAATTTGAAGCAATTTTGACCGTAAAAAGTTGCGATTTTCGAAAAAGAATGATGTAGAAGCAGAAAAATGATGAGAAACGAGCTGTATATGCGAGATCTCCTCCTCCTTGGCTCTGATACCAATTGTAGGATCGGACTTCGACCTAAATGAGTCGTTCGGAAGAGCTCAAATCCGTTTCAGAGGCGGAAACAAAGAAACGGACGTATACACAGCTTGTATTATACTTTAATCCTCTTCTATATTGATATAACAACGTTTACAGTACAAGGAAATACCGGCAGCACTTCGGTAGCAAATCTGAACAACGTTACAAATGAATTTGACACTAGCCTATTTATAATGGATGTGAACCGCTCCAAAGACCTACCGTAAAAGCGGTTCAGCCCCTAAAGCCATAAAGGCGGTTCACATGTATTCCTAAAAGCGATCCACATGTTCATTAAAGCGATCCACATGCCAAAAACACGGTTCCATCATGTTGACAGCCTTTCAAACTTTTGACTCTTGCTCTCTTCATATAATTGGATATTATAAAGGTGCTCTTTCATTGGGCCTTGGATAGGCAACATCCCATTGGACCATCATTTGGTCTAATCATAATCATGGCATTTAAGCTTTTGCAACCTTAGATATGTTTTGTCGTTTGCTGTTGATATTGATCATACGATTGTTGATGATGTCACATGATGTCATCATTAAGCATGATGACATCATGCTTGACCATATCCGCATCGCAACCCGAACTCGACATTAGACGTAGTCGACAGATGACTGCACCAACAGAAACCTGAACACTAATTAACAACTTCCTAAGCATTAAACACATCAAATCAAGCCATTTTCACCTAAACCTTTTGAAGAACCTTGAACACTTTGAAAAACCTTCAAAACTTTGAAGATATCCAAAACAAACAATCAATCAAGAGCACAAAGGCTCTGATACCAAATTATAGATCCACGGATCACAGTGATATTGATTGAATGCTCACATAAACACCCATTTATTAGGTGTTTGAATGGTGAGAACTAAGAAAACAAAATGAATATGAAGAATATTGGAAAACAAGTGTGCATCAACCAACAAACTATATGATTTAACACAATAAATAGCCTAGATATACGGATTAAGCATAAGAATCAAAACACCAAATGAATATTTCACCAAAAGTTACACACACTAGTCCAAGAAGCTTGAAAACCCTAGTGTGGCATTTGATATATAATTACGCAGGTTGGTAATTACGCCTCCAAAACATGAATACCCTAATTTAAATTTACTTAATAACCCCCTTAACTATCAATACATTAACAAAAGGTCCTAACATGTTATTCTCATATATCAACGGTCTCATTTTCTCTAACAAGAACATCTTTGAAAATAATAACGTTAGTGAACAAATCTAAAAACTAGTTAATAGTTGGGTGATCTCTATATATAAACATAAATCGAAAGATCAAAGCTTATAAGATCATAAAGGAGGAACAAGTGTGTATGGATCTTGATCTTGATCTTAATTATTCAACTTTGTGTTTGTGTACGGGCATGGATGTGGGTTCGACTAAGGGAGGGGTCGAGAAAGAAAGAAAGGGAGACATGATGAGGGTGTCGGCGGAGATAGTGAGATATGACCTTGATTGAGCTTCTTGATGGTGGGAATGATGTTGGTTGATTTCTTTAGTTAAATATCAAAGAAGGGTGTTTGTTAATATGATGTTCCTTTTGTACGTACAAAATAGAGTGATGAGGCTGAGGGGGAACGATAGTCATAACTTGTAGTCATAATCTTTCGATTATTATTCAAATACAGTATGGAAACTTTCCATATTTATGATTGTGTTTAATTCCGCTGCAATCATTTATCTCCCTTTTGTAACTACACTTCACCATTTCATAGAAAACCACACATAAATACAATCTCAGATCCTTACAGGGAAATGTGATTCTAAATTTACCGCAACAACCAAATCTAATGATAGCGTTTTCCCTAAGTCTGTGAACATGCCTTTACATGGGACATGATGACTATCTTAGAAAAAAAAAATTTAATCTGGATGTTTGTTGGTTGATGCATCCAACAAAACTTAGAGAATGGGGACTTTCCAATCCTAATAGTACTATGATACTATCCAATTTTCCAAAGGCCCAATATCATGAGTGAGTTAACTGGTTGTGTCTATGAGGACTTAAGTCTGTGAATCAAACTCATATAATCACATTTCGGGTAACAAACGTATTAACGTAAAGACAAGTTATTGTAGTAAAGTTTGCATAAGAAGCAAGTTTCTCCAACAATGTTGTCAAAGGTAACAGGGGCTACCGGAGTTTACTAGTAATTAAAGTAAAGTAATGCATAGTAACTTATTCTGATGCAATGTAAGAGAATGTAACGAAATACAATAGAAGCATGTTTTCCCCCAAAATATTTAAGTAAAAAAGGGCCACGAAAACTCACAAGTAAAGTAATATAATGCAAATTAAGGTAAGCAAGCCCCCACCCCCAATTATTAAATTAAAAAGGGGAGACGTGACCTTACCTTGATATTACTAGTACTACCACGTAATACATGATGGTTTGTAACATGGTAGATCAGTCCTACATCTGTCCTTCAATATAGAGGACCTTAATATGCACCTATACACGTTTTGTGTTGCAAAATATAATCTTCGTAAAATATTATTCATATATTTATATAAAAATATGATATTAAATTTTTAGATTATCATCATGTTTGCAACTATACAAATAGTTTGTAAAAATGCTTTTACTAGCATTTATCTGCTTAGTCACCAACGTTCGGGTTCATTAAATATATATACAATTGTGTTTCATGTAGATCATGAAGTAAAAATTAATCATGATTAGGTAATAAAAATTATCACCTATTAATATAGAATGGTATTAATATCCTTAGTTATTTTCTTAAACTAAGTATATCGGGTTATTGAATCTGAAAATTGGCTTATGTTACAGTCAAGCCTCTGAAGCGCGGCCTATGTGGCGTGAGGCATATATAGTAAACGTGGTAAGGGTATTGGCTGCGGTTGCTTTGGCGCCGGTGGAATATCATGTTCGACCAGACCAATGGCCTCCCCTTTGCCCTCAACTGACACCTCCTCATGATGAATCTGGATCTCCTCCGGCATCAGGGACAAAAATATGATGTTCCCTCATGCGGAATTAATGGCCGATCCTAGTGAACTTGCGCGTAGAGTGCACGCCCAATATCGAGCGCCGATCTAACCTTGATGGTTGGATCAATGGGGATAAAAGGGGTCATGAACCAAGTGGAGTCCTAAGTAGTGGGCAAGCATGGTAATGTACGCTCCGTCGGGGACAAAAGGGGTCTTGATATATAGACGCGAAATACTAGCTAAACACGTCGCCAGGGCGAACATCCCATCCTCTGATACAGAAATTAGTACAAAAAACAGGTCACCACACTTGCACCACTTGCGGCCCATCTTGCATGGTGAAATAGACATGGAAAAAAGTTTCTACGTTTATCGATAGATGGGGTATGTAATGGTGGTGAACTATACCAAAAGGAATGTCGAAAATCAACATCCAAAATAAGTTCTAACATTCAATGACGGATTTTAATGGTTTGGCTTCCAAAATATGTAATGGTTTGGCCCTCAAAAGAGCCAAATGTGCGGTTGAGCTGATGGGATGCCTCAAACGCCTTCAGGACCCTCAGAGCGAACTCCTCCTGCTTCGTTCGTGTATGGGGGTTGCTAAACTGCTGTTTGGGCTCAAAACGTGTCAGCCTTCTTATGTCGGGGAAGCCGTCTCTGTTTTTGATAATGGGCTTCAGAATGCAATCGAGGACATTGTTGTTTGTGGGGGTGTCTTTTTCGGGGACCTACAATGGAGGTTAGCTTCCCTTCCGACACGTTTTGGGGGGCTTGGGATTTGCTCAGCTGAGGATGCCTCTTCCTACGCTTTTGTGGCTTCAAGGGCCCAATCTTGGGTTCTTCAAGACCACCTCCTTCGTGAATGTGGGGGTGAGCTGTTGGACTCTGATTACAAGGGTGCGTTGGACAATCTGCATAGTTCTCTTCCCGATCTTGATCTTGGCGCTTTCTACATTAAAGACACCGCCCCCATTAAAGCCCAGAAAATTCTGGCGAATGCCTTATATGGCGAAATCGTCAAGACAGTTGAAAAGAAGTTTGCATTTTCCCCTCGCCAGCGAGCCGTGTTTGAGTGTTTGCGAGCCCCCCATGCTCAGGATTTCCTGTCTGTCGTTCCCATCGAAGGTTTAGGGTAATGTATGTCGGCTTTGGAATACCGGGCTATCCTCAAGTACCGTTTAATGATACCCCTTTTCCAGTTGATGAGCAGTGTCCTGTATGTCGGAAGTGTTGCTTGGATTCTTTTGGGGATCATGCAATCCATTGCAAAGAATTACCGGGCTTTAAATATCGACATGATTTAGTTCGAGATGTGATGTATGATGTCCTTAAGCAAGCAGGGATCTCGGCAAAAAAGGAAGCTCCGGTGAACTTCTTGACTGATCCACTAGAAGGGAGATCTACGCTACGGCCCGCTGACATTCTTGTTTTTGGATGGGAAGGAGGGAAACACGCGTGTGTCGGTTTGATAGGTGTGTCCCCCCGCGTTGGGCTAAGGGACCACGGGTTTGTGGCGGGACAGGCGATAACCAAGGCAGAGGCAGGCAAAGTAGCTAAACACGAAAAAGCTTGCATCGATAATCAGCACGTGTTCGTCCCGTTCGCTTTCGATACATTTGGCGCTCTCGCCCCTGACGCGGTGCGGTTCCTAAAGCGGTTCAACAGGTGGTAAGTAGTAACACCGCACATGTTAAGGGGCAGAATTTTGTGTTTAGCAGGGTAGGGTTTGCTATTTAGAAAGGGGTAGCAGCGCAGCTTGTTGCTCGTCTACCCGCCATTAGTTTGTAATCGTATTGAGTTTGTTTTAAAAAAAATAAAAAATCGGAATTCATTGTCTATTATGAGTAAAAGAAGTACTTTTACGATTTTTAACTTACTTTTATTGATTAAAAAAGAAAAGAACAAAACAGAAAACGTAGCGATACAAGAATCAAACTCAATATCACACGGTTTAAAATAACACGTTTTATCAGTGGAGCAGTAAACATTATTTGTTATGGGTTCACTCATAATTTTTTTATGGGTTCACCCATACTTTATTTATGGTTCCTGTTGCATTTTCTATATTGGTTTTCGCTAAAAATTACAAACCGAATGGGTTTCTCAGAACCCAGTGTTCTAAATCCGCCCCTGCCTATAGCAACAACTAGTTATTGCTAAGACCCTAAAAAATTCGTTGCTACAGGTTTAAGTTTCTGGTATAATACATATCATCTAGTACATGGGTTAGAAAAGACAGATAACGTTTATCATCATTTAGCAACCAATTTACAAGTAACAATATCTCAAATTCATATTTACTGGTGGCATCATAAAATCTTACTACTTACTTTGATATCCTGAGGATTGTACGAACTATAAATTACAATACACAATCATCTTTAGTCTTGGCACGCGCTCATCGATCTCCACCAATTGTAGACGGTCCTGACACGGTTTTCAAATTTATTTACACAATATTCAAACTCGCTGGTGGGATTTGTTTTTGAAACCCCAAGTCATGAATACCAGTACATCCTAAAGTTATGAAAACTTTGTAATTAACAACAGCCACGTGAAAGTGCTTAACCAATAAGATTCTTGTTTAATGGAGCAGATATAGGTTTAGGGTTACTGTTTATTGGATTCATAGAAAGAACTCAAATCAAAAAATATTTGGTTAATTTAAGATGACTTTAGACAGGTGTCAATCATCAGCAAATGATATATTCACATCCTTCGATATTAAAGTGAGAACCTGAGCTTTTTGTTGATGCACTTTAAGTTCGTGACTTTGAAGTTCGAACAAGTACTTCCCTTTTTGGATATTATTTATGATGAAAGCGAGGGATTTGTTCCTTTTGCATATCAGTTCAAGAAATTATATTAAGTTTTGAGGGATACAAAAATAAGTGGTCGCTTAGTGCCACCATATTTAAGAGGCACTCAGTTTTCTAATTATGTACTAAAACCATATATAACTAGTGAGATTCCTACACGCTTTGCAGTGGAAATTCGATCGGTTTATTACGGTACCGACAATTACTATAGTAATCAAAAGACAAAACCTTACGTCGATCGAAAACAACAAGAACAAATCTCGATACCGATATGGATGTTTTTAGTTGATATTGCATTCTAGCTAGATAGTGATGTTATTTACTTTATATCAGTTCGGTTCGTTTGTGTTCTATGTTTATGTTTTTCAACATTGCCATATAAATTTTAATGCAAACAGACACTCTGTCGTTATTGTACCAAATTGAACCGAAACCTATTGAATAACATCTTCGTCGATATATATATTTTTTTGTTTTTTCTTCCAATAAATTAAAACCCATCTCGCTACCATACTAAACCGAACAACATCGATACTGATATGTGTTCATTTTTATGATTTCATATTTCTTAAAAATAGGGAATCATACTTAGGGATGACAAAAATACCCGAGCCCGACAGGTATACCCGAAACCCGACACAAATGGGACGGGTATACCCGATACCCGACGGGTATTGGGTCGGGTATGGGATTGGTTTTAAAAAATTTTGCGGGTATGGGTCGGGTATGGGATTAGGTGATACCCGACCCGATTACCCGAAACCACATCCGTTTACCTGAACTATATACCCAGATTTTTTAATTTATATTTTTATTTTTCATTAACTCTTGTCTATTAGTGATTTATTTTAGTATGTTCATAATGTGAAAAAATAAATTTTCTTTTAGTTATGTATTTGTTAATACTATTTATATTTTGTATGTTGTGAAGTATATACATATAAATGTATAAGTATTATAAAGCAATTATTAATTTGTGATAAAACTTATATTATGTAATGTACGTTTTTTATATATAATAATTGTTGTATAAATAAAATACATAACAATTATAATAGTAAAAAAAAACGTATTTGGAAACCCCAACAAATATTTTTTTTAACAAATTAATGAGTATACCCGACACCTGACGGGTAATTACCCGACAAATACCCGACGGGTATTGGGTCAGGTATGAGATAAGATTTTACAAGCGGGTATGGTTATGGGATTACCAATAACCGACCCGAACCTGACCCATTGCCATCCCTAATCATGATGTTTCACTACCGTACCATAATACATAACGTCGATACTTGTATTAATAAAAAAAACCAAGTTAAGTAATAAATAAATTTCTACTAAAAAAACAAAAAATTAAAAATGTCCAGTTACTATTCATGAACAGTCTAAATTAATATATACTAGATAGATTTCATGAGGTCGAGCATTGCTGCGAAACAAACCAAATGATAATGTAAAACAAATGTTATTTGAAAACGAAAGGTGTTGCTTAGAAAGCTAAACCGTCAGAATCGGTTCGGTTCAGTTCATCATCCTACCTTTTTAAAATACCAAATACATATTCTATTTTGAATACAACTTCGTTTTAATAAAATTTATACCGGAATGTAGAAGAAAAAAATTAAGCACAACTACGTACATAGGTTTTTAGAAAAAAGTTAACGAACAAAAATTATTAAAATATTAAATTGAATGATAAAGGAAACGTGATTAAAAAATAAAAAAGACTGATTAAAATAAAAAATTAAATGATAAATATGATTTAAAAAAGAAAAAGGAATTTTAAAAACAAAAACGCTATTATATATAGAATTCTTTGCTCACTAAAAACGACAACAAAAAGGAAAACAAATGACACACATTACAACTGTTTATCCGATGCTAATCCCTCTATTCCCCATAAGTATTCTAAATGGACCTAACTATGTTATTTCCTATAAGTCCACTATTTAACCATAAGTATGCTAAGCTTAGCAAACTGATGCTAAGTCCACAAATATTAGCGTACTTACTAAACCCTCTAATTTTGTATCTTTCACAGAATTGATAAAGTGATAGATACCGGCAGGTTACTCGAGTTACCGATCCCCCTTAACTATTGCTATCAATTCTGGTTAACACTGTTGGTGCATCTTTGTGACAACAGCTTTTAGATTTGATCGTTGGATATTTTGTAATTAGTGAAACGATAAATGGTTAGCGTGTTTAGCTTTGTATTAGTTAAATAATAGTGATTGGGCATTGCCCAATTCGAAGCCCATGTGGTGGAAACCCTAGCCCAAGTTGCAAACTTGTGTTATATAAACAAGGCTTTGCATTAGGGTTAGGGTTAAGCACTTGAAATCAGTTTTAAAGACAGAGAGAATTCATAATATTGTGTTGGACGATTTTGTGTTGGAGTGCTAGGATCTTAGGTTGATTTTTTCATATAATCAATAAAGATCAGTTTGTTGGTTTGAGTTTTCTGTTTCTACACCTTTCTGCATAATCTGATCTAGTGGATTCCGCACTCTAGATTAGTTTAACATTTCTGTCAAGATCATAAGGACTAAAGGGACCTACAATTGGTTTCAGAGCATTAGGATCTTGAGTGGCTCGGTTCAGAATTAAGTGCTGTAGAAGAGAGTAGTTTTTCGAAAATCTTAAGACTGAAAAACTAGGGTTTTCGAAATTTCTGAAGTTTTGATATACTTCGGCGTATTTGTTTGTGTTTTGATCAGTCTTCGTATATAATTTTGCAGTGTTAGGGTTTTTGGTTGCAGGAAACTTGAAAGTTTTGAAGATTTTGGCTGGAAAAACTTGAAGATTCGAAGATTTGTTCTTTGTGTTCTTCGTGTTCTTCATTCTGTTCTTCACTTTTTCTTGAAAATTATTTATAATTGCTGTTTTAATTTTGCAGGAAAGTGTTAGAAATATTTGGAGAAGATCTTTTCATATTTTGAAAAGATTGGATTTTCAGAAGCTTCCGGCGGATTTGTTGACTGCTTGCAAAACAAGTTTAAGCGTAGTTGTCATTTACGCATTCTGGACTTGCGAAATTGACTGGTTGGCGTATTTAACTGGGTGGCGTATTTAAAATCCAAAGGCGACTTTGGTAACAGTGATAATAGTCGTCAGCAACATTATAACAGTGATCGGTGACATTATTAGTTGTCGTAATGCTGAACTGTTGGCCGGCGTGATTAATCTGAGCGAATTTGGACCCTAGCACATTTAAACAACGAACTTGACTAGGCAGCATTTTTTTATCAGCTTAATTGGCTTACCAGCGTATTTGGTAGAGTATTTAAAAGGGGTGGAATTTTTTCTGGCTGACGTAGATACAAATTCACGTTTTCGTAAATAAAAAACGACCCGTAAACAATCTAAGGAAACCGTTTGCACTGTTAGACTCGGTTGATTTTTAGGACAAAAAAACAGTTTTCGTCTTTTCGAGACGATTCTAACGTTACATTTTGGTAAAAAAAAAAACAATTTTCGGACAGTTTTTTTAACGTTTTTAGCGAGCCGGTTCGGTAAAATGTCAGGCATGTCAAACTTGATTGAGCTGTTGAAGATGGAATTTGAGGTCGGTACTACCAACAAGCCACCAAAGCCGAAGGTAGAACAATACCTTACATGGAAAGACAGGTTCCGGTCATTCATTGAATATCAGGATACACGAATGTGGATGTGTATTGAGGATAGGTACGCAAACCCAACTCATGAGTTCGAAGGCAGACAATGGGTCACTTCTTATGTCAATATGGAAGAAGCTGATAAGAAATGTATGAAGCAGAGAAGAGAACCATTGCAGCTATAAAGATGTCTCTACCTGAAGGCATTAAACATACATTTAAGAAGTACACTACCTCAAAGGATATGTGGGATGCACTAGAAAAGCGATATGAGGGCAACGCTGATGTGAAGAAGAACAAGAAGGATCTGCTAAAGAAACAATTTGTTGTTTTTAAGTGCATGAGGAAGGAGTCCCTTGAAGAAATCATTACACGGTTCTATCATCTGATGACAGAGATGGACAACTATGACATAGAGGGATACACTGATACTGAGATCAATGACAAGTTGCTAGACGCCCTTCCTGCTAAATGGGATATCAACACTCTCATGATAAAGGGTGAGGCAGATTATGCCATTAAAGATTTGGAAGAGGTTGTTGGGAAGTTGGGAGCTTACGAGCTCAACATGAAGAAGAAGTAAACAAGTTATGATCAGGTTCAATGCTTCTAGTGACTCAGCCACTGCTTTTCTTTCAAGTGAAAATTAAAATGTTATTATTGATAATAATGGTGAATTGTGTTGTGTTACCTGAACGGGAGGTTCAACTGCAAGTAAGCGACAACAGGAACAACAGTAGACTGGATCGAACAATAGCAGAATTACCAAGCCAATGCCCGTGAGTGTGAAATCAGCTGAGAATCAAATAACTCCCCTTGCCTCATTTGTTGCTTTTATTAGAATAATATACAGGGCAAGATAACAGATCCAACAACACTGGACGAAGATTATGAGCAGATTGATCCAGATGACTTGGATGAGATAGATATTCAGTGGCAAATGGCCATGATATCTCTCAGGGCTAGAAGGTTCATGAACAGAACATGCAGGAAGTTCATTAGGAAGAAGGTTGGATTCGATAAATCCAAGGTTTGATGCTTTAAATGTCAAAATCTTGGACATTTCGCCAGAGTATGTCAAAGACAAATTGGAGAATCCCAACAACCTTCCACTTTTCATAATTCATCTACTAAATGTTCATCAAACAGTGCATCACGGGCACTGGTTTCTACTACTTCTTCTAATGGTTCATATGATTGGAGTCTTCACCTAGAAGTCGAAGGAACCATAACTCAAGCTCTAATGGCAGAGATCGTTAATGTGACAACCTGAGTTTTCAAGATCTTTCCTTAACACGTTACTTGTTTCACACTAATTCTTTCATAATGGTTTGTGTTGTAACTTGCATACTTGATGTGTAACCTACATATTTGATGAATAGTTGATCTATTATGATGTAGAGTTTTAATGAGTGATGTAAGAACTTATCTCAATACAATTAGTAATCCATGTGATTTGCAATTATATCAAACCAGGTGAATTGATAATGTTGGCAAACTTCATTTAGTGGGAATCATGATGACCTGACAACTCTCTCGGCCCAATACAAAAGGATCACTAAAAGACTAACTTTGGCAGTAACTCACGTGTTCATCTCGGCCCATGTGATTTTTAATTGTCGGCCATGTAAAGTCTTATAGAAGGTTGGAAGTGGATCGGTGGGTTGGGATTATTGTTCACGCACACGATAAATAGCCGGCTTATGTTTGGGCTTCGGCCCACCCTTTCATTTGGTCCGCATCTGTTGTGCCCAAGAATTCTTTATGTGCGTGTACATTAGAATACGTGTCGTGGTTATGAAAACATGGAAAACCCTACACCTCTCTAGATGGCGACGACAGTGGACACCCACCCCTATTCGACGCAACATCCTGTTCATCAACAACCTAATCCAGTCAAGCTCTCAGTTAGTGTACGATTTATGCTATTAGATCTCATTCTCTGCTAAATATGAATCGCATACTATTGTAACTATTTGGTGAATTGTTTTAGTGCATAGGGTTTGATTGTTTTCTTATGATAATAGATTATGAATGTTATTGTATCGGTGAGACATATCAATTGATGGAACTATTATACGAAGTGTTGATGAGATGATGAACTAGTTGGCTTATGTTGGGTAGTTAGAGAGTGTTTTGGTGTGTGATTCTGAGTTACGTGTTAATTGATTAGTAAGGAAGATGTTATATGGGTCCGTTAGTAATCAAAGCTGCATGTTATACATGAGGGTGTGGTTTAATCATCGATGGTTAACCATGTATAGTAAGGTGCATAATACTTGATTCGTTTAATAGTGTAACCACTAGTAGTTGGTTATCATTGTTAATAAATGTAAATGCATGAAGAAAACGTGTTGAGTTATTTGGATCGATTAATATGTTGAAACTGTTAAATGGTGATGAATGTTATGATAGATATAGTGGTAATGGTTATGAATTAACAGTTATACTGTTAAATGGTTAAACAAGAGTTAAGGAATGGGAATGGATTTTGTAACAAAGTGAAACCCGCTGGGCCGGAGATCTTTGGGCCGAGTGGGACTATTGGGGAAGTGGGCCACATATGTTATAACTTGGCTGGACCTCGAATATTTTGGATATGTTAGTAGTGGTCATACACATATATGTTTTACCTTTGGGCCGCACACAAATTGTTGAACACACACACACATTTACATTAGTCCATTAAAGCTGGGCCACAAGCTTAACTGCGCGCATTTAGGGGGCCGGGTTATATGCCGAACAACATCAGGAAGTACCAAAATGGGCTACACTCACAATGGACTGTTTATACACCTTGTTGGGTCGGACTGGTTAGGTGGGCCGATGACATGTGGATCATACACTCCTTGGATTAAAAACATGAAACTGTCTAGTGTTTATGGAAACATGAACTTTGTAGAATTGACTTGTATGAAGCTCGTGTAATCGCAATATGATTCTACGATCAGCGTATGGACTGTGATGTTACACTATTTCATGCTGCGTCTTTCATGACAATATGTGTTTTACTAGTATGCTGCTTGTACACTGTGAATGTGAAACATGTGATTTATGTGCATACAAAACTGATTGTTTCTGGTAACCACGGTAGGGTTTGGTTAACCAACTTGGAACGGGTAACATAACAAACCGAGCAATCAAAGGTGAGTTCATCTATTGAGCATGCGTCCCGGTGGTTGGGACAGTCAGTGGGTATCCCGGGGAGGGATAAGTCTTTTGGGTAAAACTGGGATGTTGGATAATAATCTCACCCTATCATTCTTAAGTCCCATCTTTTGTTACCAGGGAGGTAACGGGGTATTAGTTGGTAGCGCTACTTAGGTTTGGCACCCTCACACCGTACCCGGGAGGGCAGTTGTGAACTAATGACCCAGTCGGGCCCAGTGTTTTGATAGGAGCACTGGGGAACGGGCAAAACATACATCAGGAGCCGTCTTGTTCAGTATCGAGATATTATCAACATTACTTTTAGAATTAAATTTAATGGATTAACTAAACACTTGGTAACCAACGTTTTCGTAAAAACTATGAACTCACCAGCGTTGTCTGATACACTTGTTGCATGCTCACAGGTCTTTAGATGTCATGGATTTGGAACTTGCTGTCTGGAATAGCTGGAGTGGTCATGGGTCGACTGGAAGGATACATGTGATTGACTTATTGACTTTATACATTGGTTTTGAAACATTTTAACTTTGGTTTACTATTTGCTTCTGCTGAACATATTGGTTTTCATTTAAACTTGTTGATGGTATTTTGTTAGTGGCTGAGAACCTTATTTAGAAACTTGTATGGGTTCAATGTGATTAGTGGCTCATTGTTAGTATGTCACATGCCTAACAGGGACACTCCCTAGGTGGTATTTTGGGGGTCTGACAGTTTGATGTCAGAGCCACTGGTTATAGTGAACTTGGTTTTAAAACGTTTTTTATAAAACTAGACTATAACCGAACAGATCCGAAATCGACCATGACACTCAGCTCCAGACTGCAAGGTTCGTTTCTCGTTTACTATTGCATGGTATATCTAGTGTTTGCTTATGAATAACATCACACGTGAATGCACACTTAGCACTGCAGTATGAACTTCTATGTTACCAACCCATGTTACGTGTTTTAAGAGTGCGACTCTTCTTGAACTTTCATGATCTATGTTGTGGCGTCATCTGTCTTATTGCTCGAATTCGGGGAACCTTTTTAGCGCGAGTTAAGAGGCACTGAGATAAGCATGCAAATTGCCTTATTATTATGGGTGCACACATAATAATGTGAGGTGCATGTGAGTCCCAGTGAGGCTTAACGAGTGTGAGAGGAGTTCCGCTCTGTTAATTGATGTTATGTTAGAACTCAGCAGTCTATAGGAGTCATAGCAGTGATTGTCTCCTACTCGAATATGAACTTTTCACCCCTTTCTGAATCCTTACGAATCTCGATGCTATCGAGTATCACCTGATCACACATCTGAATGCCTAGCGAACTGTGTAGAATGTTAGGTGCTAGTACGAACGTCCCTGAGTTGGATGGCTCAACTTCAAATGATTGGACTATACTTTCCTCACTTATCTTTGTTTGCTGGAACTTAGCGTGTTGACACCTTAGATCCTGAAGTGCGATCACTTCTGCAACACTCTCGCGACATACCGTGTATTACTCAGTCAACTTACAAGAACGATGGACAAGAGGGTAATCGTAGTACCTTACCGACTTCAGCATTTGAACGACCCTAGTTACCAGCAACGAACAACAGCGATTTGACTCCAGTCGAATCCTTAGCCCCAGCCAGCGACTCATGGGAGTTGACTCTTACGAACAAATCAAGACAAAATCGATGACGATTGACTGTAGAGAGGGTTGTGTAACCGCCCACACCAGGAGTAGTGCCTTAGGACGTGGCACGAAATGTGAAAAGATGGACCTCGTTGGTGAAAGGACGCAGGACACCGTTACAGGCAACAATATTAGAGGCAACAGTCGCGGCAACATCAAGGTACTCGTGATCGTAGCCTACAGTATGGAAACGAAGGTGACCTCGACAATGATTGACTGTGTTAAGTCAAGGTGACGACAACCAAGGGAACGACGGCAGTACTGGAAATTCTCGTGACGAAAACAACACTGGAAATGAAGCTCATGGAAGGACATTTAGTATTGGCATAGGCTATACCAGGCGTAATAGCAACACGATAGCTTGGATGGGTAGCTATTCGCTTTGTCTCTGTTCTGTTTAACCCTGATGCTTCTTGAAACCGAAACTGTTGTGGAGTCAGCTGATGCAAGTCAATTGAAGCCTTATATGTTCGCTAGGATGCAAACTCGACCTTGGGGGACAGGTGTTCGACATCGACCTTCCTTCTACTACCCCTGATGGTTACAATGCAGTAGTTAGTATGGATTTGTTATTTAGAAATCGCACAGACATACCTTGTGAGGAGAAAATTTTGTGTGGAGAATTGTTGTTTGTTCTAAAGCAATAGAGTGGTGCAAAGGTTAGCGTCATATCAGCTATGAAGGCCTAGAAGTGTCTACGGAGGGATCACCCCGCTACGTTAGCAACCGTTACTGACGTTGAGGCTAAGGAAAAGAGGATCGAGGATCCACCAATTGTTCGTGATTCCTCTCAGTGTGCTACCCGAGGAGCTTACAGATTTACTTCCACCACTGTTAGGCAGAATCTCAGTTTGATCTCACGACAGGGGCAGCCCTGATTACTCATGCTACATACCGTCTGGCACCAGGAGGGTTGCAAGGACTATCTACAGGAACTGTTGGACAGGAGTTTTATTGGACATAGTTTTTGTTCGCTTTGGGGAGCCCCAACTATATTCGGGAAGATAAATCCTTTTCGTATGTGTACTGATTATCCAGAACTCGACAAGGTAACAATCAAGAACTGTTTGCCTCGACCATGTATTGATGGAAGACCAAGAGGAGAATGTTCCTGAAACGGCATATCGAACGCAATACGGCCATTGCAACTTTGTACACCACGACCATTGAGTTAATCAACACACCAGCAGCTTTATGTACCACATGAATTGACCGTATTTATGGATGACGTTCTGGATCATTTCCAAGAGGAAGGAACATCATGGGCGGTATTTGTATCTTATTTTAGGGCTCCTGAGGGAGGGGCCACTCCGCGCGAAGTCTTGTTAAAGGTAACTTCTGGATTCGAGAGATACCTTTTGGGTCATATGATCAACGAAGTGGGAATACACGTGGATCTCGCTAAAGACCCATTTCGTTAGATAATATTCGGCACCAAAGATCCCTTCGAGGATGCAGCAATTTCTTGGTTTCGCTAGATACTATCGCAGCTCACTCACAGGATTTTCGAAGGTCGCACAGCTTAAATCTCTTTAGCACAACAGGGTGCTGTGCTCGTGAAAGACGAAACAGGAGGACGTCTTTTCCGCTTTCGAATTCCAACTCTGCAATGCACTGAGCATCATCTTTACCTGAGGGTGGGGGTAATTTAGTGGTATACCATGATGGTCCGAATCAGAGTCCCAGTTACACACCGACTCAAAACGAGAGAGTGATGACTTATGTGGTTGAGTTACAAAGAGGAACTGCACGACACACAATTGGCGATGAAAACCGTGGTCTTGGGATTTTAGATGGAGGCATTACTTGGACGGTACCAGATGCGTTATTTAGACCGATCACAAGGGCTTCCCGCGTACCTTGGCTTCGAAAGAGCTAAATCAGCTAATGGCATTGCTGGAGGAAACTTTTGGATGATTACAACTATGAAACTTGAACGTGCACGAGCTTTGCAGCTCACTATCGACTCTAACTTACCTGATCAGACTCGCACTACCCAAACTGGAGAACTGAGGAAGAAAATTTTCAAGTTGAACGTATGCGGGGCGTGGAGAAGCAACCTTTGGCAGGTCGGATGATATTCGCTACCTCCAGAAACGAGTGTAGATCTCATTATGCGGCAACTGTACGGGACTTGTATTGAGCAAAGCACACCAACATTGTTATTCTAGTCGTCTGGGTCTTGATAGGGGATACTAGGATTTATAAATCATGTACTGGCAACCGGACATGAAGGCCCACGTAACCGAGTATAGGAACGATGTTTGACTTGTGCGAGAGTCAAGGTGGAATATCAGAAACCTACTATTTGGTGCCAACAACCAGAAACACCCATATGGAAATGAGAACAGACTGCCACAAATTTTGTCGCTGGTCTACCTAAACACTCAGAACGGAAACAATATCACATGGATGATCTTTGATTTTCTCATGCAACCGGTACACTCTCTTGCACTCTAGGAAACTGACGCGTCTTCACAGCTTGTGAATATTCCTATGAGAGAGGCGGTTTTAGGCACGAGGTGTCAATTCCTATTACCTCCGATTTTGAGCTATACCTGATTTATGGCAGGCGATACACAACACCCTTGGCTCACGTCTAGACATGAACATTACTTATTATCAGGACAAATGGTTTGAGTAAACGAACCCCCTGACACTCGAAGACATGCTGCGAGCATGTGTGGGATTAACTTAGGGTAAATTGGAAGGACGTATACTTTTGGCTGAGTTCTACCGTAGCTGTTACCCTTCTAGTATTCAGACAGCTCTGTTTGAGACATTGCATGGATGATAATGCCAATCTCCTCGTGGACTAAGGTGGATAACAACCTAAACACGGGTCCAGGACTTGTACTCGAAACTCTTGGGAAGATTGCTTGGATCTGAAATTGTTTGGTGGCAACGAGTGACCGTCAGGAAAGACGGTAAGCTTAGGAAACACCGAGAGTTCGTTTTAGATGGTCGTATCATGTTGAAAGTCTCACCCTGGGAGGGTGCGATACGCCTTGGGAAACGCGGCAAGCTTAACTTGCGTTGTGTGGGCCATTCAAAATCCAGGAACGCGTTGGCAAGTGGCGTACAGGCTGGAGTCACTTGGCGAATTGAGTAACGTTAGCAATGACATTTATGTCTCGAGTCTAAGACAGTACTTATTCGATGAAACACTTGTGATACCTTTATTAGACGGGTGCAGTTGTCGAATGAACCCATCGAAATCATGGATCGAAAAGTTAAAGTTCGTAGGCATAGTCGGATCCCAATTGTAAGAGTTCGTTGGAACTCAAGACGTAGACCGGAGTTCACGTGGGAACGTGAGAATCTGATGAGGCTCAAGTGCCATCAGTTATTCCCAACCAACCAATCTAAATCAGAGGCAACCAGTGAATTTCGGGACGAAATTCCCTTTCAAGTTCGGGATGATGTAGTACCCGCGGAAAATCCATAGTCATCCTGAGTTAACATCTTGTCGTTTTGGATTACTTGTCAAATTTCTGGACGAAATTTCTTTCAAGTTGGGGATGATGTGACAACCTGAGTTTTCAAGATCTTTCCTTAACACGTTACTTGTTTCACACTAATTCTTTCATAATGGTTTGTGTTGTAACTTGCATACTTGATGTGTAACCTACATATTTGATGAATAGTTGATCTACTATGATCTAGAGTTTTAATGAGTGATGTAAGAACTTATCTCAATACAATTAGTAATCCATGTGATTTGCAATTATATCAAACCTAGCATTTGATCAGCTCAATAGTAATTAGAGGTGAATTGATAATGTTGTGAATTGATAATGTTGGCAAACTTCATTTAGTGGGAATCATGATAACCTGACAACTCTCTCGGCCCAATACAAAAGGATCACAAAAAGACTAACTTTGGAAATAACTCACGTGTTCATCTCGGCCCATGTGATTTTTAATTGTCGGCCATGTAAAGTCCTATAGAAGGTTGGAAGTGGATCGGTGGGTTGGGATTATTGTTCACGCACACCATAAGTAGTAGGCTTATGTTTGGGCTTCGGCCCACCCTTTCATTTGGTCCGCATTTGTTGTGCCCAAGAATTCTTTATGTGCGTGTACATTAGAATACGTGTTGTGGTTATGAAAACATGGAAAACCCTACACCTCTCTAGATGGCAACGGCAGTGGAGACCCCCCCCCCCTATTCGACACAACATCCTGTTCATCAACAAACTAATCCAGTCAAGCTCTTGGTTAGTGTATGATTTATGCTATTAGATGTCATTCTCTACTAAATATGAATTTTGGTTAATTGTTTTAGTGCATAGAGTTTGATTGTTTTCTTATGATAATAGATTATGAATGTTACTGTATCGGTGAGACATGTCAATTGATGGAACTATTGTACGAAGTGTTGATGAGATGATGAACTAGTTGGCTTATGTTGGGTAGTTAGAGAGTGTTTTGGTGTGTGATTCTGAGTTACGTGTTAATTGATTAGTAAGGAAGATGTTATGTGGGTCCGTTAGTAATCAATGCTGCATGTTATACGTGAGGGTGTGGTTTAATCATCGATGGTTAAGCATGTATAGTAAGGTGCATAATACTTGATTCGTTTAATAGTGTAACCATTAGTAGTTGGTTATCATTGTTTATAAATGTAAATGCATGAAGAAAACGTGTTGAGTTATTTGGATCGATTAATATGTTGAAACTATTAAATGGTGATGAATGTTATGATAGATATAGTGATAATGGTTATGAATTAACAGTTATACTGTTAAATGGTTAAATAAGAGTTAAGGAATGGGAATGGATTGGGGAAGTGGGCCGCATATGTTAAAACTTGGCTGGACCTCGAATATTTTGGAACTGTTAGTAGTGGTCATACACGTACATGTTTTACCTTTGGGCCGCACACAAATTGTTGAACACACACACACATTTACATTAGTCCATTAAAGCTGGGCCACAAGCTTAACTGCGCGCATTTAGGGGGCCGGGTTATATGCCACACAGCATCAGGAAGTACCGAAATGGGCTACACTCACAATGGACTGTTTATACAACTTGTTGGGTCGCACGAGTTAGGTGGGCCGATGACATGTGGATCATACACTCCTTGGATTAAAAACATGAAACTGTTTAGTGTTTATGGAAACATGAACTTTGTAGAGTAGACTTGTCTGAAGCTCATGTAATTGCAATATGATTCTATGATCAGTGTATAGACTGTGATGTTACACTATTTCTTGCTACGTCTTGCATGACAATATGTGTCTTACTAGTACGCTGCTTGTACACTGTGAATGTGAAACATGTGATTTATGTGCATACAAAACTGATTGTTTCTGGTAACCACGGTAGGGTTTGGTTGACCAACTTGGAACGGGTAACATAACAAACCGAGCAATCAAGGGTGAGTTCATCTATTGAGCATGCGTCCCGGTGGTTGGGACAGTCAGTGGGTATCCCGGGGAGGGACAAGTCTTTTGTGTAAAACTGGGATGTTGGATAATAATCTCACCCTATCATTCTTAAGTCCCATCTTTTGTTACCGGGGAGGTAACGGGGTATTAGTTGGTAGCGCTACTTAGGTTTGGCACCCTCACACCGTACCGGGGAGGACGGTTGTGAACTAATGACCCAGTCGGGCCCAGTGTTTTGATAGGAGCACTGGGGAACGGGCAAAACATACATCAGGAGCCGTCTTGTTTAGTATCAAGATATTATCAACATTACTTTCGGAATTAAATTTAATGGATTAACTAAACACTTGGTAACCAACGTTTTTGTAAAAACTATGAACTCACCAGCATTGTCTGATACACTTGTTGCATGCTCGCAGGTCGTTAGATGTCTTGGATTTGGAACTTGCTGTCTGGAGTAGCTGGAGTGGTCATGGGTCGACTGGAAGGATACATGTGATTGACTTATTGACTTTATACATTGGTTTTGAAACATTTTAACTTTGGTTTACTATTTGCTTCCGCTGAACACATTGGTTTTCATTTAAACTTCTTGATGGTATTTTATTAGTGGCTGAGAACCTTATTTAGAAACTCATTGTTGGTACGTCACACGCCTAACAGGGACACTCCCTAGGTGGTATTTTAGGGGTGTGACAGTTAATGTGATAGAAGAAGGTCAACAGGTTGAGGGAGAAGCTAGTTATGCGGTTGAATAAGAGTGTGATGAAAAGAAATTGTAGCTGAACAGGTAGCAAGTGAAGAAACCAAAGCTGCCAAGGAACAGAATGTTGCTGAAAAGGTCAAGTATAAAGAAAAACCAGCTGAAGAGGCTAAGACCGATGATGTACAAGTGCAATCTCATGAAGATGAGAAGGCAACATCTGATTTTCCTGCATTTATGGCCGATTTGAGTAAAGCTACAGGTGAAGTAAGTTCAAAACCAGTAAGTTTTGTCTGCATGAGTTGTAGTGAACTAAGAGGTAAAGTTGACAGGTTGTCAACACACAACCAAAATCTGATAGACGAACTAAATGGTCTAAAAGAATCAATTTTTTTCATAAAGAAAAAAGAGTCTCAATACATAAAGAAAATAAAATCATGCCAAGCTGAAGTTAAAACTTTAACTGAAAAATTAAATAATGAGAGCTACAAGTGATGGATTTAGCACATGAGACAATGAGGGATAAAACAAAGGAACTTTCTGACAAGTGCAAAGAATTATCTGATGCACAAGTTAAGATTGTTGAGCTTTAAAGAAAAATTGACCAATTTAGAAACAACTTTTGTAATAAATCACATGATGGGAAACTTAAAAAAGAGTACTGATCAAACAAAGGTGGGATTTAATGAAGTTCCACCTCCTGTTAATCAGAACTACACATTTTTACCACATGAAGATGAATTAACAGATTTTGTGTATGGTGCAACTGTGGTAGAGCCGATGACTATCGAAGTAAGTACCTGATAGTTTCCCGTCTGAGAATGATGTTGCATCTGAGTATGAAGTGGCTGATGTTAAGTAGGAAACCAAAAAAAACACAGTTTTGAAGAATTCCCAATCGAAAAAACAACATTTTGTTAAAAAGGTGAATTTTGTGAAAGGGGATGACATGAAAAATGAAGAAAATGTCATTGAAACAGAGTCAAATGAAAACTTTGTTAAAAATAAAATGAACAAGGGCGAATCAAAAGTAACAAATGTTGGTCCTTCTAACACATCACTCACATCATCAGAACCATCAAGTCCAAAGGCTTCACAAAAGAAATCTTTTGCAAAAAGATCGTGCTTTAATTGTCACACCAAAGGACATGTAGTGAGTTGTTGTCCTTACAAGAAGGGTGAAGCACCTTTGAAAGAAATGAAGAATGATAAATAACCAGACAAGAGGGGTAATTGTGAGTCGAGCAAAGCTAACTCACCAAAGAAATCTGTTGTTGAAGACAAGGCTGAAACAGGAAATCAACAATTTCCTTTTTTTCAAAGAAATCAACCAAGGTTCAGCCTGCGTCTACATTTGGTAGATTCGACAGACCTGTGAGTAGTTCACCTAAAATGAATAACTTTAATGGTCAGTCAAATAATTTCAGGGATCAAAGTTCACAACAAAATTGATATCACACTTGTGGTAGTCGAAATTTTTATAATATTGACTCGAGAAATTATTACAATCAAAATGGTAGATATCAATCGAGAGTTCATCCGAACTCAGGATTTGCGAATCAAAATAGAGGTTTTCAAAATCAAAATTTCCAAAGGTAATGTAGTCCAAACACATATAGGAACCCTCAGGACCAGAGACCTAGTGGAAATAAAAAACCATTTCCATCAATAGGTGTGAGATCCAAGACTCCTGTTAGGAGTGATGGATATTGTGTTGGACCGTGTTGAGACCCTAGACAGTCAGTATAAGGCAGTTCATCATTGAATACAGAGGCGGAATCAAAGTAAACAATGTCACAGAGCTATCTCCTTTTAATTTCCTTTCAATTAACACTTTCTGAGTCGATTACAATGATTTCTGACAAAAATCCGGCAGCACCTCGACTCTAATTCCGCTCCAAGGCTACTGAATGAAATCACAGAGGGTATTTATAGTGTGGCTGATTTCGCTCCAAATGGTTCGAGCGGAATCACCATGTGATCATCAGGAGCGGAATCACCGAGTTAACTTAGGAGCAGAATCACCTATATACATTTGGAGCGGAATTAACATATTGACCTGATTTCGCTTCAAATGACACAAGTGTCATTTGGAGCGGAATTACATGCTAAAATCCTATTCTTGATTTTCGTGCTCCAATCTAACCTATCTAGACCTAAGACTCGATAAAGACGTAGATAACAGACATTCAGTGCACCAACAGACTCCCCCTTGGATGTTGACAAAGTCTTTGGCTTCAAGTCTTCAGGCTTGGTCTTTTTTCAAACTTTGTCTTTTCATCGTAACGACTCTTTCTTCACAGGTTCAGGAACTCAACCTGGCTCCATTTTCAATCTCCCCTCTGATTGTTGATCCAGACTCCCCCTTTCACAAACTCCCCCTCTCAATATGCTGGAATCTGAGATCTTGATTTGGTTCAATCTTTAACACTTTGATGCCGTGGGGATGATGAAATCCACAATCTGTTACTCAACCAAATAACATTACATTCTATCTATTCACAGTAACAAACATACTATCAGTTCTAGAAATCCACTCAAGTATTCAGGTCCAAGTTAATGACCCTGATTACTCAATTAATCTACCAAGTCCAACTCAATGACCTTGGTTGATCTTGTGACAATCAAACTGATTTTTGTTTAAACATTTTCAAACATTTTCTGAAAAATAACAAGTATCAAGTTAATGAACTTGTGTTGACTTTTCAAACAATCAATCTTATCAAGATAAGCTCTCCTCATCATCCAGTCCAGAAACTTCCTGTATCTGCTTTCACACTAGAGAATCTAACGATCAACTCTCCACTTTGGTTTGTCGGAAAATAAAGCAGAAATAAAATCTTTTTGGATTTTCAATAAAGTTTCTAAAACTAGAAATGAAATACAGACACTAAAATTGTAGAATGTAATGAAAGTAAACTATTTACAAACATATTTTTGGTGAGCGTGTTAGGGAATCATATCAGCTATCAGACAAGTCACTAGTACCGTTAAGCTCAATTACATACTCAGAATTAAACAATTCACCTCGATTGTTGATATACTGGTCCACTTAAATTTTCACACAATTTTCAATCTATTCAGGATACGAATTAAATGTCTTAATGAACTTAAACTCATTCATGTGTCCCACCTCTTGAATATACTCTCGTATCCAGAATCCCAATATTCAGTCTTACAAGTGAGTATACCACAGATGATATTTGTAAGGGGTAAAATGCGAGGGCCGTGAGAGCTCAGGTCGATACTTCCGTATATGCAGAGAGATGACGGCTTCGACTTTTCGGTGTGTCCCCTTTAGAGGATCTTTTAATTTCAACAACACACGATTAGCATTTTTCAATGTTTCATCATTTTTTATGCTGAGGGTGGTGCTATGTTTCAAGCAATGCGGAAAGTATTATTCGGGGACTAGGTCAGAACTTCCATTCAGCAGAAGTCCCGGAATAATACCCCAGATATCACTGAGTATAAAGACCTAGTATCTCAGAATAAGGGACCTTTCAAACGAGATTTTAGGGGTTACCTATATATCCAAGTAGTGTTCCCCACGAAATAAGTAAGTTTGAATTTTTTTAGGTTTATATCCCGAATAAATCTACTAAATGTGCGAAAACCTATCGACACATCATCAATGAGACTGTTTAACACATTTAATTCTTTGCAAATCTTTAGCGTACCGTAACTGTCAAACCGATGTACTATCATTTTCCCTTTTTTACACAAGCTCTTTTTCATTTTTTATTGTTTTTGGATTTTGAAATTTTTCATGTTTTTGTATTTTTGAATTTTTTACTATTTATGTATTTTCTGAAAATATTTACTCCCCCTAAATACCAAAACAAGTAAAAAATCGATAAACCATTGTAGATTGTTTCTCATCTTCATCTACAACAGTACCCTCATCAACGCCAATAATGCCATCCGACACCCATAGAAGCTTCGTACCGTTCAGTTTTAAAAGAAATTTAAAACGTGTTTTGTCAAAAGCTTTGGTATGCAAATCAGCTTTCTGATTATCAGTGTGGATTTTCTCTATTCGAATCAACTTCTTCTCAAAGCAATCTCGGATGAAGTGATGTCGAATTTCTATATGTTTAGTTTTAGCATGATGTACTGGATTTTTCGTTATATTTATTGCGGCCTCATTATCAACAAAAAGAGGTGTGTTAAGAAACTGCAAACCGTAGTCGCGCATCTGTTGCTGTATCCACAGGATCTGAGAGCAGCAACTGCTAGCAGACACGTACTCCGCTTCACATGTGGAAAGAGCCACAGGCGTTTGTTTCTTACACTGCCAGGTAACCAGGTGAGGTCCAAAGAACTGGCATCCTGCAGTTGTTGATTTTGCATTGACTTTGCAACATCCGAAATCCGAGTCGGAATACCCTTCGAGCGTAAAGTCTCCTTTTCTAGGATACCACAACCCTAATGTAGGAGTTCCTTTTAGGTAGCGTAATATCCTCTTCACAATAATCATGTGCGAAGCTCTCGGGTTAGATTGATATCTTGCTGCGAGGCACGTTGGGTACATTATATCAGGACGTGAAGCAGTTAGATACATCAACGAACCGATCATGGAACGATAAAGTGTCTCTTCTACCCTGTCTCCGGTGAGATCTGGGTGTATCCCATGATTCGTCGCAAGTGGGGTTGACGCCGGAGTAGAACCTGACATCCCAAATTTCTCTAGAATATCATGAACGTACTTCGTCTAGTGAATGAATATTCCTTCAGGTAGTTGTTCAACTTGAAGACCCAAAAAGAATTTCATCTCCCCCATTGATGACATTTTGAATTTTTGCTTCATCACTTGTTCGAAATCTTTGCACAAATTTTCATTCGTTGACCCAAATATTATATAATCCACATAAATCTGTACGATCAGAAGATGTCCGTCGACCTCTTTCGTGAAGAGAGTGGCATCCACTTTTCCACGAATGAAACTGTTGGCTAGTAGGTGTTGAGACAAAGTCTCGTACCAGGCTCTCGGGGCCTGGTGTAAACCATACAGCGCTTTGTCCAGTAAATAGACCTTGTTTTTGTGGATTGGATCGGTAAAGCCCGTTGGCTGTCCGACATATACCTCCTCTTTAACCTTCCCGTAGAGAAACACCGATTTTACATCTAACTGATACACTTTGAAGTTTTTCCAAGATGCAAATGCTAGGAAAATTCTGATCGCTTTCAGTCGAGCTACAGGAACATATACCTCAGTGAAATCAATCCCCTCCTGTTGACTGAAACCCTGGACTACAAGTCGAGCCTTGTTTTGTACAACAACTCCACGATCATCTCTTTTGCATTTAAATACCCATTTTGTATTGATCTTCCTGTGACCGTCTGGTAAATCAACCAACTTCTACACTCCTAACTTCTCAAATTGACTTAACTCTTCTTGCATCGCAATGACCCAAGAATCTTCAGTAAGCGCCTCTTTGTATGTTCGTGGTTCGATCTGCGAAATAAAACAACTTAGTGAAAAATCAGTTTGTAAAGGTGCTACTGTAGAGTAAAAACATGTAAGCCCTTGGTCAATTTGACGTCTAGTGTGAACACCTGATTGTAGTTCTCCTATGATCAACTCCTCTGGATGGTATGAGAGAGTTCTTGGCATCACTTCTCTAGGAACATCTACCTCGCCTTCCAGATTAGTAACATTCCGATCTGCATCATGTTCACCGACTGGGTTTGTTTTACTTGAAATCTGGATCTGCTCCCCCTCAGAATCTGAATCACCATGATCAAATACTGGCATGTTATCAGCTTCTTGATCATCATTCTCTACCGACTGATTACCAGGATCAACTTCATCTTGTTGGACATTATTATGTTCACCAGCATTGCTTGGACCAGCTTTATCATCATTTGAAATTTCCCGTGGTCGTCTAGAATACTCAGCTGGGAACCTTTGTTGCGACTCGTATTCTCGCAAAATATCCAACTCATCAAAGAAATCTTCTTCCTCCTCTGAATCTTCTCTCATGTCAAACGAATCCCATAACTTGTCATAATGATAACGCCATGAATCTCCAGGATTCTGTGGCGGCATAGTATAACCTTGACATTCAACATTTGGAGCTTCAATAATCCGCTTCTCACTTGGAACGAAGACATGTCGCAAAGGACTTGCATAACCAACAAATATTCCCTCAATGCACTTCGGACCAAACTTTCCATATGTTGACATATAAGAGATATACAGTCAAGAAAATCAAGAGCAATGGAGATATATATGCGGAGTAGATTCCTAATTGATGGAGAAGGGTCTGGTGGCAAGAAAAGCTGCTTGCAGGAGGTTGTCAAGTGTTTTCGCTCGACGATTCCATTCTTGGGTGGTTGGTTTGGCCCTTGTTCCTGTAACTCGAATCCTAGCCTGGTATATCCCATTTTAGTTTTATACCATTGTGAAACTTACGCCTTTTTTACTCTCTTATCAAGGTTCTCGGCATTGAAAAATGTTCGTAAACTAAATCACACGTGTATATGTTGACATTTAAGAGATATACAGTCAAGAAAATCAACAACAATGGTGATATATATGCGGATTAGAGACCAAAAAATAAACACTAAAAAAATGGCTACAATTTAAGGAATGTGTTTAGTGACTGCATCAGATTCCTTATTCATGGAGAAAGGTCTGGTGGCAAGAAAAGTTGCTTCCCGGAGGTTGTCAAGTGTTTTCGCTCGACGATTCCGTTATTGGGTGGTTGGTTTGGCCCTTGTTCCTGTAACTCGAATCTTATCCCGGTATATCTCATTTTAGTTTTACACCATTGTGAACCTTACGCCTTTTTTAATCTCTGATCGAGGTTCTCGGAATTGAAAAATCTTCGTAAACTAACTCACACGTGTATATGTTGACATTTAAGAGATATGTAGTCAAGAAAATCAAGAGCAATGGTGATATATATGCGGATTAGACACCAAAAAATAAACACTCAAAAAATGGCTACAATTTAAGGGATGTGTTTAGTGACGACATTAGATTCCTAATTGATGGAGAAAGGTCTGGTGGCAAGAAAAGCTACTTACAGGAGGTTGTCAAGTGTTTTCGTTCGACGATTCCATTCTTGGGTGGTTGGTTTAGCCCTTGTTCCTCTAACTCGAATCCTAGCCCGGTATATCCCATTTTAGTTTTATACCATTGTGAACCTTATGCCTTTTTTACTCTCTGATCGAGGTTCTCGGCATTGAAAAATCTTCGTAAACTAAATCACTCGTGTATATGTTGACATTTAAGAGATATACAATCAAGAAAATCAAGAGCAATGGTGATATATATGCGGAATAGACACCAAAAAATAAACTCTCAAAAAATGGCTACAATTTAAGGAATGCTTTTAGTGATGGCAATAGATTCCTAATTGATGGAGAAATGTCTGGTGTCAAGAAAAGCTGCGTCCAGGAGGTTGTCAAGTGTTTTCGCTCAACGATTCTATTCTTGGGTGGTTGGTTTAGCCCTTGTTCCTCTAACTCGAATCCTAGACCGGTATATCCCATTCTAGTTTTATACCATTGTGAACCTTACGCCTTTTTTACTCTCTGATCGAGGTTCTCGGCGTTGAAAAATCTTTGTAAATAAATCACTCGTGTATATGTTGACATTTAAGAGTTATAAAGTCAAGAAAATCAAGAGCAATAGTGATATATACACAGATTAGACACCAAAAAATAAACTCTCAAAAAATGGCTACAATTTAAGGAATGTTTAGTGATGGCATCAGTTTCCTAATTGATGGAGAAAGGTCTGATGGCAAGAAAAGCTGCTTCCAGGAGGTTGTCAAGTGTTTTCGCTCGAGGATTCCATTCTTGGATAGTTGGTTTGGCCCTTGTTCCTGTAACTCGAATCCGAGCCCGGTATATCCCATTTTTGTTTTAAAGTGTTGTGAACCTTACGCCTTTTTACTCTCTAATCGAGGTTCTCGGCATTGAAAAATCTTCGTAAACTAAATCACACGTGTATATGTTGACATTTAAGAGATATACAGTCAAGAAAATCATGAGCAATGGTGATATATATGCGGATTAGACACCAAAAAATAAACACTCAAAAAATGGCTACAATTTAAGGGATGTGTTTAGTGACGACATTAGATTCCTAATTGATGGAGAAAGGTCTGGTGGCAAGAAAAGCTACTTACAGGAGGTTGTCAAGTGTTTTCGTTCGACGATTCCATTCTTGGGTGGTTGGTTTAGCCCTTGTTCCTCTAACTCGAATCCTAGCCCGGTATATCCCATTTTAGTTTTATACCATTGTGAACTTTATGCCTTTTTTTACTCTCTGATCGAGGTTCTCGGCATTGAAAAATCTTCGTAAACTAAATCACTCGTGTATATGTTGACATTTAAGAGATATACAGTCAAGAAAATCAAGAGCAATGGTGATATATATGCGGAATAGACACCAAAAAATAAACTCTCAAAAAATGGCTACAATTTAAGGAATGCTTTTAGTGATGGCAATAGATTCCTAATTGATGGAGAAATGTCTGGTGTCAAGAAAAGCTGCGTCCAGGAGGTTGTCAAGTGTTTTCGCACAACGATTCTATTCTTGGGTGGTTGGTTTAGCCCTTGTTCCTCTAACTCGAATCCTAGACCGGTATATCCCATTCTAGTTTTATACCATTGTGAACCTTACGCCTTTTTTACTCTCTGATCGAGGTTCTCGGCGTTGAAAAATCTTTGTAAATAAATCACTCGTGTATATGTTGACATTTAAGAGTTATAAAGTCAAGAAAATCAAGAGCAATAGTGATATATACACAGATTAGACACCAAAAAATAAACTCTCAAAAAATGGCTACAATTTAAGGAATGTTTTTAGTGATGGCATCAGATTCCTAATTGATGGAGAAAGCTCTGGTGGCAAGAAAAGCTGCTTGCAGGAGGTTGTCAAGTGTTTTCGCTCGACAATTCCATTCTTGGGTGGTTGATTTGGCCCTTGTTCCTGTAACTCGAATCTTAGCCTGGCACATCCCATTTTAGTTTATGACCATTGTGAAACTTACGCCTTTTTTACTCTCTGATCAAGTTTCTCGGCATTGAAAAATGTTTGCAAACTAAATCACACGTGTATATGTTGACATTTAAGAGATATACAGTCAAGAAAATCAACATCAATGGTGATATATATGCGGATTAGAGACCGAAAAATAAAAAATAAAAAAATGGCTACAATTTAAGGAATGTGTTTAGTGACCGCATCAGATTCCTAATTAATGGAGAAAGGTCTGGTGGCAAGAGAAGTTGCTTCCCGGAGGTTGTCAAGTGTTTTCGCTCGACGACTCCATTCTTGGGTGGTTGGTTTGGCCCTTGTTCCTCTAACTCGAATCTTAGCCCGGTATATCCCATTTTAGTTTTACAGCATTGTGAACCTTACGCCTTTTTTATTCTCTAATCGAGGTTCTCGGAATTGAAAAATCTTCGTAAACTAAATCACACGTGTATATGTTGACATTTAAGAGATATACAGACAAGAAAATCAAGAGCGATGGTGATATATATGCGGATTAGACACCAAAAAATAAACACTCAAAAGATGGATTCAATTTAAGGGATGTGTTTAGTGACAACATTAGATTCCTAATTGACGGAGAAAGGTCTGGTGGCAAGAAAAGCTGCTTACAGGAGGTTGTCAAGTGTTTTCGTTCGACGATTCCATTCTTGGGTGGTTGGTTTGGCCCTTGTTCCTCTAACTCGAATCCTAACCCGGTATATCCCATTTTAGTTTTATACCATTGTGAACCTTACGCCTTTTTTAAGCTCTGATCGAGGTTCTCGGCATTGAAAAATCTTCGTAAACTAAATCACTCGTGTATATGTTAACATTTAAGAGATATAAAGTCAAGAAAATCAAGAGCAATGGTGATATATATGCGGATTAGACACCAAAAAATAAACTCTCAAAAAATGGCTACAATTTACGAAATGTTTTTAGTGATGGCATCAGTTTCCTATTTGATGGAGAAAGGTCTAGTGGCAAGAAAAGTTGCTTCCCGGAGGTTGTCAAGTGTTTTCGCTCGACGATTCCATTATTGGGTGGTTGGTTTGGCCCTTGTTCCTGTAACTCGAATCTTATCCCGGAATATCCCATTTTAGTTTTACACCATTGTGAACCTTACGCCTTTTTTAATCTCTGATCGAGGTTCTCGGAATTGAAAAATCTTCGTAAACTAAATCACATGTGTATATGTTGACATTTAAGAAATATGCAGTCAAGAAAATCAAGAGCAATGGTGATATATATGCGGATTAGACCCCAAAAAATAAACACTCAAAAAATGGCTACAATTTAAGGGATGTGTTTAGTGACGACATTAGATTCCTAATTGATGGAGAAAGGTCTGGTGGCAAGAAAAGCAACTTACGGGAGGTTGTCATGTGTTTTCGTTCGACGATTCCATTCTTGGGTGGTTGGTTTAGCCCTTGTTCCTCTAACTCGAATCCAAGCCCGATATATCCCATTTTAGTTTTATACCATTGTGAACCTTATGCCTTTTTTACTCTCTGATCGAGGTTCTCGGCATTGAAAAATCTTCGTAAACTAAATCACTCGTGTATATGTTGACATTTAAGAGATATACAGTCAAGAAAATCAAGAGCAATGGTGATATATATGCGGATTAGACACCAAAAAATAAACTCTCAAAAAATGGCTACAATTTAAGGAATGCTTTTAGTGATGGCAATAGATTCCTAATTGATGGAGAAATGTCTGGTGTCAAGAAAAGCTGCGTCCAGGAGGTTGTCAAGTGTTTTCGCTCAACGATTCTATTCTTGGGTGGTTGGTTTAGCCCTTGTTCCTCTTACTCGAATCCTAGCCCGGTATATCCCATTTTAGTTTTATACCATTGTGAACCTTACGCCTTTTTTACTCTCTGATCGAGGTTCTCGGCATTGAAAAATCTTCGTAAAATAAATCACTCGTGTATATGTTGACATTTAAGAGTTATACACTCAAGAAAATCAAGAGCAATAGTGATATATACACAGATTAGACACCCAAAAATAAACTCTCAAAAAATGGCTACAATTTAAGGAATGTTTAGTGATGGCATCAGTTTCCTAATTGATGGAGAAAGGTCTGATGGCAAGAAAAGCTGCTTCCAGGAGGTTGTCAAGTGTTTTCGCTTGAGGATTCCATTCTTGGATAGTTGGTTTGGCCCTTGTTCCTGTAACTCGAATCCTAGCCCGGTATATCCCATTTTTGTTTTAAACTATTGTGAACCTTACGCCTTTTTACTCTTTAATCGAGGTTCTCGGCATTGAAAAATCTTCGTAAACTAAATGACATGTGTATATGTTGACATTTAAGAGATATACAGTAAAGAAAATCAAGAGCAATGGGGATATATATGCGGATTAGACACCAAAAAATAAACACTCAAAAATGACTACAATTTAAGGAATGTTTTTAGTGATGGCATCAGATTCCTAATTGATGGAGAAAGGTCTGGTGGCAAGAAAAGCTGCTTGCAGGAGGTTGTCAAGTGTTTTCGCTCGACAATTCCATTCTTGGGTGGTTGATTTGGCCCTTGTTCCTTTAACTCGAATCTTAGCCTGGTACATCCCATTTTAGTTTATGACCATTGTGAAACTTACGCCTTTTTTACTCTCTGATCAAGTTTCTCGGCATTGTAAAATGTTCGTAAACTAAATCACACGTGTATATGTTGACATTTAAGAGATATACAGTCAAGAAAATCAACATCAATGGTGATATATATGCGGATTAGAGACCGAAAAATAAACACTAAAAAAATGGCTACAATTTAAGGAATGTGTTTAGTCACCGCATCAGATTCCTAATTAATGGAGAAAGGTCTGGTGGCAAGAGAAGTTGCTTCCCGGAGGTTGTCAAGTGTTTTCGCTCGACGACTCCATTCTTGGGTGGTTGGTTTGGCCCTTGTTCCTCTAACTCGAATCTTAGCCCGGTATATCCCATTTTAGTTTTACAGCATTGTGAACCTTACGCCTTTTTTAATCTCTGATCGAGGTTCTCGGAATTGAAAAATCTTCGTAAACTAAATCACACGTGTATATGTTGACATTTAAGAGATATACAGTCAAGAAAATCAAGAGCAATGGTGATATATATGCGGATTAGACACCAAAAAATAAACACTCAAAAGATGGATACAATTTAAGGGATGTGTTTAGTGACAACATTAGATTCCTAATTGACGGAGAAAGGTCTGGTGGCAAGAAAAGCTGCTTACAGGAGGTTGTCAAGTGTTTTCGTTCGACGATTCCATTCTTGGGTGGTTGGTTTGGCCCTTGTTCCTCTAACTCGAATCCTAACCCGGTATATCCCATTTTAGTTTTAAACCATTGTGAACCTTACGCCTTTTTTACGCTCTGATCGAGGTTCTCGGCATTGAAAAATCTTCGTAAACTAAATCACTCGTGTATATGTTAACATTTAAGAGATATACAGTCAAGAAAATCAAGAGCATTGGTGATATATATGCGGATTAGACACCAAAAAATAAACTCTCAAAAAATGGCTACAATTTACGAAATGTTTTTAGTGATGGCATCAGTTTCCTAATTGATGAAGAAAGGTCTGGAGGCAAGAAAAGCTGCTTGCAGGAGGTTGTCAAGTGTTTTCGCTCGACGATTCCATTCTTCGGGGGTTGGTTTGGCCCTTGTTCCTGTAACTCGAATCTTAGCCTGGTATATCTCATTTTAGTTTTAGACCATTGTGAAACTTACGCCTTTTTTACTCTCTGATCAAGTTTCTCGGCATTGAAAAAATGTTCGTAAACTAAATCACATGTGTATATGTTGACATTTAAGAGATATACAGTCAAGAAAATCAACAGCAATGGTGATATATATGCGGATTAGAGACCAAAAAATAAACACTAAAAAATGGCTACAATTTAAGGAATGTATTCAGTGACCGCATCAGATTCCTAACTAATGGAGAAAGGTCTGGTGGCAAGAGAAGCTTCTTCCCGGAGGTTATGAAGTGTTTTCCCTCGACGATTCCATTCTTGGGTGGTTGGTTTGGCCCTTGTTCCTGTAACTCGAATCTTAGCCCGGTATATCCCATTTTAGTTTTACATCATTGTGAACCTTACGCCTTTTTTAGTCTCTGATCGAGGTTCTCGGAATTGAAAAATCTTCGTAAACTAAATCACACGTGTATATGTTGACATTTAAGAGATATACAGTCAAGAAAATCAAGAGCAAAGGTGATATATATGCGGATTAGACACCAAAAAATAAACACTCAAAAGATGGCCATAATTTAAGGGATGTGTTTAGTGACGACATTAGATTCCTAATTGATGGAGAAAGGTCTGGTGGCAAGAAAAGCTGCTTACAGGAGGTTGTCAAGTGTTTTCATTCGACGATTCCATTCTTGGGTGGTTGGTTTGGCCCTTGTTCCTCTAACTCGAATCCTAGCCCGGTATATCACATTTTAGTTTTATACCATTGTGAACCTTACGCCTTTTTTACTCTCTGATCGAGGTTCTCAGCATTGAAAAATCTTCGTAAACTAAATCACTCGTGTATATGTTGACATTTAAGAGATATACAGTTAAGAAAATCAAAAGCAATGGTGATATTTATGCGGATTAGACAACAAAAAATAAACTCTCAAAAAATGGCTACAATTTAAGGAATGTTTTTAGTGATGGAATTAGATTCCTAATTGATGGAGAAAGGTCTGGTGGCAAGAAAAGCTGCGTCCAGGAGGTTGTCCAGTGTTTTTGCTCGACGATTCCATTCTTGGGTGGTTGGTTTGGCCCTTGTTGTTGTAACTCGAATCCTAGCCCGATATATCCCATTTAGTTTTATAGCATTGTGAAACTTACGCCTTTTATACTCTCTGATCAAGGTTCTCGGCATTGAAAAATCTTCGTAAACTAAATCACACGTGTATATGTTGACATTTAAGAGATATACAGTCAAGAAAATCAACAGCAATGGTGATATATATGCAGAGTAGACACCAAAAAATAAACATTCAAAAAAGGGCTACAATTTAAGGAATGTGTTTAGTCACCGAATCAGATTCCTAATTGATGGAGAAAGGTCTGGTTGCAAGAAAAGTTGCTTCCAGAAGGTTGTCAAGTGTTTTCGCTCGACGATTCCATTCTTGGGTGGTTGGTTTGGCCCTTGTTCCTGTAACTCGAATTCTAGCCCGGTATATCCCATTTTAGTTTTACACCATTGTGAACCTTACGCCTTTTTTACTGTCTGATCGAGGTTCTCGGCACCAAAAAATCTTCGTAAACTAAAGCACACGTGTATATGTTGACATTTAAGAGATATACAGTCAAGAAAATCAAGAGCAATGGTGATATATATACGGATTAGACACCAAAAAATAAACACTCAAAAAATGGCTACAATTTAAGGGATGTGTTTAGTGACGGCATCAGAATCCTAATTGATAGAGAAAGGTCTGGTGGCAAGAAAAGCTGCTTACAGGAGGTTGTCAAGTGTTTTCGCTTGGAGATTCCATTCTTGGGTGGTTGGTTTGGCACATGTTCCTGTAACTCGAATCCTAGCCCGGTATATCCCATTTTACTTTTACACCATTGTGAACCTTACACCCTTTTTACTCTCTGATCGAGGTTCTCGGCATTGAAAAATCTTCGTAAACTAAATCACACGTGTATATGTTGACATTTAAGAGATATACAGTCAAGAAAATTAAGATCAATGGTGATATATATGCGGATTAGACCCCAAAAAATAAACACTCAAAAAATGGCTACAATTTAAGGAATGTGTTTAGTGACGGCATCAAATTTCTAATTGATGGAGAAAGGTCTGGTGGCAAGAAAAGCTGTTTCCAGGAGGTTGTCATGTGTTTTCGCTCGACGATTCCATTCTTGGGTGGTTGGTTTGGTTTTTGTTCCTGTAACTTGTATCCTAGCCCGGTATATCCTATTTTAGTTTTACACCATTGTGAACCTTACGCCTTTTTTACTCGCTGATAGAGGTATTCGGCATTGAAAAATATTCCTAAACTAAATCACACGTGTATATGTTGACATCTAAGAGATATACACTAAAGAAAATCAAGAGCAATGGTGATATATATTCGGATTAGACACCAAAAAATAAACACTTAAAAATGGCTACAATTTAAGGAATGTGTTTAGTAACGGCATCAGATTCCTAATTGATGGAGAAAGGTCTGATGGCAAGAAAAGCTGCTTCCAGGAGGTTGTCAAGTGTTTTCGCTTGACGATTCGATTCTTGGGTGGTTGGTTTTGGCCCATGTTCCTGTAACTCGAATCGTAGCGTGGTGTATCCCATTTTAGTTTTACACCATTGTGAACCTTAAGCCTTTTTTACTCTCTGATCGAGGTTCTCGGCATTGAAAAATCTTCGTAAACTAAATCACACGTGTATATGTTGACATTTAAGAGATATACAGTCAAGAAAAACAAGAGCAATGGTGATATATGTGCGGATTAGACACCAAAAAATGAACACTCAAAAAATGGTTAAAATTTAAGGAATGTGTTTAGTGACGGCATCAGATTCCTAATTGTTGGAGAATGGTCTGGTGGCAAGAAAAGCTGCTTCCAGGAGGTTGTCAAGTGTTTTCGCTCGACGATTCCATTCTCGGGTGGTTGGTTTGGCCCTTGTTCCTATAACTCGAATCCTATCCTGGTATATTCCATTTTAGTTTGACACCATTGTGAACCTTACGCCGTTTTTACTCTCTGATTGAGGTGCTCAGAATTAAAAAATCTTCGTATACAAAATCACACGTGTATATGTTGACATTTAAGAAATATAGAGTCAAGAAAATCAAGAGCAATGGTGATATATATGCGGATTAGACACCAAAAAAATAAACACTCAAAAAATGGCTATAATTTAAGGAATGTGTTTAGTGACGGCATCAGATTCCAGGTTGATGGAGAAAGGTATTGTGGCAAGAAATGTTGCTTCCAGGAGGTTCTCAAGTGTTTTCGCTCGACGATTCCATTCTTGGGTGGTTGGTTTGGCCCTTGTTCTTGTAACTCGAATCCTGGCCCGATGTATCCCATTTTAGTTATACACCATTGTGAATCTTACGCCTTTTTACTCTCTGATCGAGGTTCTCGGCATTGAAAAATCTTCCTAAACTAAATCACACGTGTATATGTTAACATTTAAGAGATATACTGTCATTAAAATTAAGAGCAATGGTGATATATAGGCGGATAAAACACCAAAAAATAAACACTCAAAAAATGGCTACAATTTAAGGAATGTGTTTAGTGACGGCATCAGATTCCTAATAGATGGAGAAAAGTCTGGTGGCAAGAAAAGCTGCTTCCAGGAGGTTGTTAAGTGTTTTCGCTCGACGATTCCATTCTTGGGTTGGTGGTTTGTCCCTTGTACCTGTAACTTGAATCCTAGCCCGGTATATCCCATTTTAGTTTTACACCATTGTGAACCTTATGCCTTTTTTACACCCTGATAAAGGTTCTCGGCATTGAAAAATCTTCGTAAACTAAATCACACGTTTCTATGTTGACATTTAAGAGATATACACCGAAGAAAATCACGAGCAATGGTGATATATATTCGCATTAGACACCAAAAAGAAAACACTCAAAAATGGCTACAATTTAAGGAATGTGTTTAGTGACGGCATCAGATTCCTAATCGATGGAGAATGGTCTGGTGGCAAGAAAAGCTACTTGCAGGAGGTTGTCAAGTGTTTTCGCTCAAGGATTCCGTTCTTGGGTGGTTGGTTTGGCTTTGTTCCTGTAACTCGAATCCTAGCCCGGTATATCACATTTTAGTTTTACACCGTTGTGAACCTTACGCCTTTTTTACTCTCTGATTGAGGTTCTAGGCATTGAAAAATATTCGTAAACTAAATCACACGTGTATATGTTGACATTTAAGAGATATACAGTCATGAAAATCAAGAGCAATGTGTCACACCCCGACCGCGTTAAAACAACAAACCGCGGCGGAAACGTCGGGGAGTGTCGTAACAGAATCATTGTTTCACAACACATGGATTGTAGTTTCATTTTATTGAATTAAGTTTCTTACATTGTTTTGAAATCAAAATCAAAACATGAACAAATTTTCGTTCATTGTTATTGAGTCACTAAAGCCTCATCCATTCCTATGTGAGCATGCATCATAATCATCGTCAAACATCAACAAACTGTGGTACCTGAAACATATATGAAAATACGTCAACATAAAAATGCCGGCGTGTACATAGGTTTTGTGAGTATGTTAGATTCATGGCTTTAAGTTCATATTGCAATACCTCGTCAAACTAAGAGAGTTGTCGAGTGTGTATCTTGAAAACAAAAGAGTTTGATATTGCAGTATGTTTCTATCAACATTTATATGTTGATATATGAATAAACCAAAGCCATTTTAGCCATGAATCTTAACTGAAAACATTTGTATTTGTAAACCAAGTAGTAAATCGTTTGTTGAAAATGAATATTGTATGGTTTATATCATTAAGAAAACCTTGCAGTGTAATTTCGTTTTGAAAACATTCGACCAAGTGATCTAGATAACACAACGATATGTAATGTGTTAAAAGCACTTATATATAGGAAGTACCAGCGGCGTATCCACCATGCTTTTATCACATTACACACGCCCCGTTACCTAATCACTTACCATAAGCCAATCGTTCAATAGTTCAAATAGTTCCAATCGTTTAAATAGTTCAAATAGTTCACGTAGATCAAATAGTTCCAATGGTTCAAATAGTTCAAATAGTTCACATAGTTCACATGGTTTATTTAGTTCCAGTGGTTCAATAGTTCACATAGATCAATAGTTCCAGTGGTTCAATAGTTCACATAGTTCCAGTGGTTCAATAGTTCACATAGATCAATAGTTCTAGTGGTTCAATAGTTCACATAGTTCCAGTGGTTCAATAGTTCACATAGATCAATAGTTCCACTGGTTCAATAGTTCACATAGTTGAAATCGTTGTGTTCAATATAAACCATAACATTCATTTTAGAAAATTCGAAATCGTTTGGCACATATGAATCACCCCAAAACAATTGAAAATAGTAAAAGAGTGGAACTATGTACTCACTTGAGATTGTAAGTATCCTCGATTAACTGTCCAAAGAAAGCTCGGAAATCAAGTAATCAAGTGGTACCTAGTAATCGGATCGCTAAGTTAATAAATCGACACCTAAATCGGAAGATCGGGTAGAATGAGGTCTCATAGACCAAATAAGTATTGTAACTCATGTGATATGGTTTAACAAATCCTGCATTCTAAACCAGAACGTATCCTAAGTGCTTACGGCCCATTAAGGTAGCTTACGCTACTTTAACGCGTCGTTCGCGCGAAAGCGCGTTCGTGACGCCTAACTAGTCCTATGACAAGTATTATATGCCCTAACATGTTTAAATATATTACATAATCAGTTTAAGTGACAAAAGTTAAGTTACATATGTTTAAATACAAATTATGCATGAAAAGGGCATTTTGGTCATTTTCCTAAGGCATATAAACTATCTATCATACAACTAATGAAACTAAGTGACCATAAGCTATAACCTCGGAAGGTTATTCTCTATATAACTATGGTCACAAAATATGCTTGGTCGGATCCTAATGATCGACCAAACGGGTCGGGTTCGAAAGTCTAAGCGGTTGTCAAGACTGCTTATCTTACAACCCTAAACAAGCACTAGACTAAAAGTGACGAGTTAAACATGTTAAGACATGTTTAACTAAGTTAGAAAACATGTTTTGATATCAAAACAAAGTGTCTTGATACCCGGAGATAGCTTCGTCTCAAAATGTGCATAAACGGCATTTTGATCGAAACTTTGACTCGTCACTTCGACTAATCAACGTGGTAATCAGTAGGTATAGACACAAGGGACTATAACCATCGTGGTTACGCTCACGTTGCAAAGTTCAAACGAACTTTGTGTTGACCAAAACGTGGTCAAAGCAGAAAGTCAAACAGAACAAGCATGAAAGAAACTTACAAAGGGCCCAAGCAATGAAGATTTGATCTAAACACTCAGGTATGAAGCTAAGGCTTCAACTTAGAGCAATTTTCTTATCAAATGTGAAGAAATGAAGAACCCCTTGCTATTTATAGGAATCTTGGATAAATTGGATCATTCCATGTGTTTTGCAACTGAATCTTGGCCATACACTTCTTGGAGACTGATTTGGGAGCTTGATAAACCATCAAACAAGCCCACAAGATGCAAAAACAATGATCAAAACAGGTTGCAACAGCTGGTTTTGAAGACTCATTGAATCTACTGATCTGGGACCAGCTTACGGACCGCAAAGGGTCCTCCATACGGTCTGTATGGGCCTTACGCAGATCAGCAAGTTTCAGTTAATTACAGTTTTGCCCCTGCACTTCGTTTTGTCGTGTTTCGGCACTTCTAACACCCGTCAAACCCATTTTCAAGCACCATAATGAAGTTAAAGCATAGGGAACATGAAATATTCTTGAAAACTTATTTAGGGTATGTTTAGCTTATGATCATGTTCCGGAATGTTCATTACCATATGAACCGGTAGACTTTCACAGTTTGACGCAAATAGTCCCTGCGATCGAATAAACTTGTTTTCGACACACCAAACCATCCAAAACATATTTCTAAGTTATGTAAGGGTTATTTAAGGTATGTTAAGCCTATGTCACTATTCCAGAGTGTTTGTCGCATTAAACTGATTACGTTTATGCATCAGTTCGCGTATAACTTTCTAGAAAGCGATTTAAAGCTCGAAATTGAACAAGAACTGATATGTGCAAATGATACACATATTTATACAAATATAGTGTGAAACACAATATTTCATTGCTTTTGTATTCGTATGATGGTCGTAGAGGCATAGATGTCACAGTCTCCCCTACTTTAGGAAATTTCATCCCAAAATTTATTCGTAGGAGTCCGTCTATAACGTTGTGTTAAGCAATTGTCTTGCATGGAATCTATGGTGTCATCTATTTGCGTAGAGTAACCCATCAAAGATTTCCATGCAAGGCATAACCTTGTCATTCCCCAGTGGATGTACTTTGAAGCGAAAATGAATGGATGATTCATTTTCTCCAATGGATTCTTTGTCAGATGTGGAAATGAAAGATGAATAGGTTATTCATTTCCAATGGGTATGTCATAACCCCCCCCCCAAAAAAAAAATTCACGCGCGGAGTATAACCGCTTGGAGGCGTGACTGACCAGGATCAAGCCACCAATCATATTGAACATTGTAAGTAATAAATAAAGTTCAACCCATCAATACAAAAGGTATTCAAATCAAAACATAGTTAAGTGTTTAGCGGAAGCATAAATGTGAAAACCCAACATAAGTATTAAGTTCGAAATGTCATAATGTTTTTAACATGGCATTCACTGTCCATGTTCCACAACGACCGCGCCTCCCTGTGCAAGCTACAAGAGTACCTATCGACCTGTAAGGCATGTAACAACGAGTCAACAACAAAGTTGAGCGAGTTCACAGTTGATTGTTCAGTTAATGAGTTCGTTTCAGAAATCGTAAGTTCGTTTCATAACCATGCGTTACCCAGTACCCTTGTTTCCCAAACCTTTACAATAATAAGTGGGGGCTTCCCATGTTGTATGTTACTAGACTAGTTGTATCTATAGGTGTCCTTCCCAATCTGAGGACAGTGGTAAGTATGAGTTTACGTAGGTTTTACGTAAGTGCCCTTCCCTATCCGAGGACAGTGGTACGTAGCGAGTACGTAGGTTTAGCGCTGGTGTCCTTCCCCATCCGAGGACAGTGGTACGTAGGTTTTACGTAGGTTTTAACACTGGTGTCCTTCCCAAACCGAGGACAATGGTACGTAGGTTTTATGTAGGTTTTAGCCCTGGCGTCCTTCCCAATCCGAGGACGGTGGTAAGTAGTCTAGTAGTGATGAAAGTACGGGAAGTCATTCAATCTCATTCCCAACCCACCGGGAACCCCATGCCTTGGAAAGAGTGTGAACTCACCTTGGTTTGCTCGTATTGATTAATTACTTGGTTCCAATTAATCAGTCAACGCCTATGGTATGCACGTATACACAATCAGTTGACATTCACAAAGTTCGACTAACAGTCAAGATCGTCACGTACATGTAAGTAACAACTAGCACATAGCATTTATCAGTTATGCAAGCTCATGCAACCATACTTTACATTTAACAATACATGACTAACCTAGTTAGTCCTTAACAGACTTAACTGGGTTTACTGTGCAGTTTACCAACTCGACGAAACACACTTGTTTCGTCGTGAACCCCTTTCGACGAAACACCCTCTGTTTCGTCGTGACTACCCTCGGCGAAACACATTTGTTTCGTCATGCCAGTTTCGTCGAGATTGTTCTCCGGCGAAACGCAACCGTTTCGTCATCAGCTGTGTTTCGTCCATTAAGTCAGTTACGTCGTGTAACTGATGATTACCCAGAAACCCTAATCGCTGATCAACGGTTCACAAAAATCATAGAGTAATTATCGATAACATTTATCATACCAATCGTAACAGAATCATGTGTTAACCTAAAACAATCTATCATATAGTACCAATACCACATCACAGATTCATCATTACCGAAAACCTATCTCATTAATGAACATCGTATACGGATCAACAACAACAAGGGCCCTAATCAATCACTAATCAAATCGTCGTGATCACAAACATTCACCATTGTTTATTCATCATTAAACCCCTTTTTTATATCGAACTGTTAACGAGTAAGTATACTAGACATGCATTCCTGGATCATCGCGATATACATAATAATTTCATAAGCAATAAGATATTATCAAATAACTAACCGAAAGGTATAGGGATTAGAACGAAGGACTTGAAAGTCTCCAAGGGTGACAGTGATGGTTGTCGTCGGTTAACAGAGAGGAAAAGAAAGCTAGGGTTTGCAAATCAGCCAAATACGTGTTCTAGTGCTACCGTAGATCGTTATATAATCGAGCTGGGCCTTTACTGGGCCTCGGTGAAATAGTGGCCCGGCGAAACGCTTTGTTTCGTCGAGATAAGGATGACGAAACACTCCTGTTTCGTCGAAGTGGTTAATGGCGAAACACTCTCCGTTTCGTCGGATTGTAAATGGCGAAACACTCCTGTTTCGTCGGGGCCATTCAAGGTTTAAATTTTTCAAACAGGTTACATGATGTATCACTAAACACATAAATGCAACAATCACAAAACGTTTTAACATATCACAGACGTGTATGGTTACAGGCAAACAAGTCGTATGAACAAACAACTTAGCAATAAACAAGCAACTCAAAGAATTAACATGCAATTAATGCGAAGATGGAATCTTGGAAACTCGAGTTGTCACATTATCCCCAACTTGAAAGAAATTTCGTCCCGAAATTTAGCATGCGGTTACTGAGGAGGCTAGTTGTGTTGTGTTGTTTCCTGGTTTTCCTGGGGTGTCACATCATCCCCCCGTTGGTTTGGAATTTCATCCCGAAATTGTGTAGTAGCTTCAGCCTCAGTAGTGGTTGCATTGTTCTTGAACAACTGTGGATACTTGAGTTTCATTTGGTCTTCTCGTTCCCAGGTGAACTCTGGGCCACGATGGGAGTTCCAACGAACTCGAACAAGGGGTATTCTGGTGTGCTTGAGGACCTTAACGTCTCGGTCCGTGATTTCAACTGGTTCCTCGACGAATCGCAACTGATCGTCGATAGTGAGCTCCTTCAAAGGAACTATGAGGGTCTCATCTGACAGATATTTCTTCAGATTTGACACGTAAAATACGTTGTGAACCCCACCGAGTTCTGCTGGTAGGTTCAGTTTGTAGGCCACCTTCCCTATTTTCTCAATGATTTCGAACGGTCCGACATATCACGGATTGAGCTTGCCACGTTTTCCAAAACGAACTACACCTTTCCAAGGTGAGACTTTGAGTAGCACTCGATCCCCAACCTGGAACTCGAGCGGTTTCCTACGCTTATCAGCGTAGCTTTTCTGACGGTCACGAGCTGCCGCCATTCATTGTCGTATCTGTGCAATCCTTTCCGTTGCGTCTACTACAAGTTCTGGACCCGTGATCTGACTATCACCCACCTCTGCCCAACAAAGAGGTGATCGGCATTTACGCCCGTACAATGCCTCGAACGGAGCGGCTTGAATGCTGGTGTGGTAATTGTTGTTATACGAAAACTCCACTAACGGGAGATGTTTTTCCCAGTCGTTGCCGAAATCGATTACACATGCACGAAGCATGTCTTCTAGAGTTTGGATGGTGCATTCAGACTACCCATTCGTTTGCGGGTGGTAAGCTGTGCTCATGTCTAATCGTGAGCCAAAGAACTTGTGCATTGCTTGCCACAGTTCAGAGGTAAAACACGCATCACAATCGGAAATAAATGTGTGCTAAAGTAGAGAACTTGTCTGTTTCCTTGATAGCCAAGAAGTATGCAGACTTAGTGAGTCGATCCACGATCACCCAAATAGTATCATTCCCACGTTGAGATCTAGGCAGGCCAGTAACAAAATCCATGGAAATTTCCTCCCATTTCCATTGTGGTATATTTGGTTGCTGGAGTAGGCCCGATGGTTTCTGGTATTCGGTCTTGACTCTCGCACAAGTCAAACATTTGCTAACGTAAGTTGCTATGTGAGCTTTCATGCAAGGCCACCAATACGTAGTTCTGAGATCTTGGTACATCTTATCCGAACCAGGATGTACCGAGTAACGAGACTTATGTGCTTCATCCATTACAAGTTCTCGTAAATTGCCATAGAGTGGGACCCAGATGCGTCATGTTACGTAATATACGCCGTCTTCCTTTTGTTCTAACCGCTGCCTTGAGCCGCGTAGGGCTTCAGCCCTGACGTTTTCTGGTTTCAATGCTTCTACCAGAGCATCTCATATCTGTGCAGAGAAGACTAGATTGAATGGTGAGTTGTAACGCACGTACGCATTTAGGTACAGTATCCTTTCAACTGAGGGCGTCGGCCACAACATTGGCTTTTCCCGGATGGTACTTGATGGCACATTTGTAATCATTCAATAGCTCGACCCATCGACGTTGTCGCATGTTCAACTCCTTTTGCTTGAAGATATGCTCGAGACTCCTGTGATCGGTGTAGATGGTGCACTTGGTACTGTATAGGTAATGTCTCCATATCTTAAGTGCGAAAATAACAGCTCCCAGCTCCAAGTTGATGTGCGTGTAGTGTAATATAATTTTAGATATATATTTAAGCCCTTTTTACACTTTTAGCCAAGTTTTAAATTTATAAAACACGATATTTACTAACACTAAACACACATATGGGCAAGTGCACCCATCGTGGACGTAGTATAGTGTTGGTAAGATACCGAGGTCGTCCAAGGACACAAGAGCTTTTAATACCGGTTTATCCTCAACGTCTAATCAAATCAAAAAGTTAGAAAAATGTTTTAAACTAAGAAAAATAAAAACTAACTAAATGCTGAAAAATAAAATAAAATAAAAACAGATAGACAAGATGAATCACTTGGATCCGACAAATGTATTAGTATAACCTTTGATTATTTTCGCACTTTTGCACTTGTTTAAGAGATTATCTTAGTTATTGTAGTAGGCCCCTTTTTCGGAGGTGACGTTACCCTCAACCCAGTAGTTTGAGTCAGCAAGGATACAATCCTAAAGGGTTGGATTATTGAAAGATAATGAATTAAGTTATTAATGCAAATTATGGTAGGCCCCGCTTTTGGCGGCGACGTTACCCTCGGCTAAGTAGTCTGAGTCAGCAGGGATACAGTCCTAAATAGCCGGGTTATAGTATTAATAGTAGTTAGCTTATGAGGGGGTCAAAGAGTTTGGATCCCCGCCATCCAATACCTATGGGCATTGAAGGAGATCCTACTAAATTTGACCCAGGTCCCAAGCAGGACCTCTAAACGCTGAACAAGGGCAAGACCTTTACCAAACCGTTCCCTTAACCCCCGACCAGGTAGCCAACATACCTCCATATAGACCGTGGAGATATGAATGGTGAAAATCTTTTATTTTATATAGACAGTAAAATAATGCCAAGACACCACGGACAAACGATAAGGAAAGATCACCTTCAACATAAGTAACTAGTTATTAAAGTCATTAATACAAAACCAAATAAAAAGTGCAAAAGATTAAAAATAAAAAGTATTATACTAAACACTTGTCTTCACCAAGTGATGTAAGAGACTTAGGCAAACATGGCCTTGATTGTCAAGAACTCTTACGATCAATCTTGGATCCCGAGACGACTCACACACTCTATGATGGACAATGGATGATGGTGGTGGATGATGGTGTTATGGTGGTGGTGGGTGGTGGATGAAGTGTGAGAGAGGTGGTGTGCCAAGGGATGAGAGAGAATGAAGCCAAGCTCCTCTATTTATAGGCTGAACAGAACGCTGGACACGGCCCCGTGTTCGCTGAACACGGCCCCGTGCCCGTCTGACATTCTCTCTCTTCATTAATTGTAATTGCGAATTACAATTAATGCGCCTGCTGTACTTTCAACACGCCCCCGTGTCCGCTGGGCACGGCCCCGTGGTGAGCAATGGAAGCTTCTACTGGTTTGTCTTTTCTGCTGCTTCCTGGGCACGCCCCCGTGTTCACTGAACACGGGGCGTGTTCAGACATCTGTTCTCTTCTCTTTGTCTTGGGAGGTGCCGTTGAGGGTCCGGGCAGTTTGCTTTTGTTCCTTTTCTTGTAATTATGATAGAATTAGGGGTCTTTTTGCTTCTTTTGTGATTTTGAGCTCATTTCATCCTGAAAATACAAAAGGAAGACAAAAACACTCTTTTTCCAACATTAGTACTTAAAAAGGGTTAGTTTTATGCCTTAATTGATGTGTTTTATATGTTGCATTTTACACACATCAAATACCCCCACACTTGAACTTTTGCTTGTCCTCAAGCAAAACTCTTTTAATGTGGCTTACACTCCCAAATGGAATAGGTAGAAGAGAAGTTTTTTTAACTTGTCCTAGAGTGTCGGGAATCCAAGGTTTGTATAGGTTCTATTTTTATTTTATTTACAATCTTATTCGTCATGGTTTATTTTGAACTTTTCATAAGATAAACTACTTAATTTGGCATAGCATGCCTTATTAAAATTCCATTTATATACAAGTTCACATACCTCACGGGAGATCACTCAATCACTCGGCCGAAGGTGTATATTTAAGTGAATCGCTCGAGAGCGGCACGGATTTACATTTTCCATATGCTTGCCAAGCGATCAATCCTCCTCCTTTTTAACTTTTACCTTTGTAAATATCAAGAGGTCTTTTGGGGTGAAGGCTTGGGTTTAAAGGTGGGTGGTTGGTTAGTGGTTAGTAAAAAGGGCGAAAATTGTAACAAGTGTCGGTTTTTCGTGAAATACCTTATTTTTGGTGACATTTATTTTTGAAGTATTTCTCCAAACAAGCTTTTTGTAGCTTATGTTTGTTTTTGACTTCAACATTTTTTTTTTTTTTTTTTTTTTTTCGTCACGTAAAGGGTATGTTTATGAAAAACCTAGTATGTTACTAAAATAAAGGTGAAAAAATGAAAAAGGTTTTTGGTGGGTAAAAAAAAATTGTTTTGGGGGTAATGAAATGAAAGGTTTAGGCTCAAAGGGGTTTTCTAGGGGGATTTTGGGTAGGTAAAAAAAATGAAAAATAATGGTTTTGAAAGAAAAATAGTTAGTCCTAATGCCTCCATCATTTACTTACTTGGGTTTAAGTTGGTAAGGACCGGGAATGTATCGTCGTGGCAAGTTCTAGATTTGTAAAAACCGAGCGGCTATTCACACAAGAAACGAAAAATGAGCATTTAATCTAAAATATGTGTATTTTTATGCTCAATAAAGGCTCAAAACTCACTTTTTGTGGGAATAGGTTTTTAATGTGACCAAGCATATATAATCGAATTTTAGCTAGACTTGTTATACCGTTTCATAATTTTCTTATGTTAGTTCTTTTTATCACGACGCTATCGGTTGTAAGTTTGTAAAAATATAACCCTTTTATACTTGTTATTCCCAACTTAAACTAAGACAAGTAAATAAAAAAAAATGAAAAAGTTTTTGAAAAAAAAAATTGGGGTGTTTAGCGGTTCCAATAGAGTTTTGTGTAAGGCTTGTTTTAGGATTTTGCAAAATTCCAAGGTTTTAGCATCCCCCCCACACTTAAATTACACATTGTCCTCAATGTGTCCAAAAATAGAGTTTTTGGTTGATTAGAATATGTAAAAGTGTGTTTAAAAACAAAGATTTGTGTTACTGGCGCTCTGGACACGGCCCCGTGTTCATTGAACACGGCCCCGTGGTGAACTGCCAGTAACGAAGAACTTACAGAGGGTGAACACGGGGGCGTGTTGGGTGAACACGGCCACGTGTTGGACAAAAATCTGCAGGTCAGTTGCCAAACAGCAGAACTGGGAGATGGACACGGGGGCGTGTCGGCTGAACACGTCCCCGTGTGGACAGTCTGTTAGCCAGAAAAATATGGTTTTCTCCCGGTTTCTTCCTCCTAGGGCTGCGAGTGCTAATGTTTAGCATTCTAACCCTTGCATTACACCTGTTCAAGCATTCAATACCATCCAACCAAGCACCAAACATCCTAATCTTACCATAGTTAAACATTATCCAACACAAAGTAAAAACAAAGTAAAAATAAAAAGAAAAGAGTTAAGGAAAGTAAATTGTCTTGACAAATGGCACGCAGGCCATGAATTGTTCGATAGGAAAGGGTGATCAAACCTGTGGGCTCATAACCAGCTAGCCCTTTGCTCCTCCCGGCCTCCTACTCCATATCTTCATCACTGTCTTCACCTCCGCCTCCCTGCCTCGCCATGTACTCCCGGATGCTACCGATGTCATCTTGTATGTCGTTGACGCTGCGTTCGATAGCTCCCACCCGGAGATGTGTGTTGTTGGCAAGGTTGTAGGTGTTCCGAGTGCACATGAGGTTTTCCTGCAAAAGATCATGCAAACTTTGGAAATTAGGAAAACCGCCTCCTTGAGAGGAGGATTGACCCGGATCGCCTTGGGGAGGGTATTGGAAATGTGGAGGTGGTGCGTGAAGAACTAGAGCCTCTTGCGGGTTCCATGCGTAGCCTTGCGTCCTTTGAAAGCTCACCGTCCCGTCCTCCGCTTCATAGAGCAAGTTCATGGCCCGGCAGATATGGTAATTAACCCGTCCCGACCATGGGCTCCTTTCGAAGGACTTCGGGATGTTCGCGAAGTGCTTGAAAAGACGGTACACCCATCCCCCGAAGAAGATTGGTGTAGGAGCAGTGGCAAGGCGGTTTAAGTGCATGTTCCGCAGTAGGAGGTAAGAAACATCGAGAGGCTTCCGGTTATGGATGCAGTGGAGGACAACCAAATCTCTAACCCCAACAACGCCACTACTGTCATGGCGTTGGTTCAACGAGTACGTGAGGAGCCTGTGAATGTAACGGTATAGCGGGTCCCTCAGTTTGGTACTCTTTGTGCTGCTGGAGTTATAGATCCCTTCACCGATTTGTGCCCATGCTGCTTGACGTTCACTTGCGTCCAAATCTCGCAACCCCCCGGTATTCTCTTCGTTCCCTGCTTCTTCATCTTTGTACAGCCCAATGATTGATCCGAACTGCGCCATGGAGGTTCTATAGGTCGTACCCCCACATCGAAACTCGACCGCATCGTGATCAAACGGGTCGCGTCTCGAGTTGAAGATAAACGTACTATAGAACTCCAATGTGCATTGGTGGACCGACCGAAGTCGGGTAGTCAATGCAACGTGCAGCGGACCCGTCACTATGTTGTTGAAGCGGTCCAGTTGGTTTACCATTGTCAGCAGATCGGTGCATGCCCGCCTTGGATATTCTTCGGGCCTTGTTTGTAGGACCTCATAGCGAGCCCTTGCATCAAGTTCGCTGGCATTGAACCGTGTGAATTTGGACATCTGAAAAGAATACAACAAAAGTTAGTGCGAAACATGGAAATTCGGTTTGAAAACTGCAGACAGTGGGCTGGACACGGCCCCGTGTTCAGCGAACACGGCCCCGTGTTCAGTCGTCTGTAACACCTAATTTTCATTTTTTCGTCCCGGTTTCGAAAACCTGAAAATTTTTAGCCTAATAGCAGCGGTTTCCCCCGAAAATGAAACCCTAAGTGTCATTTTTCCAAAATCAAACCATTTACCCCTTCGATTTTGTGTTTTTCGGTTCAAGAACAAGGGTTTGTGTGTTTAGTTGGAAATCGGACAAATCTATCAACAATACATGGCTATTTACTTCCTATTACTCTACTCTAAACTACTACTAACAATTTTTATCAAAAATTTTGAGTTCGATCCGGATGAACATGAAGAACCCTAGATTTCCCCCAATTTTTGATATTTTAACTACATGCAAGTAACTAATCTAACTACTAAGAAGGATAGAATCATACCTTGACGTTGTTAGGCTTGGTGGTAACGTTCGAAATTGGCAGAAAATCGCCTCTAACCAGAGAGTTTTCGGCGAAACGGGGCGTGTGGAATGGTGTAACTGATAGAACAAATGGGTTTTATCCCGAAAGTCGCCTCGACACGGCCCCGTGTTCAGCGAACACGGCCCCGTGCCGGGTGAAATTTTTTGAAATTTTTTTTTTTTTTTTTTTTTTTTTTTTTTTTGTGCTTGTGTGCATGCCCCTTATCTCCGAATAATGGTTAGATGATTTTTTTACCAGTTCCGAATGTATACTTACCTGTGACATGTCTGGTATGAGTTTATTCGTTGACCGTTTGAAGTGCGATTTCCTCTTCCTCATCCTCAATGGATCCTCTGTAGAGTTTCAGCCGTTGGCCATTGACTTTAAATGGTGTCCCATTTCGAGTTTTAATTTCTACTGCACCGTGTGGAAAAACATGGGTGACTGAAAAAGGTCCCGACCACCTAGATTTTAACTTACCAGGAAACAACCGAAGTCGCGAATTGAACAATAGAACTTGGTCTCCAACCCGAAATTCATTAGATTTAATATATTTATCATGCAAATTTTTCATTCTTTCTTTATAAATTTCGGAGTTAGAATATGCATAATTCCTAAGTTCTTCTAATTCGTTTATTTGACAAAATCGATTCTTACCGGCAACTTCCAAATCTAAGTTTACGTTTTTAATTGCCCAGTAGGCTTTGTGAGCAATTTCTACTGGCAAGTGACAACTTTTTCCATAGACGAGTTTATATGGGGTTGTGCCTATAGTGGTTTTATAAGCGGTTCGAAAAGCCCATAAAGCGTCATCTAGTTTGTCAGCCCATTCTTTTTTATTTATCCCTACGGTTTTCTCAAGTATTCGTTTTAAACCTCGATTAGTCACTTCGGCTTGCCCGTTTGTTTGAGGATGATATGCTGTTGAGACCCGGTGATAGACCCCATATCTTGTTAAGATTTTTTCGAGTTGATGATTACAAAAATGGGTACCTCTATCACTTATTAATGCCTTTGGTGTTCCGAAACGAGAGAACAATTTTTTTAGGAATTTTACGACTACTCTTCCATCATTTGTTGGAAGAGCTTCGGCCTCTGCCCATTTAGACAAGTAATCGACCGCCACAAGTATATATTTGTTTCCTTTTGAAGGTGGGAAAGGTCCCATGAAATCGAGTCCCCACACATCAAAGATTTCACAAACGAGAATGCCATTTTGAGGCATTTCGTTTTTGGAAGAAATATTACCCGATCTTTGGCAGGCATCACATGTCTTTACAAGGTTTTGTGCATCCTTGTAAATGGTTGGCCAGTAAAATCCAGAATCAAATACCTTTCTTGCGGTACTTGAGGCACCATGATGTCCTCCGTATGGACCTTCATGACAATGACGGAGTATTCTTTGTGCTTCATTACCATGGACACACCTTCGGATGAGTTGATCAGCACACATTTTGAAAAGATAGGGGTCTTCCCAAAAGTAATGCTTTACATCAGCAAAGAATTTTTTTCTTTGATGATGTGGCCATCCTTTGGTGACTATACCGCTGGCTAAGAAATTAGCGTAGTCGGCATACCATGGTTCTTGTCTGCTTTCCATCATTTCCAGGGACTCCGTGGGAAATTTTTCGTTGATTTGCTCGTCCCTGGTTGTCTCCAAAGCTGGGTCTTCTAAGCGTGAGAGGTGATCTGCAGCAGTGTTTTCTGCTCCTCTTTTGTCCTTGATTTCGATGTCGAATTCCTGGAGGAGTAGAATCCACCTTATCAAACGGGGTTTTGCGTCTTGCTTCTTGAAGAGGTACCTGATGGCTGCATGGTCTGTATAAACTATTGTTTTAGAAAGAACAAGATAAGAACGAAATTTATCAAAAGCAAAGACCACCGCTAGTAACTCTTTCTCTGTAGTTGTATAATTTTCTTGTGCATCATTTAGAGTTTTACTAGCATAATAGATTGGGTGGAAATGTTTTTCTTTTCTTTGTCCCAAGACTGCTCCAACAGCAAAGTCGCTTGCATCGCACATGATCTCGAAAGGAAATTTCCAATCTGGCGCTATCATGATAGGTGCATTGACTAGCATTTCCTTGAGGGTCAGAAATGCTTGATTGCATTCCTTGTCAAAGATGAAGGGTGCATCTTTTTCAAGCAATTTTGTTAGAGGTCTTGAAATTTTCGAAAAGTCTTTGATAAACCTTCTATAGAATCCGGCATGCCCTAGGAAACTTCTGATTGCTCGCACGGAGGATGGAGGAGGTAATCGAGATATGGTCTCGATTTTTGCTCGATCAACTTCCATTCCTTCGCTTGAGATTTTATGTCCGAGTACTATTCCCTCTGTTACCATGAAATGGCATTTTTCCCAATTAAGGGCGAGGTTAGTTTCCTCACATCGGGATAGCATTCGTTCAAGATTATTGAGGCATTGATCATATGAGTCTCCAAAGATGGAAAAGTCATCCATGAAGACTTCCATGGTTTTTTCAATCATATCATGGAAAATGGCGACCATACAACGTTGGAATGTTGCAGGCGCATTACATAGACCGAATGGCATGCGTCGATATGCAAAAGTTCCGTAGGGGCATGTGAAAGTTGTTTTCTCTTGGTCTTCTGGTGCTATCGGTATTTGAAAGTAACCTGAAAAACCATCTAAGAAACAATAAAATTTATGACCGGATAATCTTTCTAACATTTGATCAATGAAGGGCAAAGGAAAGTGGTCTTTCCTTGTTGCTTCATTTAATCTCCTATAGTCTATACAGACTCTCCATCCTGTGACGGTTCTTGTGGGTATTAATTCATTTTTCTCGTTAGTTATTACCGTCATACCTCCTTTCTTTGGGACTACTTGGACGGGACTTACCCACGGGCTATCGGAGATAGGGTAGATTAGTCCGGCGTCGAGTAGTTTGATGACTTCATTTTTAACCACTTCTTGAACATTGGGGTTCACTCTTCGTTGTGGTTGAATCACCGTTTTGTAGTCATCATTCATTAAAATTTTGTGCGTGCACATGGAAGGACTTATTCCCTTAATATCTACAAGCTTCCAAGCGATCGCATTTTTGTGTTTTTTAAGTAGGTTAACTAATTTTTCTTTTTCTATGCTAGTTAATTTAGACGAAATAATTACAGGTAAATTACCATCTTTGCCTAGAAAAGCATATTCCAAACCTTTAGGGAGTTCTTTGAGCTCGATGGGTGGGTCTTTAGGAGACACCTTATTTTGTGGTTCATCTAGATCAAGAACTTTAAAAGTTTGTTCTATGGCTACCTCTTCGTCGACAAAGTGGTCTTCCTCGTGGTTTGTATCAGGTGGTTCAGCTTCATCTTCAATTAGGGGGTCATTGTTGCCAAAAGGATATTTCATTGAGCGCTCAAGATCTATGCTCCTTTTGAATGCCCCTAATTGAAGAGTTAGATTGTTGAATTTCCGGTTTTTCAAAGCTTTGTGAGTTTGTACAAAAGGTTTTCCCAAGACTAGGGGGGCATCATCTAAGATGACGAAGTCGGTTGGGATTACCATTTGATTTGTTCGAACCAAAATATCTTCGACTACACCGATTGATTTCATTACTTTTCGGTCGGATAGAAAAATGGGTATTTGAAGTGGAGTAAAATCACTAATACTTAACTTTTCAAAAATGTAGTTGGGCATTATGTTAACACAAAGATCTTTATCAATAGTGACATTACTAATAAACGAATTTTGAAAGAAACATGGAACCGGTGTGATGTTAATTTCAAAAGGATCTTCTTTTATTAGCGAGGTTTGATCATTAGTTAACTTAACACTTTCCATTTCTTCAATTTTAGCACTAGTGTTTAACTCTTTTAAAAACTTAGCATGAGGGGTTATTAAACAATTGTTTTCGAAAGTAGGTGACAAGAGAATAATTTCCTCTAAATTAGACTCTTCTTGAATTTTAACATTATCGGACTCACCATTTTCGTTGTTTAACTCATGTGTCTGTTTTTCACTTTCTTGTTCTTCCATTTTTACATTTTCAACTATCTCTACGTTATTATTACTTTTTAACTCTTCTCTCGCGCGGGATTCCTCTTCCCTTGCGCGAGATTCTTTTATGCAACGTTCGATAGTTTTAATGTGTTCTAATATCCTATTGGTTACTTCGGTGAGATTGAAAGAATTTGGATCCTCTAAGCTTGAATCCGGTTGTTCGATCCTTGGTTCCTCATAGTACTCATATGAAGTAGATGGTTCATACCATTGTTCTTCATTGTAAGTATATGATGGATAAGGGTCGAAACTTTGTTCTTCATAGTACTCATATGAGGTGGGTTGTTCACGCCATGGTTCCTCATAATAAGTGTATGAAGGTGGTGGCTCATATGTTGAATCTTCAAAGTATGAGTATGAAGGCTCATACCTTGGTTCATCAAAATACGAGTATGAGGGAGGAGGTTCATACCTTTGGTCTTCATAGGATGTGTATGAAGTCGATGGCTCGTACCTGGGCTCCTCATAATGGTTGTATGAATTGGATGGTTGATATGAAGTATTATATTGAACCGAGTGTGCATTACGACAATTAGTGCAATAATTACCCCTATAATCATCCTCATCATAGGTGTAGTTGTAATCTCTTGAGTATTGATCCATAGGAATCACTCAACAGACTACAACTGAGTCTCGGGACCAGAAAACAAAAATAAGACGGAAACAGAAGCTGAACACGGCCCCGTGTTGGGTGAACACGGCCCCGTGTTTAGAGACTGTATCTGGGCGTTTTAATTAAATTAGCTGGTCACTTTGAGCACGGGGGCGTGTTGAGTGAACACGGCCCCGTGGTCAGACTCTGTATCTGGGTATCTACTCTAAAATATGCAGCACGGGGGCGTGTTCAGTGAGCACGGCCCCGTGTTCAAGCTACTGTAAATGCAAAAACTAAACTAAAATGCATAAAAATGCGCGCGTTTTGAAAAACTGATTAGGCCGTCGATTTTAAGCTTTCTTAAAATCCTTGTGTCCCCGGCAGCGGCGCCAAAAACTTGATGTGCGTGTAGTGTAATATAATTTTAGATATATATTTAAGCCCTTTTTACACTTTTAGCCAAGTTTTAAATTTATAAAACACGATATTTACTAACACTAAACACACATATGGGCAAGTGCACCCATCGTGGACGTAGTATAGTGTTGGTAAGATACCGAGGTCGTCCAAGGACACAAGAGCTTTTAATACCGGTTTATCCTCAACGTCTAATCAAATCAAAAAGTTAGAAAAATGTTTTAAACTAAGAAAAATAAAAACTAACTAAATGCTGAAAAATAAAATAAAATAAAAACAGATAGACAAGATGAATCACTTGGATCCGACAAATGTATTAGTATAACCTTTGATTATTTTCGCACTTTTGCACTTGTTTAAGAGATTATCTTAGTTATTGTAGTAGGCCCCTTTTTCAGAGGTGACGTTACCCTCAACCCAGTAGTTTGAGTCAGCAAGGATACAATCCTAAAGGGTTGGATTATTGAAAGATAATGAATTAAGTTATTAATGCAAATTATGGTAGGCCCCGCTTTTGGCGGCGACGTTACCCTCGGCTAAGTAGTCTGAGTCAGCAGGGATACAGTCCTAAATAGCCGGGTTATAGTATTAATAGTAGTTAGCTTATGAGGGGGTCAAAGAGTTTGGATCCCCGCCATCCAATACCTATGGGCATTGAAGGAGATCCTACTAAATTTGACCCAGGTCCCAAGCAGGACCTCTAAACGCTGAACAAGGGCAAGACCTTTACCAAACCGTTCCCTTAACCCCCGACCAGGTAGCCAACATACCTCCATATAGACCGTGGAGATATGAATGGTGAAAATCTTTTATTTTATATAGACAGTAAAATAATGCCAAGACACCACGGACAAACGATAAGGAAAGATCACCTTCAACATAAGTAACTAGTTATTAAAGTCATTAATACAAAACCAAATAAAAAGTGCAAAAGATTAAAAATAAAAAGTATTATACTAAACACTTGTCTTCACCAAGTGATGTAAGAGACTTAGGCAAACATGGCCTTGATTGTCAAGAACTCTTACGATCAATCTTGGATCCCGAGACGACTCACACACTCTATGATGGACAATGGATGATGGTGGTGGATGATGGTGTTATGGTGGTGGTGGGTGGTGGATGAAGTGTGAGAGAGGTGGTGTGCCAAGGGATGAGAGAGAATGAAGCCAAGCTCCTCTATTTATAGGCTGAACAGAACGCTGGACACGGCCCCGTGTTCGCTGAACACGGCCCCGTGCCCGTCTGACATTCTCTCTCTTCATTAATTGTAATTGCGAATTACAATTAATGCGCCTGCTGTACTTTCAACACGCCCCCGTGTCCGCTGGGCACGGCCCCGTGGTGAGCAATGGAAGCTTCTACTGGTTTGTCTTTTCTGCTGCTTCCTGGGCACGCCCCCGTGTTCACTGAACACGGGGCGTGTTCAGACATCTGTTCTCTTCTCTTTGTCTTGGGAGGTGCCGTTGAGGGTCCGGGCAGTTTGCTTTTGTTCCTTTTCTTGTAATTATGATAGAATTAGGGGTCTTTTTGCTTCTTTTGTGATTTTGAGCTCATTTCATCCTGAAAATACAAAAGGAAGACAAAAACACTCTTTTTCCAACATTAGTACTTAAAAAGGGTTAGTTTTATGCCTTAATTGATGTGTTTTATATGTTGCATTTTACACACATCACAAGTCATGTGTGGTGTAGTTCCTTTCGTGAACTTTAAGTTGGCGTGATGCGTAGGCTATGACCTTGTCACATTGCATCAACACACAACCAAGTCCCTGGATAGACGCGTCGCAATAAACCACAAATCATCTGTGCCCTCAGGCAGTTAGAGAATAGGTGCGCTACAATGTCTGCTCTTCAAATGTTGGAATGCTGATTATTGAGCATCACCCCAACGATAGGTGACCCCCTTCTGAGTCAGTAAATTAAGCGGCTGCGCAATCTTCGAGAAGTCTTTGATGAACCTTCTATAGTAGCCCGACAAACCCAAGAATTGGCGGATTTCTGTCGGTGTACGGGGTGCAGGCCAGTTCTTGATTGAGTCTACCTTGGATGGATCAACATGAATCCCATCCTTGTTTACCACATGGCCTAAAAAGTGGACTTCACGAAGTCAAAAGTCGCATTTCGAAAACTTAGCGTACAACTGTTCTGTTCGGAGGAGTTCCAAAATAAGCCATAGATGGTGCTCATGTTCCTCCTGACTCTTAGAATAGATCAGGATGTCGTCGATGAATACTATAACAAACTTATCCAGGTAGGGCTTGCACACTCTGTTCATAAGATCCAAGAAGACTGCAGGCGCGTTTGTTAACCCGAATGGCATGACTAGAAACTCGTAGTGGCCGTAGCGAGTTCTGAATGCTGTTTTGGAGACGTCCTCGTCCCGGACTCTCAGTTGATGGTAGCCTGACCTCAGATCAATCATTGAATAGAAGCTCGACCCTTGCAGCTGGTCGAATAAGTCATTAATACGTGGAAGAGGATAGCGATTTTTCACGGTCACCTTGTTGAGTTCACGGTAATCTATGCACATACGGAAGGTACCGTCTTTCTTCTTTACAAACAACACTGGAGCTCCCCAGGGCGAAGAGCTAGGACGAATGAAACCCTTATCCAAAAGTTCTTGCAATTGTTTGGACAGTTCTTCCAGTTCGGTTGGAGCTAAGCGATAAGGTGCTCGAGCTATGGGCGCTTCTCCAGGAGCTAGCTCGATCTGGAATTCGACCTGGCGATGAGGCGGTAGCCCAGGTAAATCTTCAGGAAACACTTGAGGAAAGTTGTGTACTACAGGAATATCCTCTAATCTTTTCTCTTTCGTTGATGCGTCAGTAACAAGTGCTAAAATAGCGGTGTGGCCCTTTCGCAAACACTTCTGGGCCTTAACAAAGGAGATGATGCCCACCACAGCACCACTCTTGTCGCCTTGAATTTCAAGAGGTTCTTTACCAGAACGGGGAATACGAACAATCTTCTCTTTGCATAGGATCTCCGCTTGATGTTGGGATAACCAATCCATCCCAATGACGATGTCGAAACTACCCAGAACTATAGGAATGAAATCGATAGAGAAAGTCTGACCAGCGAGGATAAGATTACAACCCTAAACTATGTGTATGGCCTCTAGACTTTTACCATTTGCTAACTCTACGACATGCTTGGTGTTCAAAAGTGTTGGTGTGCGCTTGAGCATTTGACCAACTTGTATGGTCATATAACTGGTATCGACACCCGAATCAAATAAAACAGTAACATAAAAGTCATCGAGAAGGAACTTATCGATCACCACATTAGGATCATTCCTTGCTTCACCCTGACCTAGCACGAACACTCGACCCCTAGCACCGTTGTCATTATTGTTTCCCCCATTGTTGTTCCCGTTATTGTTCCCATTTCCTTGGTTGTGGTTCTGATTCTGATTCTGATTTAACGGTGGGCAGTGTCTCTTGAAGTGACCTTCAGCGCCACACTGAAAGCATCCCCTGTTGCCCTGTTGTTGTTGCTGATTCTGTGGTGCTTGCTGTTGCTGCTGACGATTCTGATTTGCAGGACGTGAGCTCCTGCACTCCTTGGCTTCATGACCCATCTTGAGACACCTCTGACAACGTCCCTTGTTGCACTGACCACTGTGGTGTCTGTTGCATTTGTTGCACTTTGGGTGATTTCCTCGGTATCCACCCTGCCCCTGACTACCAGAAGATTGCTGACCAGGACTCTAGTAGTCATCGATCTTTCGCTGCTGTGCCTGGGACTGAACTGTAGTCGAACCCTTGCTGGAGGCTCCATCCCATTTTCGCTTGTTGTCACTGGGAATAGTAGTAGTAGTAGTGATAGTAGCACTGATACGCTTAGGCAGCTTGTTCTATTCCACTGCCTGGTCTGTGAGACGATGAGCAAGACGAGTAACATCCTGGATAGTAGCAAGGTTGGCAGAGGTCACATGGATTTGAATCTCTGTTACTAAGCCTTTGAGTTACAGCTCGATGCGCTTGATAGGAGGATCTACCATTGTTGGACATAACACTGCCAGTTCATTGGATCGCTTCGTATATGCCTCTATCTCTGACCCCGTCATCTTCAGGTTAAAGAACTCCACTTCCAACTTGTGGATGTCATCACGAGTGTAGTATTCCCGCTTGATCAGTTCCTTGAAGTCGTTCTATGGGGTGGCATTAGCAGCCGCCAACCCCAGCATCTGAACTTGCGCATTCCACCAAGTCAGCGCAGTGCCTTCGAGAGTACTAGTGGCATACTTCACCCTGCGAGCCTCAGGGCATTCACACATCTCGAAGACCGATTCGAGCTTCTCGAACCAGTGGAGGAGTCCAACAGCTCCTTCAGTGCCACTGAAAGTACTAAGACGATAGTCCATAAAAGTCTTGAATGTGCACACAGGTGACTGAGCGTTCTGACCTGTTGTGTATAAGAACAGGACAAGGTTAAACACAAGAGTTGGTTTAGGAGTGTAGGATCTAAAGATCCTAGAGTGAGTTACGACCGCAGGGTATACCTCCTGCTTGAGCGGCTGCAAGTGCCGCAACAACTTGTTCGTTGATCAAAGCCGTCAGCTGGGCTTGAGTCATGTTGATACGTCCACTCATTATCTTCATACCAAAAGAAACATGAGTGAGAGGGGTTCGCGAAAGTGCGATGACAGAAGCGAGTAAGCACACATGTGTTTTTAAACAATAGTTGTTACGTTTATCTAAGCATACCACGAGCAAAGTTCTATGCAACTAGCAAGAAGGCAATATAAACATAAATTATATCACCTATAGTGTTGAGTCTTGCACGTGGAGCGAAGCGTCGTTGTGGATCGTTGAGCACTGTACAGGTTATAGTCTGGTTTTAACAAAAACTTTTCCCTTATTAAAACCAAGTTCACTATAACCAATGGCTCTGATACCAATCTGTCACACCCCCCCCCCCAAAATCCACACGCGGAGTATAACCGCTTGGAGGCGTGACTGACCAGGATCAAGCCACCAATCATATTGAACATTGTAAGTAATAAATAAAGTTTAACCCATCAATACAAAAGGTATTCAAATCAAAACAAAGTTAAGTGTTTAACATGGCATCCACTGTCCATGTTCCACAACGACCGCGCCTCCTTGTGCAAGCTCCAAGAGTACCTATCGACCTGCAAGGCATGTAACAACTAGTCAACAACAAAGTTGAGCGAGTTCACAGTTGATTGTTCAGTTAATGAGTTCGTTTCAGAAATTGTAAGTTCGTTTCATAACCATGCGTTACCCAGTACCCTTGTTTCCCAAACCTTTACAATAATAAGTGGGGGCTTCCCATGTTGTATGTTACTAGACTAGTTGTATCTATAGGTGTCCTTCCCAATCCGAGGACAGTGGTAAGTATGAGTTTACGTAGGTTTTACGTAAGTGCCCTTCCCTATCCGAGGACAGTGGTACGTAGCGAGTACGTAGGTTTAGCGCTGGTGTCCTTCCCCATCCGAGGACAGTGGTACGTAGGTTTTACGTAGGTTTTAACACTGGTGTCCTTCCCAAACCTAGGACAATGGTACGTAGGTTTTACGTAGGTTTTAGCACTGGCGTCCTTCCCAATCCGAGGACGGTGGTAAGTAGTCTAGTAGTGATGAAAGTACGGGTAGTCATTCAATCCCATTCCCAACCCACCGGGAATCCCATGCCTTGGAAAGAGTGTGAACTCACCTTGGTTTGCTCGGTTTGATTAATTACTTGGTTCCAATTAATCAGTCAACGCCTATGGTATGCACGTATACACAATCAGTTGACATTCACAAAGTTCGACTAACAGTCAAGATCGTCACGTACATGTAAGTAACAACTAGCACATAGCATTTATCAATTATGCAAGCTCATGCAACCATACTTTACATTTAACAATACATGACTAACCTAGTTAGTCCATAACAGACTTAACTAGGTTTATGACGTGCTTGTCGTGGTACACGCAAATTTAATCCAAATTACAACTAATAGCTAGCGGTAAGTGGGTATCGAACACAGGGAGTTTGTGGAATATGTGTTATTTAGAGGTGTATCTAAGTTAACTAAAATTAAACTTATTGCACTAAAAAGTAAATTCAAAAGTTGGATTGTTGGTTTGATTGTTAAAACTAAGATTACCAATTAAATTGCAAAATGAAAATTGAGTTTGTAAACACATTATAGACAAATGACCATCCTAGGTTTCCGGTTTGCTTCAACGTTTGTGTTATCATCCACTAGAAAGAACTACATAGATATAGTTCATGTGTAATTACTTGTTGTGATAAAGGGGAACAAAGTACTCAGATTCCTAGAACGTTAGGTTGTTACCCGATGACCAATTAACCCTTACCCAATCCTAATTCTACCCATGATATCTCGATTTCCAACGGCACCAAGAACGTATGGTTTCAGACTAGAATATTATAAGAATCAACAATTTACAAGCAAGTAATCACACACCACAATAAACAAAATATAAATAACGTTTACGATTCTAGAAATATAGAATCAAAACACAACCGTCTCAAACAAACCTTCAACCTAGGATGATCACAATGAAATTAGCCGGACATAGTTTGGTTGATCATCATAACATCCAAATTAGAGTTCATAAGCATCAACAACAAGAACCAAATGTTTTTCAATGTTTTGAACTAGCTAGCACCAGTAAAAATCGCCCCTAAGATGATAAGAAAACGTCCAATCATGAATGCCAATCAAAAGCCACCATAAAGCACCTTAAAAATGGGAGTTACACTTTTCCTCGCAGCCTCCATCGTAATTTACGTACGGTGGATACCGTAAATTACGGTGGACTTCATGATGTTACGGTAGAAGTACACTGAGTTACGACAGGAACATATGACTTTCAGGGCCGCCGTAAATTACGGTGGCCAACGTAATTTACGGTGATGCCCTGAATGTTGGGATTTGCTTCTTCGTTCCTTCTATACGCGACTCGTTCCTCTCCAAACCGTCAAAAGCTGCGTTTTTACCATTTTTAGCTCCCTATCTGTACTTGAAACATATGCACTTGTAGTTATCTAATTCAAGATAATTACACAATCAAGTGAAGGATAAATTTGTCTTTTAATATCGTTAAGGGTTGTCCTATGGACCACCCGTCACATCCCCACAGTTAACCGTTGCTTGTCCCAAGCAACTCATCAAAACGTTTTCAAAACAAGCGATCAATGTAAACCAAACAGAAACATGGAATCCTTTTACTAACCCCTTTTTAACACCCAAACTAATGCACCCCTTGCTATGTCTCTCCTCTCGGTAACAAGTAAGCACTAGCAATATGAGCTAGACACACAAAGGCTAACGGGTGGTTGCACAACTATAAGCTTGTACCTAAATCAATTCTTCTCCTAAAATGTGCCAAACATGAATGCAAATCAAAGGGGCTTTTAAGGTTGTAACGAGGCTAGGCGAATGGGTAGGAAATGGAATATATATGAAGTAGAGAAAACTTAACCCGGTCTTTTACTGGACAATCAACAAACACTAAACAAGACATAACTTCTATATACAACACAACTCACACTTCTTTCTTCTTTTTCATTGCCTTTTCTCTCTGTTTTTTTTTTAATAAACAAGCAAACATTCAACATAACATCATAACATATCTAAACACTACTAAAACAACTACTAATACTCTACGACCGGGTCAAGTTGGGTAAAATTTAATGTCACTAGCTAGGGGAAACAAATGATAGGATTTTAGGCACAAAATTGGGCAACTAAATGTCCAAACCCCCGCCCCTCTCGCTACCATGCTCATATATATAACTTATGAGGTCCAACCCCCCAAATCCCACACTCACACACACTAAAGACGAGGCTACCTAAATGCCCTTATCCTTTTCGCATTCATGCCCAACTAAGGACTCAAACCGTATCAAGGCATAAGTTCTAATGCACCCCCACCCGAAGCCACTCTCATCAACGATAAGTATTATATATTTACATGTGTGGCTTCAACTCTCACCAAGAATAAAGGGGTATCAAGGGTTGCCGGTGCATCAATTGGGGTTAATCTAGGGTGTTCAAATTCTCACATTGTTTTGCTTGACTTAAAAATTTCTAAAATCTTCAAAAATTTCCCCCCATCCCCACACTTGGGATACATTGACCCCAATGTATGGTTTTAGGAGGATTTGATCACTAAACCTCAGTCACATCATCTAAAGCTCAATACTCAAACCACAGATTTCTTTTTGGTATTTTCATTTTATATTTTTTTTTATATTTTTCTTCTTTCTTTTAAACATCACACCGCCAACTAGCACCAACCCAAACATAACATAACAAACTAACACCACCCAATCACCCGACCATAAACAAAACAAGCTAACAAATATGCACAAAATATACAAGGAAGCAACACGACCTGACTAGTAATAGCGTGGCTGTGGAGGCCCAAAAATGGAAGACATCATGTCATTCCATTCTCTAAATGCAAATGACCCGCTACTACTCCCACCTTGTTGCGTAGCTCCTTCTTGTTGGCGCGGTTCGATCCATTGTGAATGGTGAAACTGCGGGGTCGAATATGACACACTACCATCGTAAGGTGGTAGAGACGCATAATCCACATGTTGTGGATCCACAATCACCGGCCGCCCGACGTGCCAATCGGCATGCAATCTTCTAGCTTGGTCATCATGGTCTCGGTTGTTCATTTCCAATTCATTGGAATATGCATGTGGGCGATTCCACGCCTCTTGACGATCAAAGCTATGTTTCAAAGACCGCTCTATACTTGCACTCATCATCGTGTGTTGATCATATAACGTCCGCTCCAAACCCGACCATGACTCGAAAATAGGTGTCGGAGGACGTTGATTCGCGATGACCTCTTGCATAGTGCCTTCATAAGCCCACCCGGGCTCATAAGAACGCTCCGTATAATCGTAGGAAGCACCACCATAACCTCCACCCGGGCCCCCTTGCCCCACATTCACATTCACATTTACACCTCCGTGCGGCTCGTCTGCATAATCATCATCACCACTTGGGACTTCCGTATCACTTTCGAGTTCGTCCTCTTCACCCGGTAGAAGATCTCTTGCACCCACCTTCAATGCTCTCCATCTCTGCCCCTCCGACTTGAGCTTATGGTACCGTTCCGATTGCGTGTAAGTCCAACCAATCCCCAACTTGTCTAAAGTAAAAAGATGATGCCTTTTTGTTGCCCCTCTATCCTCTGACATGATTGCCTTTTGCTGCTTCATCAATCCCGTGATAATTCGGCAATACGGGATAATATCTCTTCCCAACTTGTTTCGGCAAATCCAGATGTGGTTCATGATTAGATATCAGATTGGAAAGCGCGGAGACCCAGTGAATAGCGAATAGAGGACGGGTACCTCTGGGTACCTCACCTGCTACTTATCCCCCCTTCGTAGTATGACATTCAAGAGGCAAATCGCCAATAACAACGTTGCTTCGATTCTCAAATTCTTCCGATACAAGACTCCATGATAAGTACCAGGCAAAAATAACGTCGCCAACATATCATTCCAACGGGGGTGCTTTTCCGGCTTTATCAAAAGGTTATCAAGAGTAGGAATCATGTAGTCACGAGCCGGAAGACTATCATATTTCCCAAGCTTCTTCAACGTATCAAAAGACATCTCCACCGGAATCCCATGCACTTCACCAACTAACTTCATTTGTGATGGCTTTTCATATGTGTTGCACTTAAGAGTTCACTACTAGAAAACTGCTACTATTCCTACCATAATTTCCTACACATTTCCTACGAACGAAAACACCGACACTTATCCCACGGAATTCCGACGAACAAGAAAGGGTATTGGTTTTGTGACAAAAAAACGAAAAAAAAGCCACAAATTGTTATGCGTAGGAAAAGTGTCAGAAATTTCCCACGGGTTTCCGACGGAATTCGTTTTCATTTTAACTATTAGTCGGAAATTCGTAGTAATCGGTATGCGTAAGAAATGTGTCGGAAATTTTTGACGGAATTCCGACGGAATTCGTTTTTATCCAAATTATCATAAAAAATGTTCATAATAAAAAAAAATTAATGATATTGAAATATAAATTTTATTATTTAATATAAATATATGTTATTTCTAAATTGATTCCGTAGGATGTGTGTTGGAAATTCCGACAGATTACTCACGGAATGGATTATTTTTTTTGTAATGCACATATATGTTATTTTTAAATCACATTTATATATATCCGTAGGAAATGTGTGGGAAAATACTGACGCAATTCCTACGAAATTCGTTTTCATTTTAATCATTAGTAGGAAATGCGTAGGAATCCAATTTATCATTAAAAAAATATTTATAATAAAAAAATTAACGATATTAAAATATAAAGTTTTATTATTTAGTAAAAATATATGTTATTTCTAAATTAATTCCGTAGGAAATGTGTTGGAAATTCCGACAGATTACTCATCGGATGGATAATTTTTTTTGTAATACACATATATGTTATTTTTAGAACAAATTTATATATATCCGTAGGAAATGTGTAGGAAAATACTGACGCAATTCCTACGAAATACGTTTCCTTTTAACTATTCGTCATAAATCCGTAGGAAAATAATGAATGTAATAGTTTCGTAGAAAAATCGTAGGAATCCATACAAGCCTTAATACGGTCTATTAGAGCATGTATGACTCGTATTTTTGGCAACCATATAATAGCACTCAATACAACGTGATGTAACCCTTCAATATCGAATGTTACATAATAAAGGTCTCAGCAGACATTTAAGATATATTAAGGTCCAACACGGTCTATTAGGGCATGTATGACTTGTAATCTTCGTTACGATATAATAGCACTTAATGCAACGTGCTGTAACCCTTCAACATCGAATGTTTAATAATAAAGGCATGAACGATCCATTAAGATATATCGAGGCTTAAGACAGTCTATTAGGGCATGTATGACTTGTAATTGTTTGTTACGATATAATATCACTCATACAACGTGGTATAACCCTTCAACGTCGAATTTTACATAATAAAGGCCTTAATTGGGCCATTAAGATATATTAAGGCCCACACAGTCTATTAGGGCTTGTATAACCTGTTAGTGTCCATTACGATACAAGATTACTCAACATGACATGATATAACCCTTTAACATCGAATGTTACATAGTAAAGGCCTTAACGGGCCATTAAGATATATCAAGGCCCAATATGTTCTATTAGGGCATATATGACTTGTAATTTTTTGTTACTATATAATAGCACTGAATACAACATGATGTAATCCTTCAACATCGAATTTTACATAATGAAGGTCTTAATCGGCTTTTAAGATATATCAAGGCCCAATTAGGGTTGGTAATGGTAAACTAAGGTTGTTCATGCTACATTAGTGTCAATGAAGGTTTTTTAAATGATTAGTGGTCCACTGGAATGATTGATAGATCAATTAGGGACAATGGTGGTCAACGAAGGGCGTTGAGGATGATCAATGGTCCATTAGGATGGTTAATGGGCCAATCAGGGTCAGTGATGGTTAACTAGGGTTGTTCATGTTCTATTATTATCACCAAAGGGTGTTTAGGATGAGCAATGGTGTCACACCCCCAAATTACCACCTAGGGTATGTCCCTATTGAAGGTGCAACGATCCAACAAAGAGCCACCAATCATATCAAACGCAAATCATAATGTATTGAAATACCCAATTGAAATAAATATAACGTTTGAAAAGTTTAACCAAAACCAAAGTATTGAGCGGAAGCATAAATGTGTAAATGTATCAAACCAAATCAAAGTAATTGTTTATTATGACCACAACCACTCCAGCAGCATCAGACAGCAAGCTCCCCAGTTCCTTCAGTAATTACCTACAAGCATGTAAACAAGTGTGTCAGACTACGCTGGTGAGTTCAAGGTTTGTGTTTGTTTACCAAGTTGTGTTACCGATCAAGTGAGTAAAACAGTTTGCAAAATGATGTGTTGCTTGTTGTTATGATGTTTGACGTTTTGATGTTTTCGATGTTGCTCATGTTAGATACCCTAGGGAGTGTGCCCATAAGTATCCGGGGAGTGGGTACCCCTTAACGACCGTTTGCTATGTTGCCTTCGTTAGATACCCTAGGGAGAGTGCCCATATGTATCCGAGGAGTGTGCCTCTAACAACCATAGCCATACCCAGATAATTAGTTCACGCCCGTCCTTACGGCCCGGTGTGAGGTTTCCCACCTAATAGCGCTATCAACTAATCACCCCCATTGCCCTCCAGGCAATAACCAAAACCGATTAAGTTATTTACCCAATGTTTCCCTTCCAAATGTTTACCAGTTGTCCCAAACCACCGGGACGCATGCTTGAGAAAAGTGCAGTGAACTCACCTTTGGTTTGCTCGGTATGTTATTCACGTATTCAAGTTGATCAATCAAGTCCTAGCATGAGTACCAGTATCTATCAGTTTCAAGTTTACTTATACGTTGCTCACATTTACACACATAGTATACATTCAACAACAAACATGATATATCACTTAATCACTTAGTGCACGTAGCTGTTCATAACACATATTTAGGTTAACAAACTATCATACAGCAACACATGTAGTACATAGATTTCACGTAACAGTATACAAGCCGCAACAGTAATTCGTGCAACACGTTAATTCATAATCATCATATATTCACCTAGCATATATTCAGGTCACGTACTAAGTCACATTATTAGTCCATGTTCAATAAACACGCAACAGCCCATTACTTCTCATCATAAAACTATGCGGCCCATTAACACAACTATTTTTATATACAAATTCAGTAAACAAGCAGGCCAAGCATTAAAAACTCTTAAGTGTGCGTTCCTAGTTGTATGGTAATCATTTCATCTTTTTGAATTGAGCCACAAACGACAAAGTGGACCTTTATATCCAAATCAAAAACATCACACTATTGTTTTCCCATATTCAATTAGTGCATCCCTAGCTTGTACCCCAAGCACATAGATGTGTACCCACCATGTACATACAACTTTACACAGATAGCCATTTAAACACTATCCTAGAGTCATCATAGTCATTCTCATCTTTTCAACAAAATTTCTTAGACAAGATGAACCATATCATCGAACAATCAGACATTCAGAACAGCAGATCCAGTTTATTAAAATGGCTAACCTCTAAAACTAAACCTTGTAACAATATTCATTCCATTAGTTGTAACACTCATTTGAACCAAATAGCTAACACTTATGTATACATACCAACCTACACACCTTCACGAAATCTACCACCGGTTAGTCGTAACGATGTCGTTCATAATGCGATTACATATTTACGCACATATGCACAGTCACAACCTTGTAAATTAGAAATCAACACACATGATCTTACACGAGTTCGTGTTCTTGGAAACGAAATCGAATCGGAACTTTCCATCATGAACATGTATGCTCGACAGTTGCATGAAATCACTCAAATATGGACACATAACACTCCTAGTTCGTTCATATATGTTCGACATCGTTAACCCGTTTCGTGCCTACACACCTACGGCTTGGTTACATCAATAATCAGATCAACAAATTCATAAATCACGTTCAGATTATCATATTCATACATGTCATCGCATATACATAGTTTCATACTCTTCACACCTACTATTACATATGCATGCATACACTCACACACACGGCTTCATTAACATAATCACATATACGTTCGATTTCATGTAGCATTCATCCATACAGTTTTCACACATAACATGCATACACCTATGCTCTTTCCAGTCCCTACATAGTCATACCGAAAACGGGAGATCGAACGAAGATCATGACGATTACATAACACTAGGGTGCAAACTAAAAGAAGCGAAGGTTCTTACCGGTGACCGGCGGAGGCTGAACTCGTCGGAGAAGACGATGGTGGTGGTCGGTTCGTCGTAGGATCTTGAGTGAGAAGGGAAGAGCTGCGTCGGTGAGGAGGGGGTCTCCTGCTACCTTGCTGTCGTATACTTGAGAGAGAGATAGGTTAGGGTAGGGTTTGTTTTATAGAAAAGCTATCCTCATGTGATACGTATTCATATACAACAGCAATTTAGGCAGTTTGTTTTAATAGTCAAGAATGGGCTCACTTAATTGATACTGGGCTCACTTAATTAATAATGGGCTCACTTACTTAATTCATTGAGTGTGGCCGGTTGGGCCACTGCCACTAATTAACTCAATAGGCCCTTTACTAACATCAATGTATCCGTAAATAACTAAGGGAGATTAGGCTAGATTAATTAACTAAGGGAGATTGCAATATTGTGGCGACTCAATAGCTTTGCAATAGGTGCGGTCCATTACATAAGTCTATAAATTTAACGGGGTTATCATACGTTTACATTCATGCTTGACCAAGGTATACCCGTATCGCATATCTAACACCTCAGAGAGGGTTAATGAGAAATTAAGATCACCAGGTTGAGCGTTACTAACCTGAAAAGTTCGGGTTGTCACAAATGGTTCATAGCCGGTCACCGGAAAACCAGACGCAATGAGAATCGTCGCTACCACACACCGTTGGATCAAAGAAGGGGTTCGATTTCTAACCAATGCTTCTCATTAGTTAAGTGAATTTATAAGCTATGTGACTTATATGTTTATTGTGTGAACTTCTATGAAACCGCGTGTAATTATGCGTAACATGTTAGTGATTTCGATGAAAATGATTTATGTGGAGACACGCTTTTTAGATTATTTTATCTTGGTTTAAAATAATAACAACTAGTCACGAGTGAAACATGTTATTTAACCGACAATTATTGTCAAGCGTTTTTATTTTAGCATATATAGATATATATAATATATTCTGAAAAATTTTGGAAAAATTACAAGTTTTGTCCTTTATCTTAATACCACTTATTAGGCGGTGTTCTTTTTAACGAATTTTAACAAGTTTTGCCCTTTACAAGGAATTTTGTTGCACGTTTTGTCCTTTAGGCTTAACCCAGTTAGATTTTCTTGTTAAATCTTGTCACCCAAGGGTATTTTAGTCTTTTTACCCATTTATTTCAAGAGTCAACCCTAAAATATTTTGTTTTATTCTTTTAAATAGTGTTAAATAAATGGGTAAAAAGACTAAAATGCCCTTGGGTGACAATATTTAACAAGAAAATCTGAGTTAAGCCTAAAGAACAAAACGTGCAACAAAATTCCTTGTAAAGGAAAAAACTTGTCAAAATTCGTTAATAAGTATACCGCCTGATAAATGGTATTAAACGGGTTCGTATACGCGATGTGCACCCACCTACACCAAAACAAAAACCCTAGTATATAACCATCTCTTTCTCTATTTCCCATCATTCTTCAAAACCCTAGCCCCCACCACTATTGTTTCCTCCACACACCTGCATATCTAGAGAGAGAGTAGAACCCAGAGAGAGAGAGAATCGGAGTGACGGAGACACAGAGGTACCGTAGCCGTCCGGGGTGGTGCACGGCGGCAGCGCCGTTTGAGGAGTAGTGGAGGGCGGCGCAATACGGTGGTGATGACCGGAGGATTTTGAGGTTGATGTGGTGGGGGATTCATGTGTGATGACGACGGTGGTGGCTTCGAGAAGTGGCGGGGATCCTAGGTGAGTCGGAGGGACGGTGGCGCCCCGTTTTTCCGACGATGCGCAATCCTGGTGGTCACGTGGCGGGGTGAGCTTGGTGGTGGCACGACAACTTCATCAGATCTGTAAGTTATAATCCTGTTGAGTTTTGAAACTTGCCGAATCGGGATAACACCTTCTTGTTTTTCATAAATCTGTTACATCTAATCTCATCCTGACACTTTAGGTGGTTTTTGGTGGCGGTTCGATATTGTTTCCGACAGCGGAGGTGCTTATGGGTAAATGCTCAAGTTTGAAATGGTAAAGTTGATAGAATTTCTATCTTTCTTCCTCATTAGATTCTTAATTCATTTTGATTTTCTTTTGTATATAAAGAATTACTTTCAGTAGTCTGTAGGGCCTTTGTATGTTACTTTCTATAGATTGTATTTTAACATTTGAATTCACAGATTGCATTTTAAGTTTTTAACATTGGAATTCACAGATTGCATTTTATACATTTATACATATACATTTTATTCATTTTATTAATGTAATGTTTTGTTTTGTTAGGCAATGTCTACGGTTCCGGTTGTAAGTATGAATTGAAGATGTGGAGACACCAGTTCCGGAAGTTATTGTATATCACTTTTATAATTAGAGATATATGTATTTGTGTTACTTTGAAAGTTTTGTACTTTTGTTTTAGTTTGAAATCTTTGTAATTTATATTCTTGGTGTATCTTATATTGGTTTTATTTTAATTCTGATTTTTGCATATTTTATTTTCATTTTTAGATAATTTTTTTTTGTCAAAAGTTGCGGGTCTAGAACTGCATCTTTTGGACCCGCAACTTTTGGCTTATAGCTATAAGATGTTACGCCATAAGATACGGGTCTAGAACTGCATCTCATAGCCAATTTACCCGCATCATTTGATCAATTCTGTACTAGTGTTTTTAAACGTATCTGTAGGAAATATGTAGGAAAAAGAATAAACAGGTTTCGTCACATTCCGTTGGAATGTGTAGGAAACAAAGAAAAATTCGTAGGAAATGTGTGGGAAAAAATAATACATTCTGTTGGAATTGTGTAGGAAAAAAAACTAATTTTGTAGAAATTGTGTAGGAATCAATAACACATTTCGTTGGAACTGTGTAGGAAAAAAATATTTCCGTAGGAACTATGTAGGAAAAACAAATACATTCCGTTGGAATTGTGTAGGAAGAAAAAAAATTTCCGTAGGAATTGTGTAAGAAAATTAAAATATATAAAATATATACAATAAAAATAAATTTAATTGATTTAAACACAAAATGTTAAAAAATAAATATTCCGTGGGAAATACGTCGGAAAGTTAAGAAAATTAATTCCGTGAGAAATAAGTAGGAGAATTCTAACAAAACATTTGTGTGGGAAATGAGTAGGAAAATCCGTAGGAAATGCGTCAGAAAAAAATTACCCACGAGCAAAATTCCCACAGCTCATTTTCGTGGGAAATCCGTGGGTAAATGCAGTTACCCACGGATTTCCCACGGAAATTGACGTGGGAATAGTAGCAGTTTTCTAGTAGTGGTTGCCATCCGTTATTGAATTTCGGTGATGAACAAGTTGTTTTTATCTTTATCATAACAACTAAGTGCCGACTCCAATCCTAGAGCACAAAATTTGGCAAACACACCAAACAGGCCAAATTCAACTTCTCTCAACTCCCTTTCACAGATGAATGCAGTTGCCTTATTTTTCAATCGGTTCATACTGTCGTGAAAGAGTGTTGGTTGCCAATGCTCCGGTTGCTCATCCAATGGACCCGACTCCCATTTTGGCTTTTCAGCCGGGTCCAACTTCATTTCTTCCTCACGTTCACTCTCATCAACTCTACCCAAATATTGCCTCTTCTTTGGTTGCACTTCCGGTTGTTTGCCCTTTCCTTTCGCCGAAGAGGATGAACTAGCTCCCGCTTTCTCTTTCGTCTTAACCATTTTCCTACACACATAAAGCAAACAACACAACCAAATGCCAAAAATTAGTCCTTTCTCTCCAAATAACATCCCCACACTTGCTTGTTACTATGGTTTTAGATGCTAGTGAACCAAAATTTTATAAATCATTTTCAACAAAATTTGGGCATGGTGTCTCTACAATGTAGAGATTCCCAAAAGTTCACTACTTTAAACACCAATCCTACATCTACAAACCATACCCATATTCGAATAACCATTTTGCATAACAACATCTAAGAACAAGCAAGTGGGTATGAACAAGTGACAAAAATAACCTTCTTCTCACAATGCATCAACAAAATATAGTAAATAAACTTCATAACTTTGTTTGAGGATATAAGAAACACAAATAAGGCAAGAACTTCAAAAACCCCCAAAATTTCCGGACTTAGGGTTTGTGATTCAGACCCAAAAACTTTGTTTTCTCATAAATCTCTTGGCAAAATCAGGAACTACGTGAAAAATTAGTCAAGATAGACCTAGATTTCACTTGATTTGGCTAAAGATTGAGAGAGTTATGAAGGAATTAAGGTTGAAGAAGGGTATGGAGATCTTGTGGGTCTTAGAAAGTGATAGATGAAGTTGTGGTGAGGGAAGAGTGAAAGTAAATGGGTGGCTGGGGAGGATTCACGTTAATGATTGTTATTATTATTATTATTATTATTTTTTATGTAACGCAGGAACCAAAACGATTCATAATCTCGCCAGGTCCACCGTAAATTACGGTGTGGACCGTAAATTACGGTGGGTCCTCGCCAAAAAAACTCACCGTAACTCAGTAGCAAAATACCATAAAGGAAAATATTTTTAATGGCCACCGTTACGGTGGCACCTGGGTAAGTCTGGTTCTGAAAACTGTGATTTTAGGTGTTATTTTTATATTTTTTCAGTTTTTGCGATTTTTTTGTGTTTTTAATTTTTTTCAAAAACATGTAAAAATCACCCTACCCTCTCGAAAGTCCCGTGTTGTCCTCAACACAATGTTAGAGTAATTCTTGACCTGAATATCCCCACACTTGTTTTAAACACGAATTTCAAGGAAATACGGTAATTGTGCAAACTGTACAAAACGAAATGCTACTATTTACACTACCAAACCTGGGCCTCTCATGGTTGTTCCTCATCGACCGGCGTAGAATGTAGCCCACTTTGTCAAGCTCCAAGTTGTTTATATCGTGCCCGTCCAAGTATGGTTTCAACCGGTGACCGTTCACCGTTTGTTGTTTAAGTGTTTGCTCGTCTTGGATGTCTACGTCACCAAACCTTCCAACTTGCCGAACAACATACGGGCCCATCCATTTACTTTTAAGCTTGCCCGCCAACATCTTGAGTCTTGAGTTGTACAACCAAACTTTTTGACCCACTTCAAATGTTTTCTTTCTCAGTTTTGCATCATGTACCTTCTTAAGTTTATCTTTATACGCCGATGCACATTCATACGCCTCGTCTCTAAGCTCTTCAATTTCACACAATTGTAACTTCGTCATCTTTCCCGCTTCATTGTAGTCCGCATTGACCATAGTGATTGCCTAATATGCCTGATGCACTAACTCTATTGGCAAATGACAACCCTTCCCATAAACCATCCGGTAAGGTGTTGTGCCAATAGGAGTCTTGTAGGCCGTTCGGTATGCCCACAGCGCATCGTCCAATTTACTCGACCAATCCTTCCTATCCGTTCTTACCGTCTTCATGAGAATTTCCTTAATTTGACGGTTAGACACCTCAACTTGTCCACTCGTTTGTGGATGGTAAGGTGTGGCAATCCGGTGATTCACGCTATACCTCTTCAACAATTTCCCGAAATTAAAGTTCTTGAAGTGCGAACCACCATCACTTATAATAACTCTTGGAATGCCAAAGCGTGAAAAGATGTTGGATTGAACAAATATACAACCAACCGAATGGTCGTTTGTGCGTGTTGCAATAGCTTCAATCCATTTTGAGACGTAATCCACCGCTACCAAAATATATAGGAAGCCATTCGAATTTGGGAAAGGACCCATAAAGTCAATACCCCATACATCAAATATCTCTACTACCAAGATCGGTTGTAATGGCATCTCATCCCTTTTCGAGATGCTTCCCATTTTTTGGCAATTTACACAATTTTTAGCAAACTCACAAGCATCTTTGAAAATTCGGGGCCAATAGAACCCACATGAGAGAACCCGATAGCCTGTTTTGTGCCCACTAAAATGACTTCCACCTACGGACGAATGAGCATGGGTCAAAATTTCCAACACTTCTGTCTCGGGCACACACCTCCGTATAACTTGATCCGGTCCAATCTTGAAAAGATCCGGTTCATCCCAAATGTATTGCTTCACTTGGACCATAAATTTTTGTCTTCGTTTCTTGGTCCAATGATTCGGTATGGCACCCGTGGCTAAATAGTTGACATAGTGAGCATACCACGGTGCAACAAAGGTGGAAACGGCTAAAAGTTGCTCGTCGGGAAAGCTTTCATTTATTTCACTCACATCATCAATTCCTTCCACCGGAATCCGAGACAAGTGATCCGCAATAACAATACCCACCGAATCAAACGAGGCTTTGCGTCATTTTTCTCCATCAAATATCGGACCGCACTATGATCCGAATATACCACAACTTTGCTCCCCCAAATATACGAGCGAAACTTATCCAAATCATACACCACCGCTAATAATTCCTTCTCGGTTGTGGTGTAATTCAGTTGCGCTTCGGATAACGTTTTGCTTGCATAATAAATGACCACTGGTTTCTTGTCAACCCGTTGACCCAAAACTGCACCAATAGTAGTGTCGCTTGCGTCACACATGATCTCAAATGGCTTTGACCAATCTGGCGGTTGCAAAATAGGAGGTTTCACCAAGTGTTCCTTCAAAACAGTGAAAGCTTGCATACACTCATTAGTAAAATCAAATGGAACATCTTTTAATAACAAGTTGCATAAAGGTTTTCTAATAACACTAAAACCTTTTATGAAACGTCTATAAAACCCCGCGTGCCCTAAAAATGTTCTTACACCCTTAACATTTTTCGGAGGTGGCAAAGATGATATTACCCTTATTTTTGCCTTGTCTACCTCCATGCCCCTCTCCGATATCACATGACCCAACACAATTCCCTCTTGCACCATGAAATGACTTTTATCCCAATTTAGCACTAAATTTTTCTCAACACATCTTTTTAAAACTTTTTGTAATTCATTGAGACAAGCTTCAAAACTAGTGCCGAAAATGGAAAAGTCATCCATAAATACTTCAAGCGACTCTCCAACCATGTCCGAGAAAATACTCATCGTACATCGTTGAAAAGTTTCCGGAGCATTACACAAGCCAAATGGCATTTGCCGAAAGGCAAAAGTGCCATATGGACAAGTGAAGGTGGTCTTGTGTTGGTCATCCGGGTGTATTGCTATTTGATTATAACCCGAATACCCGTCCAAAAAAGCAATAAAATTTTTGACCCGATAATTTTTCAATGATTTGGTCAATAAAAGGTAATGGGAAATGGTCCTAAGAAGTGACGGCATTCAATTTTCGGTAGTCAATGCATACACGCCACCCGGTGACCGGTCGGGTGGCAATTTGTTCCCCGTTTTCATCTTTGACTACTTGAATGCCGGCCTTCTTAGGCACAACTTGGGTGGGACTCACCCAAGCGCTATCCGAAATCGAATAGATGATTCCCGCGTCTAACCATTTGATTACCTCTTTTTTTACTACCTCTCGTAAGTTCGGATTTAATCGCCTTTGAGCTTCTCGTGTGGGCTTTGCATCATCAGTGGTAATAATCTTGTGCATTACAATAGATGGACTAATTCCCTTGAGATCGGCAATCGTCCATCCAATAGCTCCCTTGTTCTCTTTCAAAACTTTCAACAATGCTTGCTCTTGCACCAACTCTAAATTAGAGGCAATAATGACCGGTAAAGTGTCATTATCCCCTAAGAAAGCATACTTCAAGTGACTCGGCAAGTCTTTCAATTCCAGCTTTGGTGGTTCTTCTAGTGATGGTTTAGTACCCGAGTCTATTTTCGCCGGTAAGCCTTCAAATTGATGGGTCCATGGTGGTCGACCATCCCTCAAAGCCATGGCATCCTGTTTTTCCTCTTCAACCAGTAGTGCATAAGCATGTACCTGTTCAGAAAAATCACACAAGGAAACATCCATACCATCCTCCTCATACTCATGCGGGTTGCATCCGTCAACTAAATCTGCCATAAAACACTCATCAACACCAACATCATTAGCATTGTTAGTAAAAACATTTAAGTGCATTTTTCGATTCCCAAAAGTCATATCGACTGTACCGAACCTACAATCGATCACGACATGCGCGGTGCTCAAAAATGGCCGACCCAAAATCACGTTTTGTTGTTGTTTTGGGTCCGCGGACGAGTAGTCTAAGACTAGAAAGTCAACCGGGTAATAAAACTCATCAATTTTTACAATAACATTTTGAACCATACCTCGGGGTAACTTATGAGACAAATCGGCCAAAACAACCGTTGTCTCCACTCTTGCTAATGGACCAAAATCGTATTGGTCATATAAGCCCCCCGGTAAAATGCTTACCCCGGCTCCAAGATCGAGTAACGCCTTTGCCATTTCAAAATTTCCAACTTGTATATTTATCAATGGCGTACCCGGATCCTTAAGCTTAGGGGGAAGTTCCCCATTTAACACCGCACTCACTTGCCCGGTCAAGTCTACCCGCTTAGGCATTTTCTTCTTTTGTTGCCTTTTTTGTGTACATAATTCCTTAAGGAATTTAGCATAAGCGGGTACTTGTTTTATTGCATCAAGTAATGGAAGATTTATTTTCACTTGTTTAAACATGTCCCATAATTCTTCTTTTTGAGGACCTCTTGATGCAATAAAATTCTTTTTACCCGGGTCAAGCAAGGCCGATGGAAATGGGACTTGACTCGGTTCACCCTCAACTTTTTCACTTTTCTCGTTTTCACCCAACCCCGGTTTGTTAACATTTGATTCTTTACGTGTAACCGGTGCAACATCATCGTCACTTTCATTACCCGTGACATCCTCAACTACCCCCTCGACCAAACCCGGTGACAAGTTAGCCTTAAATTCTTTGCCACTTCTCAAAACACTAACATGATTAATATTAACGTTGTTACCTCGTGACGAACCATGTGAAGGATTTACCTTTGTGTCGCTAGGAAGTTGACCCTTGTTCTTTTTCAACTCCGCCACGTCGGTCGCCAATTGACCCATTTGGGTTGTTAGCGATTGAATAGCTTTATCTCGGGCTTCATTTTTTTGTATGCGAGCGTCATCCATTTGATTCCTCTTTTGCATTTCCGCTTGCATGCTCTTCAACATATCCACCATTTCATTTCCACCCGAAGACCCCCCTTGTTCTTGACTCGTTTGATATTGCCTTTGGTATCCTTGGTTGTTCCCACCTCGATATCCACTTTGGTTATTGTAAGGTTGGCGCGAACCATAGTTACCTTGGTTACCTTGGAAGTTCGGGTTTGCTTGATTTAAAGGGTTCCCATGACGAAAGTTTGGGTGGTTCCTCAACCCGGGGTGGTAAGTGTTAGAATTCATGTTGAAGTTTCTACCACCCCCTCCTTGACCTTGCAAAGCATTCACCTCTTCATATTGCCCTTCCACCATTCCTTGGCAATTTTCAGCCGCATGACCTATTTCATTGCAAATAGCACAAACATCATAAATTTGGTTAGAACTTTGTACATTGCCATCATCAACTGCATGCACTTGAGTTTGGGTAATGGCCGGCCGTGCTCTCCTTGATGCTTAAGCTTTTCTCTTTGATGTAATGGCCATTTGTTCCAAAAACTCCCAATCATCATGCTCATAGTTTGTTCCAAAAGTCCCATTTGTGATGGACATTAGATCTCGCGCATCTTCGGCACACAACCCCTCGTGAAAAGCATTCATCAACTCCCAAAGTTCAATTTCATGGTGAGGACAATTCTTGATCATCATATTGAAACGCTCGAAGGCTTCATGAAACATTTCGCCTTGTTGTTATTGAAAACTCCTCAACCCCTTCCTCGCATCATTTGTCTTTTGGGCGGTGTAAAACTCATCTAAGAAAATTTGTTGCATTTCCTTCCAAGTATAAATAGATGCTGAAGGCAAAGTGTAGAACCACTTCTTTGCCTTATCCTCCAATGAAAATTGAAATAAGACCAACTTAACATCATCGGCTGAAAAACCTTGACTCCCAAGAGTATTGCAAATTGAGTCATAGGGCTCCAAATGGAAATAAGGTTCCTCCGTTGCTAGACCCTTATATTTCGGCAAACTTTGCAAAGAATTCGTTCTCACTTCAAAAGTTCTTCCTTGGTCGTTGTGAGGAATAACTACCGGTGAAGGATTATGAGGAATCACCGGCCTGAAATGTGCTTCAATACCTCTTGCATGATCTCTAAGATGCCTTCTTGGTACACCCCCACGACCCCTTGGACGCATAGGACCCATTGGTCTAGGCCTTTGCCCTTGTGGTGCTAATGGTTGTTGAAATTGTTGATGTGGCATCGGTGGTTGCTGAATTGGCCTTTGAAGTTGTGGGCGTGCATTTTGTGGCCTAACTTGTTGCAATGGTATTGGCTGTTGAACATGTGGCCCTTGTGGCCTTGGCCTAATGTGTTGTGGTATGAGTTGTTGTTGTTGTTGCACTCCACCAACACTTGGCATTCAATGAAATCGACCTTGCACATAACCAAAGTCTCCTTGATCTCCACCACCCCCAAAAGCATACCCATCTTCATCAAAACCCTCAAATTCCTCATATCCCTCATCATAACCATCTCCTTGAATTCCTGAAGATTGCCCAAATGGAAGAGTTGAGTACTGAAAACCCGACTGGTTTGATGGTCGAAACGATGAAGCATAGACAATGGTCGAGTTTGGTGCTATGGTATAGTTTGAATATGATGGACCCACACCCGGGAAGAAATGGTATAATGGTGGAATAGTAGTAGAAGGGTTGAAGGTAATGGCTGGTTCTTCTTGAGTGGTAATGGGTTGTGTGGTGTTGGTTGGTGTGACATTTTGAAGTATGGTGGGTTCATTGGTTGTGGTTGGAAGGGTGGTATTTGGTGAAGGTTGAGTGGTTGTTGGTATAAATGGTGGAGCAGTTTCACCCGTAGTGGGTGGTGGTGGTGGATCCCGATACATGTATCTCAGTGGTGTAATCGGTGTAATTGGTGTTGTTGGTGAAACGCTGATTGTATTTTCCCTTAACAAAATCCTGTTTGCTCGCAAAGTTCGTTCGATTTCTGGATCAAATGCTAATGGTGAAAGCTTGTGAGAGCTTCTAGTACGCATGCACCTGTAAATACCTGCACACTAACACACCCCGCGTAAACCAGAAAAATAACAAACTTAAGAAAAGCAAAAATACCACACGTTGCGCACTACTCCCCGGCAACGGCGCCAAAACTTGACGTGCTTGTCGTGGTACACGCAAATTTAATCCAAATTACAACTAATAGCTAGCGGTAAGTGGGTATCGAACACAGGGAGTTTGTGGAATATGTGTTATTTAGAGGTGTATCTAAGTTAACTAAAATTAAACTAATTGCACTAAAAAGTAAATTCAAGAGTTGGATTGTTGGTTTGATTGTTAAAACTAAGATTACCAATTAAATTGCAAAATGAAAATTGAGTTTGTAAACACCTTAGAGACAAATGACCATCCTAGGTTTCCGGTTTGCTTCAACGTTTGTGTTATCATCCACTAGAAAGAACTACATAGACAAAGTTCATGTGTAATTACTTGTTGTGATAAAGGGGAACAAAGTACTCAGATTCCAGGAACGTGAGGTTGTTACCCGATGACCAATTAACCCTTACCCAATCCTAATTCTACCCATGATATCTCGATTGCCAACGGCACCAAGAACGTATGGTTTCAAACTAGAATATTATAAGAATCAACAATTTACAAGCAAGTAATCACACACCACAACAAACAAAATATAAATAACATTTACCATTCTAGAAATATAGAATCAAAACACAACCGTCTCAAACAAACCTTCAACCTAGGATGATCACAATGAAATTAGCCGGACATAGTTTGGTTGATCATCATAACATCCAAATTAGAGTTCATAAGCATCAACAACAAGAACCAAATGTTTTTCAATGTTTTGAACTAGCTAGCACCAGCAAAAATCGCCCCTAGGATGATAAGAAAACGTCCAATCGTGAATGCCAATCAAAATCCACCATAAAGCACCTTAAAAATGGGAGTTACACTTTTCCTCATAGCCTCCACCGTAATTTACGGTATCCACCGTAAATTACGGTGGACTTCATGATGTTACGGTAGAAGTACACTGAGTTACGGCAGGAACATATGACTTTCAGGGCCACCGTAAATTACGGTGACCACCGTAATTTACAGTGAAGCCCTGAATGTTGGGATTTGCTTCTTCGTTCCTTCTATACGCGACCCGTTCCTCTCCAAACCGTCCAAAGCTGCGTTTTTACCATTTTTAGCTCCCTATCTGTACCTGAAACATATGCACTTGTAGTTATCTAATTTAAGATGATTACACAATCAAGTGAAGGATAAATTTGTCTTTTAATATCGTTAAGGGTTGTCCTATGGACCACCCGTCAGTTTACTGTGCAGTTTACCAACTCGACGAAACACACTTGTTTCGTCGTGAACCCCTTTCGACGAAACACCCTCTGTTTCGTCGTGACTACCAGAAATTTAGCATGCGGTTACTGAGGAAGCTAGTTGTGTTGTGTTGTTTCCTGGTTTTCCTGGGGTGTCACAGGGTATTTCTTCAAAAGCGGAAATGAATGGATAATTCATTTTCTCCGATGGATACTTTTATCCGAAATGGAAAAGAAGGAATGGATAAGCTGTTCATTTCTCAATGGATTTTTTCTTCAGAAGCGAAAATGAATGGATGATTCATTTTCCGTAGTGGATACTTCGTCAGAAGTAGAAAAGAAGGATTATCACAAGGAATATTCATTTCCCCGATGGATATTTCTTAAGAAGTGAAAATGAATGGATGATTCATTTTCCTCAGTGGGTACTTCATCAGAAGTAGAAATGAAGGATTATTGAAAAAGATATTCATTTCCTCCGATGGATATTTCTTCAAAAGTCAAAATGAATGGATGATTCATTTTCCTCAGTGGGTACTTCATCAGAAGTGGAAATGAAGGAATTGATACAGGATTATTCATTCCCCAATTGATTTTTCTTCAGAAGCGAAAATGAATGGATAATTCATTTTCCTCAATGGATACTTCATCAGAAGTGGAATGTATTTATGTATTTTCCTCAGTGGATATTTCTTCAAAAGTGAAAATGAACGGGTGGTTCATATTCCTTAGTGGGTACTTCATTAGAAATGAAAATGACAGAATTAACGCAGGATTATTCATTCCCTCAGTGGGTATTTCTTTAGAAGTGAAAATGAATGATCAATTCATTTTCCTAAGTGGGTACTTCGTCAGAAATGGAATGAATTTATTCATTTTCCTCAGTGGGTATTTCTTCAAAAGTGAAAATGAACGGATGGTTTATCTTCCTCGGTGGGTACTTTATTAGAAATGAAAGTGAATTTGTTCATTTTCCTAAGGGGATATTTCTCAGAAGCGAAAATGAATAGATAATTCATTTTCCTCGGGGGGTACTTCATAAGAAATGAAAATGAACATGGTTCATGAATAGATTATTCATTTCCCTCGGTGGGTATTTCTTTCAGAAGTGAAAAATGAATAGCTAGTTCATTTTTCCTCAGCGGGCACTTCATCAGAAATGGAAATGAATAGAGTTAACTTTAGTTTCTTGTTTATGTTGATACATGACAAAACTTGTTGTGGTTTCTGTGCACTAAATTTCATTATTGTATGCATCCATAATTACGTAATTCCTTGCATAGTCTGCACAGTTTGTTTTATAATGTGTAAGGGATAGAATTTGTTGAACAATCTTGAGATAACTTTGACTAGGTCAACACATAAACACATAAGCACATAATTGTTCACTTGGTTATTAATTCGTTATCAGTTTGTTATTAATTGTTATTAACTTGTTGTCCATTTGTACATGGGTATTCAAAGTACACCAGGAATCCAGTCAATGGATTTCAACATCCTCAAGAATCTAAAGATAGGATGATCTTATAAGAATTTGATTTCGTTTACAAGAAATCGTAACATTCGTATTAAAGCATACAAAGAACCCAATTAAGGACTTTGATTTTTCGCTTTAAACATTGTCACACCCCCAAAATCCACCTGCGGATAACACCCGCTTCGAGGGCGTGACTGACCAGGATCCAGCCACCAATTATACTGAATAGTTAAGTTGATAACAAAAGTAATACTTACTAACCATAAGATTAGCAAATATCAAGTCCAGAGTTTAAGGTTTTAAGTTCAAACAGTTAATAAGTAGCGGAAGCATAAGTAAGACAGTTAAAACAAAGTCCATAGTTCAAAATAAGGTAACACCCAACACAAGGGTGGACAGACACTACTCGTTCCCAAGCAGCAAGCTCCTTCGTCACTGGTTACCTGCAAAGCATGCAGTAAGGGGTCAACAATAATGCTGAGTGAGTTCACTAGTTGTCCAGTTTTAATTACCAAAAACTTGTTTCACCAGTTAATTTATCCGTTTATACATGCCATGGGGAGCTACCCCAAAAGTTAGCGACTAAACTGTTTTTCCAATACCGAACACTAGGTAACCGTTGCGTATCCGCAGGATGCCCCGATGTCAATGTTCTATCATCATTGACGGATGCCTGAGTACATTAGTTCACGACCGATCCCAAACCAGGGCACGGTGTGAGGCTGGTAAACACCTAAATAGCGCTATCAACTAATAACCCGTTCGCCTGACCCCGGCGACTAATCGGTATTTGTAGTAGGGACTTGAGTGATAGAGTTTCGTTTAGTGCCGTTAGTTGCAATCCGTATAAACAGTAATTAACCAAAGGTTTCCCAATACAAGGGAGGGAAAAGTAGGTTTGTTCCCAGTAACTAGGGAAGGAATGTAAATGGTATCCCCTTTTACAAGGGGATAGGATTGTTTTAGTCTCGTGTCCCAAACCACCGGGACGCATGCTTTTAAGTTGTGAACTCACCTTGGGGTGCTCGGTAGGTTTAGGTTACTTGTCAATCACGTTGGTCACCACGTCCTAACATGGTTACCGGTATAGGTCAGGTTTGGTGTACAAGCATTCACGTAAAACACATACAGGTACGTAACATGCATACAAGTAAACAGTCATGGGGTTATTGGGCCGGCCTAAACATTTAAGCAGTCAACAGTAATACATAATCCAGTCAACAGATAGTCCAGGTTAAACACATATTGGCCCAATAACCAAAATGGACAGCCCACTCGCAACCAGGCGGTCTCGAGTCGCAACCAGGAGGTTTCGGCTTGTCACGTTGTGGTTGCGAGTCGCAACCGCGTGGTCTCGAGTCATCACGCTGTGGTTATGAGTCGCAACGGTCGTAGTCTCGAGTCGCAATCTCGTGGTTTCGAGTTGTCCTGCTATGGTTGCGAGTCGCAACCGCGTGGTTTCGAGTTGCCATGCCATGGTTGCGAGTCGTAATATGTCCCTTTCATGCACACGTGATGATGCAGATATGACAGTCCAATTTGTACCAAGAAATCAGGCCCAGATTAGGAAACAACCAATGAGGTTTCACAAACAACTTTGCCTAATCTGAATATTAGTAAACTTAGATCAAACTTTGCCATTTTTTGAATCTTCAAACCACATTCAAACAAGTTCATCTTACATTCATAATTTTCTAGGGTTTTCTCCTTAACATAATCATACATTTTTGAACCAAAAATCACATATTTCTAGCAAGAATCGTCATGCAAGAACAAGAAAACATACATTTAGTGATATTAACATAACTCGGTTGGCCCTAATCATCCTTAAACCATTATTCTATAATCATTCAAGCATGTTAGCAAGTATTCATACATAAGGTTTAACACACATAGTTCAACTTCACAAATTACCCAAAAATCATGTATAACACTTACTAACCAAGCATTTCTAGTTCATACAACATACATAAATCTTATATACAAAAAGATAACACTAACCGGTTATGAAAAGGGGGAGCCGAAAACAAAGAGAAGAGAATGAGAGGAGATGGAGTGTCCGAGTGATGATCTTGACCGAGTCCTTGTCCGAGATCCTTGCTTGAACCGAGATTTTGGAGAAGGAAGTGGTGTTTGTAGAGGGTTTTCTAGTGAGAGAGAAATAGGAGAAGTGTGTTTGTGTTCAGTGACTAAAGAATGAAGAATGAGGGGGAAGTTGGGATTATATACAAGGTTCCAACATAAGCTAAGGGTTTCGGCCCAAACCGGTTACGGCTCAAAGGCCCACTCGAGACCGAGTGGCCCACTCGCAACCGGGTGGTTGCGAGTCATGGTCTTGGGTCGTGGTCTCGACTCTCATATATATATATATATATAATACATACGACACATAGAATGCATAAAGGATCACGTTTTCATTTAATATCATATATATATATACGCAAAAATTACAACGTGTACGTTCGGAAAAACCTAGAGTGTCACATTATCCCCAAGTTTTAAGAACTTTCGTCCCGAAAGTTAAGGCAGCCACTGCCAAGCTAGCGTGTTTCAACGGGGTGTCACATCATCCCCCCGTTAGTTTGGAATTTCGTCCCGAAATTCGGTTGTAGCTTCAGTGCTGGGGGTTTCGTTTGGGAACAGCTGGGGATACTTGGACTTCATCTGGTCTTCCCGCTCCCAGGTAAACTCTGGGCCGCGTCGTGAGTTCCAACGAACTCGCACAAGGGGTATCTGGCTACGTTTGAGGGTTTTGATTTCTCGATCCGTGATCTCAATCGGTTCCTCAGTAAAGTGTAGCTGTTCATCAATCGTCAGTTCCTTGAAAGGGATTATGAGCGTTTCATCTGACAGGCACTTCTTCAGATTAGACACGTGAAAGACATTGTGCACTGCACTCAGCTCTGCAGGCAGGTTCAGTCTATAAGCAACCTTACCGATTTTCTCGGTAATTTCGAATGGTCCAACATATCGTGGATTCAGCTTGCCTCGTTTACCGAAACGAACCACACCCTTCCAGGGTGAGACATTAAGTAGAACCCGGTCCCCGACCTGGAATTCTAACGGTTTCCTACGCTTGTCAGCGTAGCTTTTCTGACGGTCACGAGCTGCCGCCATGCGTTGCCTGATCTGGGAAATCTTTTCCGTTGTATCTACCACTAGTTCTGGGCCTGTGAGTTGACTGTCACCTACTTCCGCCCAGCAAAGAGGTGATCGGCATTTACGACCGTACAGTGCCTCAAAAGGTGCCGCCTGAATGCTAGTGTGGTAGCTGTTATTGTAGGAGAATTCCACCAGCGGTAGATGCTTCTCCCAGTTCTTGCCAAAATCGATCACACATGCTCTAAGCATGTCTTCCAGGGTTTGGATGGTGCGTTCAGACTGCCCATCCGTTTGCGGGTGGTACGCGGTGCTCATATCCAAACGTGAGCCAAAGGATTTGTGCATAGCTTGCCACAACTCGGAAGTAAAACGAGCGTCTCGGTCGGAAATAATAGAAGTTGGCACCCCGTGCCTGGAGACTACTTCCTTTAAATAGATTTCTGCTAAGGTAGAAAACTTGTCTGTTTCCTTAATAGCCAGAAAGTGTGCAGACTTAGTCAATCGATCTACTATCACCCAAATAGTGTCATTCCCGCGTTGAGATCTAGGTAGTCCTGTAACAAAATCCATGGAAATTTGCTCCCATTTCCATTTCGGGATTTCGGGTTGCTGGAGTAGGCCTGCTGGTTTCTGATACTCGATCTTGACTCTTGCGCAGGTCAAACATTTGCCAACATAGGCTGCTATGTGGGCTTTCATGCCAGACCACCAGTATGTGGTTCTTAAGTCGTGGTACATCTTATCTGAACCAGGATGTACTGAATAACGGGACTTATGGGCTTCGTCCATCACAAGCTCTCGTAAATCTCCGTAAAGTGGGACCCAAATGCGCCCTGCCACATAGTAGGCGCCGTCTTCTTTCTGTTCTAGTTGCTGCCTCGATCCTCGCAGGGACTCAGCCCTGATGTTTTCCGGTTTCAGAGCTTCAATCTGAGCATTTCGAATCTGGGTAGGGAGACTAGACTGAATGGTAAGTTGTAATGCTCGCACGCGCTTTGGTATAGTGTCTTTTCGGCTGAGGGCGTCTGCCACAACATTGGCCTTGCCCGGATGATACTTGATGGCGCATTCATAATCATTCAAAAGTTCAACCCATCGACGTTGTCGCATGTTTAATTCTTTCTGCTTGAAGATATGCTCGAGACTCCTGTGATCGGTGTAAATGGTGCACTTGGTACCGTACAGGTAATGTCTCCATATCTTAAGCGCAAATATCACCGCTCCTAGTTCCAAGTCGTGTGTTGTGTAGTTCCTTTCATGTGTCTTGAGTTGTCGGGATGCATAGGCAATAACTTTCTCGCGTTGCATCAACACGCAACCGAGCCCATGAATAGACGCATCGCAGTAAACCACAAAGTCGTCCGTGCCTTTAGGTAACGAGAGAATAGGAGCACTGCAGAGGTTATCCTTTAGTTTCTGAAACGCGGTTTCCTGAGCTTCACCCCACCTATAAACCATACCCTTCTGAGTAAGAGCTGTGAGAGGCTGAGCGATCTTTGAGAATCCCATGATAAATCTTCGATAGTACCCTGCTAATCCCAAGAATTGGCGGACTTCAGTCGGAGTCTTAGGGGTAGACCAATTCTTTATAGAGTCGATTTTTGCAGGGTCAACGTGGATTCCATCCTTGTTAACCACGTGCCCAAGGAAATGGACTTCTCGAAGCCAGAAGTCGCATTTCGAGAACTTGGCATACAGTTGCTCATTGCGAAGGAGTTCGAGGATAAGGCGTAGGTGCTGTTCATGCTCTTCCTGACTTTTCGAGTAGATCAAGATGTCGTCTATAAACACGATCACGAATTTGTCGAGGTAGGGTTTGCACACTCGGTTCATGAGATCCATGAATACCGCAGGCGCGTTGGTCATTCCAAAGGGCATAACGAGGAATTCATAATGACCGTAACGAGTCCTGAATGCAGTCTTGGAAATATCTTCATTACGGACCCTTAACTGATGGTAGCCTGATCGCAGGTCAATCTTGGAATAGTAGCTCGATCCTTGCAACTGATCGAATAGGTCGTCGATTCGAGGGAGAGGGTAACGATTCTTGATGGTAACCTTGTTCAGCTCACGATAGTCGATGCACATTTGGAACGTGCCATCTTTCTTTTTGACAAAGAGTACTGGGGCTCCCCAGGGTGATGAACTAGGACGGATAAACCCTTTATCCAATAGTTCCTGTAGTTGAGTAGAGAGTTCCTTTAATTCTGCGGGGGCTAGTCGATAAGGCGCACGAGCTATAGGCGCTGCTCCGAGAGCTAGCTCGATTTGGAATTCGACCTGACGATGGGGAGGGAGTCCAGGTAATTCCTCAGGAAATACCTCGGGGTAGTCACGCACTACTGGAAAGTCTTCAATCCTCTTTTCCTTTTCCTGCGTGTTGGTAACAAGTGCTAAGATAGCGGTGTGCCCTTTTCGTAAACACTTCTGGGCCTTCAAGAACGAGATAACGCCGGAGATTTCTCCACCTTTGCCACCTTGTACAATGAGGGGTTTGCCAGAACGGCGAGGAATACGAACTGCTTTCTCTTGACAGAGGATCTCAGCGCGATGCTTGGATAACCAATCCATACCAATAACGACGTCGAAGCTTCCAAGAGTAACAGGGAAAAGGTCGATACTAAATGTCTGACCAGACAACTCTAGTTTGCAGCCCTTGACAACATGTGAGGCCTCGATGTTTCTACCATTAGCTAACTCGACGATATGAGGAGAACTTAGTAACGAAAGCGGACGCTTAAGCTTCTTACTAATACGTAGGGATACATAACTAGCATCGGCACCGGAATCAAATAACACAGAAACATAACGATCATCGAGTAGGAACTTACCCGCCACGACATTGGGGTCATTCCTTGCTTCTCCAGCTCCAATCACAAAAGCCCTTCCTCTAGCACCATTCCCAGCATTGTTGTTCTTATTGTTGTTCCCAGCTCCCTGATTATTGTTGCGGTTCTGATTCAGTTCAGGACAATCCTTCTTAAAGTGCCCTGTTGCCCCACATTTAACACATGCTCGGTCGTTTCCCTGCTGCTGTTGCTGTTGAGGTTGTTGCTGATTCTGTCTTGCTGGGAACTGGCTTCTACAATCCTTGGCTTCGTGCCCAATCTTGTGGCATCGCTGACACTGGCCCTTGTTACATGCCCCATTATGGTGTCTGTTACACTTGTTGCACTTAGGGTAGCTTCCCCGGTAGCCACCCTGTTGCTGAGTGCCCTTGTTGTTTTCAGTTTTCCTTTGCTGCGCTGGGGCCTGAGTGGGATTAGCATCCTTGCTTTGACTTCCTTCCCACTTACGCTTGCTGTCACTAGAAGTTCCGACAGTAGCACTGATCCTTTTGGGCAACCTGCCCTCTTCCACTGCTTGATCAGTAAGTTTGTGAGCAAGTCGAACGATCGGCTGAATGGTAGTGTGGTTGGCTGAAGTTACATGGCTTCGGATTTCTGGAGCCAAACCCTTGATGTACAGTTCGATTCTTCGATACATAGGTCGAGACATGTTTGGGCAAAGAGCAGCATAGTCATTAGACAGCTTGGTGTAAGTTTCAATTTCCGACCCAACCATCTTGAGCTCATAGTACTCATTCTCGAGCTTGTGGATGTCATCCCGGTGACAGTATTCATCCTTCATCATATCCTTGAAATCCTCCCACGCAGTAGCATTTGCAGTTTCCAATCCAAACATCTGAATCTGCGCCTTCCACCAAGAAAGTGCGCTTCCTTCAAGCGTAGCAGTAGCAAATTTCACCCAATTTGCAGGGGGACATTCGCAAACACCAAAAACAGCTTCAATTTTCTCAATCCAATGCAGAAGACCTATGGCACCCTCAGTGCCGTTGAAAGGGAGAGGCTTGCAATCCATGAAAGTTTTGAAAGTACACACTGGTGGTTGCGCAGGTGCATGCTGACCTATAGGGTGAGAAGCGAAACGTATAGGTTTAGAGGCGAAAAGTCGATGTGGCGGTAGGATCTAAACATCCTAAAACAACGAGCTTACCTATAGGGTGAGCTGCGAAAGCTGCAGCCACTGTGTTGAGTAGGTTAGTGAACTGAGCCTGAGTCATGTTGATGTTTCCCCTTCCACGTCCACTCATTGTCTTCATAACCAGAAAACACAGTATGAGTGTGACGTCGTAGTGTAGCGAGAATGAGATAGAAGAGAGAGGTGTATCTATCTGATTTAGGCATACTAGTACGTATAGCAAATCAGGAAACATAAAGCAAACAAGTAAACACTGGTCCGAGCTATGAGGTCAAATGTGTCGAGCCTTGCACTTGGAGTGTAGTGTCGTTACGAGTCACGGGTTATAGTCTGGTTTTCTCCAAAAAGATTTTTTTCCCTTTTTAAAACCAAGTTCACTATAACCAATGGCTCTGATACCAATCTGTCACACCCCCAAAATCCACCTGCGGATAACACCCGCTTCGAGGGCGTGACTAACCAGGATCCAGCCACCAATTATACTGAATAGTTAAGTTGATAACAAAAGTAATACTTACTAACCATAAGATTAGCAAATATCAAGTCCAGAGTTTAAGGTTTTAAGTTCAAACAGTTAATAAGTAGCGGAAGCATAAGTAAGACAGTTAAAACAAAGTCCATAGTTCAAAATAAGGTAACACCCAACACAAGGGTGGACAGACACTACTCGTTCCCAAGCAGCAAGCTCCTTCGTCACTGGTTACCTGCAAAGCATGCAGTAAGGGGTCAACAATAATGCTGAGTGAGTTCACTAGTTGTCCAGTTTTAATTACCAAAAACTTGTTTCACCAGTTAATTTATCCGTTTATACATGCCATGGGGAGCTACCCCAAAAGTTAGCGACTAAACTGTTTTTCCAATACCGAACACTAGGTAACCGTTGCGTATCCGCAGGATGCCCCGATGTCAATGTTCTATCATCATTGACGGATGCCTGAGTACATTAGTTCACGACCGATCCCAAACCAGGGCACGGTGTGAGGCTGGTAAACACCTAAATAGCGCTATCAACTAATAACCCGTTCGCCTGACCCCGGCGACTAATCGGTATTTGTAGTAGGGACTTGAGTGATAGAGTTTCGTTTAGTGCCGTTAGTTGCAATCCGTATAAACAGTAATTAACCAAAGGTTTCCCAATACAAGGGAGGGAAAAGTAGGTTTGTTCCCAGTAACTAGGGAAGGAATGTAAATGGTATCCCCTTTTACAAGGGGATAGGATTGTTTTAGTCTCGTGTCCCAAACCACCGGGACGCATGCTTTTAAGTTGTGAACTCACCTTGGGGTGCTCGGTAGGTTTAGGTTACTTGTCAATCACGTTGGTCACCACGTCCTAACATGGTTACCGGTATAGGTCAGGTTTGGTGTACAAGCATTCACGTAAAACACATACAGGTACGTAACATGCATACAAGTAAACAGTCATGGGGTTATTGGGCCGGCCTAAACATTTAAGCAGTCAACAGTAATACATAATCCAGTCAACAGATAGTCCAGGTTAAACACATATTGGCCCAATAACCAAAATGGACAGCCCACTCGCAACCAGGCGGTCTCGAGTCGCAACCAGGAGGTTTCGGCTTGTCACGTTGTGGTTGCGAGTCGCAACCGCGTGGTCTCGAGTCATCACGCTGTGGTTGCGAGTCGCAACGGTCGTAGTCTCGAGTCGCAATCTCGTGGTTTCGAGTTGTCCTGCTATGGTTGCGAGTCGCAACCGCGTGGTTTCGAGTTGCCATGCCATGGTTGCGAGTCGTAATATGTCCCTTTCATGCACACGTGATGATGCAGATATGACAGTCCAATTTGTACCAAGAAATCAGGCCCAGATTAGGAAACAACCAATGAGGTTTCACAAACAACTTTGCCTAATCTGAATATTAGTAAACTTAGATCAAACTTTGCCATTTTTTGAATCTTCAAACCACATTCAAACAAGTTCATCTTACATTCATAATTTTCTAGGGTTTTCTCCTTAACATAATCATACATTTTTGAACCAAAAATCACATATTTCTAGCAAGAATCGTCATGCAAGAACAAGAAAACATACATTTAGTGATATTAACATAACTCGGTTGGCCCTAATCATCCTTAAACCATTATTCTATAATCATTCAAGCATGTTAGCAAGTATTCATACATAAGGTTTAACACACATAGTTCAACTTCACAAATTACCCAAAAATCATGTATAACACTTACTAACCAAGCATTTCTAGTTCATACAACATACATAAATCTTATATACAAAAAGATAACACTAACCGGTTATGAAAAGGGGGAGCCGAAAACAAAGAGAAGAGAATGAGAGGAGATGGAGTGTCCGAGTGATGATCTTGACCGAGTCCTTGTCCGAGATCCTTGCTTGAACCGAGATTTTGGAGAAGGAAGTGGTGTTTGTAGAGGGTTTTCTAGTGAGAGAGAAATAGGAGAAGTGTGTTTGTGTTTAGTGACTAAAGAATGAAGAATGAGGGGGAAGTTGGGATTATATACAAGGTTCCAACATAAGCTAAGGGTTTCGGCCCAAACCGGTTACGGCTCAAAGGCCCACTCGAGACCGAGTGGCCCACTCGCAACCGGGTGGTTGCGAGTCATGGTCTCGGGTCGTGGTCTCGACTCTCATATATATATATATAATACATATATATATATAATACATACGACACATAGAATGCATAAAGGATCACGTTTTCATTTAATATCATATATATATATACGCAAAAATTACAACGTGTACGTTCGGAAAAACCTAGAGTGTCACAAACATCTCCAAGGATCTAACTATGAAGAAGATCCTATAAGGATTTAGAATTCGTATAGCAGGAAGAGTTTAGGAATCTTGTACTAGGTATGCTATGACAACATACGAAGCATAGTGTTTATGAAATCAAGATGCTAGATATGCTAAGACAACATATGAAGCAAATGGATCCTTGAGATCATTATGCTAAGCATGCTAAGTCGGCGTACGAAGCAGGGTGTTCTTGAAAATCACGCGCTACGTATGTTAAGGCAACATACGAGCAAAATTGTTTTTGAAAGCTATGCTTGGAATCGTTAAAAATATTATTTTGAAAACCATCTTTTTTTGTAATGCTTTTGAAATCATGTACTAAATATATTAAATAAACATTTTTATAAAATGTTTTAAAGCCATATGAGATGATTTTGAAAACATATATGAGGTTTTCGAAAACATGGATAATCTTTTGGAATCATATGCTGTGTAAAATATGGTGAAGTCGGTAAGATATGTAAGACCAATCAAGGGCTAACGGAAGTACCCTTGGGTATCCATTTTAAGGATTTAAAGTGGTACTTTAGGTATTCGTCCAGAGTTGTAACTTGCGCCTTGTACTTCGTTTCCTTAGAAGAAATAGGTACTTAGGATTTTCGTGGAGATTGCAAGCGATCATAAAATGGATGAATTTCGAGAGTCGTTTGTTTTACAAGGAACATGGTTCCTTGATCGTTTGTATCGTAGGGGATATGTTGTTCATACATGTAACCACATTTGTACATCATAATGTAAATAAAAGATTTATTTATAAACCAAAATAACTGTTTCATAGACTTTGATAACAAAAGAAAATAATACATAAAGTTCGATTGTTTCTAAACAGCATCGTCTTCCAGTCAGTCGAATGCTCATCATTGTGCTGGATTTGCATTAGCAAGTTTTAGACAATTATTTCGGAAATGGCCCATCTCGCCACAGTTGTAGCAAGAACCTGGTGGAAAACGAGCTTGAGCAGGATTGTAGTCAGCTTGATTTGGTGCAGCTGCAGCTCGGAAATCCCTGGCTGTATGACCAGTAAGTCCACAATTTAGGCATTTTCGGCATTTCACTCTAGCATGATGATGAAGGTTACATTGGTTGCACAAGGGTGTAGTCCCGTTGTATGGCTTCTTAGCAGGGGGTTGAGCTGGTTGATTAGGGACAATCTGATCGTTTTGAGCAACCACGGCAAAGTTCTGAGAAGCCTTACACTTCTTTGACTTCTTAGAGGACTCAGTCTGCTTATCCTTTGGTTTTGACTCATCAGTTGATTTCTTGTCGCCTTTTCAGAAAAGTTTACCCTTCCTGATCTGAGATTCAGTCAGGGTAGCGGATAGCTCTATTGCCTGTCTAACTGTAATAGGGTTGCTACCAGTAACAATGTCTTGTACTGAGTCAGGGAGGCCATCAATATACTTTTCAATTGCCTTATCCAAAGGCGTAACCATGGTCGGGCATAACAGACTTAGCTCCTCATAACGGTCCGTGTAGGCTCTATGCTCACCACTATCTTGCTTAAAATCGTCGAATTCCCTTTCCAAAGCCCGGATTCATGACGAGGACAGAATTCCTTCATCATTAGAGCTCAAAGCTCTTCCCAGGTTTGAGCCAGTGCCACATCGGCACCCCTATCTCTCATCACACCATTCCACCATGTTAAAGCTTGTTTCTCAAAAACACTAGATGTGAATTCAACCTTTCGCTCATTTGGACATTGAACATGTCTGAAGGTGCTTTCTAGACTCTCGAACCATTGTAGGAGCGCAGTTGCTCCTTGAGACCCAGAAAATTTGAATGGCTAAGCTGAATTGAGCGTTTTAAAGTTACATTGAGCACTGTTATTGTTATTATTGTTATTCGCTTGGTTTATCTGGGTAATGAGGTTCAGAAGCATAACAGCCATCTGCTGAACGATTGTGGCTGCGAGGGCAGCATCGTGTTCTGGATCACGTCTAGGTGGCATATTCTAAAAAGAACAAAGAAACATGAGAAATGAGTGAGATTGACGATTGGATTAACAAAAGAGGTATTGAAGATATCAACGAAACATAAGGAAGGCGATTATTTATTCGTTACCTCGAACAAACAAATGACGCATAAAAGCTGAACAAAGTAAATAGCTCCTGATAATGTATCGCGAAGACATGCTTTAGCCTATGAGTGGACACTCATCCCAAGAGTTCCCATGTAAGAGTGACTGATCTGATTATGTGGATTTGTACGAACACTCTAGCCTTAGACAGAAAACTCGGGATACAAGCACCCACCCTTCTAGATCGCACGTGTTCACATTAATAGGACCTAAACTTTGACGAGATTTTGAAAACTTTAAAGTTTCAAAACCTTATAATAAATCATCTAAGAGGAGATGATTAGTTTTCAAGTCGGATTCGTAATTCGTGTTCATGTTGTGGTTGTCACCTAAAGATAGGCAACGATATTGTTTTAAGACTAAACACAAGATAACTTGTGTTAGGGTCCTAGGAAGGTTATAGTCTAGGTCAAAGCATTACTAATAACCTAGTTCCGTATAACCATGAGCTCTGATACCAACTCTTCTATCACACCCTGACCGCGTTAAAACAACAAACTGCAGCGTAAACGTCGGGGAGTGTCGTAACATAATCATTGTTTCACAACACATGGATTGTAGTTTCATTTTATTGAATGAAGTTTATTACATTGTACTGAAATCGAAAGAAAAACATGAACAAATTGTCTTTCATTGTTATTGAGTCACTAAGGCCTCGTCCATTCCTATGTGAGCATGCATCATAATCATCGTCAAACATCAACAAACTATGGTACCTGAAACATATGTGAAAATACGTCAGCATAAAAATGCCGGCGAGTACATAGGTTTTGTGAGTATGTTAGATTCATGGCTTTAAGTTCATATTGCAATACCTCATCAACCTTTAGCCATGAATCTTGAAAACAAAAGAGTTTGATATTGCAGTATGTTTCTATCAACCTTTATAAGTTGATATATGAATAAACCAAAGCCATTTTAGCCATGAATCTTAACAGAAAACATTTGTCTTTGTAAACCAAGTAGTAAATCTTTTGTCGAAAATAAACATTGTATGGTTTATATCGTTAAGAAAACCTTGCAGTGTAATTTCGTTTTGAAAACATTCGACCAAGTGATCTAGATAACGCAACGATATGTAATGTGTTAAAAGCACTTATATATAGGAAGTACCAGCGGCGTATCCACCATGCTTTTATCACATTACACCTGTCCCGTTACCTAATCACTTACCATAGCCCAATCGTTCAATAGTTCAAATAGTTCCAATCGTTCAAATAGTTCAAATAGTTCACGTAGATCAAATAGTTCCAATGGTTCAAACAGTTCAAATAGTTCACATAGTTTATATAGTTCCAGTGGTTCAATAGTTCGCATAGATCAATAGTTCCAGTGGTTCAATAGTTCACATAGTTCCAGTGGTTCAATAGTTCACATAGATCAATAGTTCTAGAGGTTCAATAGTTCACATAGTTCCAGTGGTTCAATAGTTCACGTAGATCAATAGTTCCAGTGATTCAATAGTTCACATAGTTGAAATCTTTCAATATAAACCATAGCATTCGTTTTAGAAAATTCGAAATCGTTTGGCACATATGAATCACCCCAAAACAAATGAAAATAGTAAAAAAGGGGAACTATGTACCCAATTGAGATTGTAAGTAACCTCGATTAAGTGTCCTAAGAAACCTCGGAAATCAAGGAATCAAGTGGACCTAGTAATCGGATCGCTAAGTTAATAAATCGACACCTAAATCGGAATATCGGGTAGAATGAGGTCTCATAAACCAAATGAGTATTGGAACTCATGTGATATGGTTTAACAAAGCCTACATTCTAAATCGGAACCAATCCTAAGTGCTTACGACTCGTTAAGACCCATTAAGGTAGCTTACGCTACTTTAACGCATCGTTCGCGCGAAAGCGCGTTCGAGACACCTAACTAGTCCTATGACAAGTATTTTATGCCCTAATATGTTTAAATATCTTGCATAATCAGTTTAAGTGACAAAACTTAAGTGACATATGTTTAAATACAAAACTACCTATAATACAACTAATTAAACAAAGTGATCATAAGGTATAACCTCGGAAGGTTATTCCCTATATAACTATGGTCACAAAATATGCTTGGTCGGATCCTAACAATCGACCAAACGGGTCGGGTTCGAAAGTCTAAGCGGTTGTCAAGATCGCTTATCTTACGACCCTATACATACACTAGACTAAAAGTGATGAGTTAAACATGTTACGATAGAAAACAGGTTTTGATATCAAAACAAAGTGTTTTGATACCCGAAGATAGTTTCGTCTAAAAATGCGCATAAACGGCATTTTGACCGAAACTTTGACTCGTCACTTTGACTAATTAACGTGGTAATCAGTAGGTATCGACACAAGGGACTATAACCATCATGATTACGCTCACGTTGCAAAGTTCAAACGAACTTTGTGTTAACCAAAACGTGGTTAAAGCCGAAAGTCAAACACTGTTTGACTTTCATGCTTGAAAAGCATGAAAGAAACTTACAAAGGGTCTAAGCAATGAAGATTTGATGTAAAACACTCAGGTATGAAGCTAAGGCTTCAACTTAGAGCAATTTTCTGATCAAATGTGAACAATGAATGAAGAACCCCTTGCTATTTATAGGAATCTTGGATAAATTGGATCATTCCATGTGTTTTGCAACTAAATCTTGGCCATACACTTGTTGGAGACTGATTTGGGAGCTTGATAAACCATCAAACAAGCCCACAAGATGCAAAAACAATGATCAAAACAGGTTGCAACGGCTGGTTTTGAAGATTCATTGAATCTGCTGATTGGGACCAGCTTACGGACCGCAAAGGGTCCTCCATACTGCCCGTATGGGCCTTATGCAGATCAGCAAGTTTTAGTTAATTACAGTTTTGCCCCTGCACTTCGTTTTGTCGCATTTCGGCACTTCTAACACCCGTCAAACCCATTTTCAAGCACCATAATGAAGTTAAAGCATAGGGAACATGAAATATTCTTTAAAAAATCTCGGATGTCGGTTCGTTTGGTCGTACGGTTGCGGTTTTCGGTTAATTACGACGGAATCGTAACGGACACGAAAACGACCCAAATTGCGCGACGAATGGTATTTTTACATTCCTATCACTAAAATATAATATTCTAGTGACTTCAAAAATTTTTGGATGTCCGGATATGGCCAGAACGCAAGACATGCGCGTAAATGCATACTTTGGCAGTTTTTACGCTTTTAGCCCCTGTGATAATATAAGCGTATTTTCGCATACCGAAACCTTCAAAGCCTATTTCTAAGCTATGTAAAGGGTATTTCGGGTATTTTTAGGTTATGATCATATTCCGGAATGTTCGTTACCATACGAATCGGTAGACTTTCGCAGTTTGACGCAAATAGTCCCTGCGATCGAATAAACTTGTTTTCGACACGCCAAACCATTCAAAACTTATTTCTAAGGTATGTAAGGGTTATTTAAGGTATGTTAAGCCTATGTCACTATTCTGTAGTGTTTGTCGTCTTAAACTGATTACGTTTACGCATCAGTTAGCGTATAACTTTCCAGAAAGCGATTTAAAGCTCGAAATTGAACAAGAATAGATATGTGCAAATGATACACATATTTATACAAATCTCAAGTATGAAACACAATATTTCATTGATTTTGTATTTGTATGATGGTCGTAGAGGTAGAGATGTCACACAATGGTGATATATATGCGGATTAGACACAAAAAAAAACACTCAAAATATTGCTACAATTTAAGGAAAGTGTTTAGTAATGGCATTAGATTCCTAATTGATGGAGAAAGGTCTGATGGCAAGAAAAGCTGCTTCCAGAAGGTTATCAAGTGTTTTCCCTCGAAGATTCCATTCTTGGGGGATTGGTTTGGCCCTTGTTCCTGTAAGTCGAATCCTAGCCCGGTATATCCCATTTTAGTTTTACATCATTGTGAACCTTGCGCCTTATTTACTCTCTAATCGAGATTCTCGGCATTGAAAAATCTTCGTAAACAAAATCACACGTGTATATGTTGACATTTAAGAGATATACAGCCATGAAAATCAAGAGCAATGGTGATATATATGCAGATTAGACAAAAAAAATAAACACTCAAAAAATTGCTACAATTTAAGGAATGTGTTTAGTGACAGCATCAGATTCTTAATTGATAGAGAAAGGTCTGGTGGCTAGAAAAGCTGCTTACAGGAGGTTGTCAAGTGTTTTCGCTCCACGATTCCATTCTTGGGTGGTTGGTTTGGCCCTTGTTCCTGTAACTCGAATCCTAGCCCGGTATGTCCCATTTTAGTTTTACTCCATTGTGAACCTTACGACTTTTTTACTCTCTGATCGATGTTCTCAGCATTGAAAAATCTTCGTAAACTAAATCACACGTGTATATGTTGACATTTAAGAGATATACAGTCAAAAAAATCAATGGCAATGGTGATATATACGCGGATTAGACACCAAAAAATAAACATTCAAAAAATGGCTACAATTTAAGGAATGTGTTTAGTGACGACATCATATTCCTAATTGATGAAGAAAGGTCTGGTGGCAAGAAAAGCTGCATCCAGGAGGTTGTCAAGTGTTTTCGCTCGACTATTCTATTCATGGGTGGTTGGTTTGGCCCTTGTTCGTGTAACTCAAATCCTAGCCTGGTATATCCCATTTTAGTTTTACACCATTGTGAACCTTACGCCTTTTTTGCACTCTGATCGAGGTTCTCGGCATTGAAAAATCTTCGTAAACTAAATCACACATGTATATGTTGATATTTAAGAGATATACAGTCCAGAAAATCAAGAGCAATGGTGATATATATGAGGAATAGACACCAAAACATTAACACTGAAAAATGGCTACAATTTAAGGAATGTGTTTAGTGACGACATCAGATTCCTAATTGATGGAGAAAGGTCTGGTGGCAAGAAAAGCTGCTTCCAGGAGGTTGTCAAGTGTTTTCGCTCGACGATTCCATTCTTGGGTGGTTGGTTTGGCCCTTATTTCTGTAACTCGAATGCTAGCCTGCTGTATCCCATTTTAGTTTTACACCATTGTGAACCTTACGCCTTTTTTACTCTCTGATCGAGGTTCTTGGCGTTGAAAAATTTTCGTAAACTAAATCACACGTGTATATGTTGACATTTAATAGAAATACATTTAAGAAAATCAAGAGCAATGGTGATATATATGCGGAATAGACACCAAAAAATAAACACTCAAAAAATGGCTACAATTTAAGGAATGTTTTAAGTGACGGCATCAGATTCCTAATTGATGGAGAAAGGTCTGGTGGCAAGAAAAGCTGCTTCCAGGAGGCTGTCAAGTGTTTTCGCTCGAGGATTCCATTCTTGGGTGGTTTGTTTGACCCTTGTTCCTGTAACTCGAATCCTAGCCCTGTATATCCCATTTTAGTTTTACACCATTGTGAACCTTACGCCTTTTTTACTCTCTGATCGAGGTTCTCGGCATTGAAAAATCTTCGTAAACTAAATCACACGTGTATATGTTGACATTTAAGAGATATACAGTCAAGAAAAACAACAACAATGGTGATATATATGCGGATTAGACACCAAAAAATAAACACTCAAAAAATGGCTATAATTTAAGGAATGTGTTTAGTGACGGCATCAGATTCCTAATTGATGGAGAAAGATCTGGTGGCAAGAAAAGCTGCTTTCAGGAGGTTGTCAGGTGTTATCGCTCAACGATTCCATTCTTGGGTGGTTGGTTTAGCCCTTGTTCCTGTAACTCGAATCCTAGCCCGGTATATCCCATTTTAGTTTTACACCATTGTGAACCTTACGCCTTTTTTACTCTCTGATCGAGGTTCTTGGCGTTGAAAAATTTTCGTAAACTAAATCACACGTGTATATGTTGACATTTAATAGAAATACATTTAAGAAAATCAAGAGCAATGGTGATATATATGCGGAATAGACACCAAAAAATAAACACTCAAAAAATGGCTACAATTTAAGGAATGTTTTAAGTGACGGCATCAGATTCCTAATTGATGGAGAAAGGTCTGGTGGCAAGAAAAGCTGCTTCCAGGAGGCTGTCAAGTGTTTTCGCTCGAGGATTCCATTCTTGGGTGGTTTGTTTGACCCTTGTTCCTGTAACTCGAATCCTAGCCCTGTATATCCCATTTTAGTTTTACACCATTGTGAACCTTACGCCTTTTTTACTCTCTGATCGAGGTTCTCGGCATCGAAAAATCTTCGTAAACTAAATCACACGTGTATATGTTGACATTTAAGAGATATATAGTCAAGAAAATCAATAGCAATGGTGATATATATTCGGATTAGACACCAAAAAATAAACACTCAAAAAATGGCTACAATTTAAGGAATGTTTTAGTGACGGCATCAGATTTCTAATTGATGGAGAAAGGTATAGTGGCAAGAAAAACTGCTTCCAGGAGGCTGTCAAGTGTTTTCGCTTGACAATTCCATTCTTGGGTGGTTGGTTTAGCCCTTGTTCCTGTAACACGAATCCTAGCCCGGTATATCTCATTTTTGTTTTACACCCTTGTGAACCTTACGCCTTTTTTGCTCTCTGATCGAGGTTCTTAGCATTGAAAAATCTCCGTAAACTAAATCACACGTGTATATGTTGACATTTCAGAGATATACAGTCAAGAAAATCAATAGCAATGGTGATATATATGCGGATGAGACACCAAAAAATAAACACTCAAAAAATGGCTATAATTTAAAGAATGTGTTTAGTGACGACATTAGATTCCTAATTGATGGAGAAATGACTGATGGCAAGAAAAGCTGCTTCCAGGATGTTATCAGGTGTTTTCGCTTGACGATTCTATTCTTGGGTGGTTGGTTTGGCCCTTGTTCCTGTAACTCGAATCCTAGCCCGGTATATCCCATTTTAGTTTTACACCATTGTGAACCTTACGCCTTTTTTACTCTATGATCGAGGTCCTCGGCATTGAAATATCTTCTTAAACTAAATCACATGTGTATATGTTGACATTTAAGAAATATACAGTCAAGAAAATCAAGAGAAATGGAGATATATATGCGGATTAGACACCAAAAAATAAACACTCAAAAAATGGCTACAATTTAAGGAATGTTTTTAGTGACAGCATCAGATTCCTAATTGATGGAGAAAGGTATGGTGTCAAGAAAAGCTGCTTCCAGGAGACTGTCAAGTGTTTTCGCTCGACGATTCATTCTTGGGTGGTTGGTTTGGCCCTTGTTCCTGTAACTCTAATCCTAGCCCCATATATCCCATTTTAATTTTACACCATTGTGAACCTTACGCCTTTTTTACTGTCTAATCGAGGTTCTCGGCGTTCAAAAATCTTGGAAAACTAAATCACACGTGTATATGTTGACATTTAAGAGATATACAGTCAAGAAAATCAAGATCAATGGTGATATATATGCGGATTAGATACCAAAAAATGAACACTCAAAAAATGGCTACAATTAAAGGAATGTTTTAAGTGACGGAATTAGATTCCTAATTGATGGAGAAAGGTCTAGTGTCAAGAAAAGCTGCTTCCAAGGGGTTGTCAAGTGTTTTCGCTCGACGATTCCATTCTTGGGTGGTTGGTTTGGCCCTTGTTCCTGTAACTCGAATCCTAGCCCGGTATGTCCCATTTTAGTTTTACTCCATTGTGAACCTTACGCCTTTTTTACTCTCTGATCGATGTTCTCGGCATTGAAAAATCTTCGTAAACTAAATCACACGTGTATATGTTGACATTTAAGAGATATACAGTCAAGAAAATCAACAGCAATGGTGATATATATGCGGATTAGGCACCAAAAAATAAACACTCAAAAATGGCTACAATTTAAGGAATGTGTTTAGTGACGGCATCAGATTCCTAATTGATGGAGAAAGGTCCAGAAGGTTGTCAAGTGTTTTCGCTCGACGATTCCATTTTTGGGTGGTTGGTTTAGCCCTTGTTCCTGTAACTCGAATCCTAGCCTGGTATGTCCCATTTTAGTTTTACACCATTATGAACCTCACGCCTTTTTTACTCTCTGATCGAGGTTCTCATCATTGAAAAATCTTCGTAAACTAAATCACACCTGTGTATGTTGACATTTAAGAGATATACAGTCAAGAAAATCAAGAGCAATGGTGATATATATCGGATTAGACACCAAAAAATAAACATTCAAAAATGGCTACAATTTAAGGAATGTGTTTAGTGAACGCATCAGATTCCTAATTAATGGAGAAAGGTCTGGTGGCAAGAAAAGCCGCTTCCAGGAGGTTGTCAAGTGTTTTCACTCGACGATTCCATTCTTGGGTGGTTGATTTGGCCCCTGTTCCTATAACTCGAATCCTAGCCCGGTATATCCCATTTTAGTTTTACACCATTGTGAACCTCTTGTCTTTTTTACCCTCTGATCGAAGTTCTCATCATTGAAATATCTTCGTAGACTAAATCACACATGTATATGTTGACATTTAAGAGATATAGAGTCAAGAAAATCAAGAGCAATGGTGATATATATGCGGATTAGATACCAAAAAATAAACACTCAAAAAATGGCTACAATTTAAGGAATGTGTTTAGTGACGGCATCAGGTTCCTATTTGATGGAGAAAGGTCTAGTGGCAAGAAAAGCTGCTTCCAGGAGGTTGTTAAGTGTTTTCGCTCGACGATTCTATTCTTGGGTGGTTGGTTTGGCCCTTGTTCCTGTAACTCGAATCTTAGCCCTGTATATCCCATTTTAGTTTTACACCATTGTGTAACTTACGCCTTTTTTACTCTCTGATCGAGGTTCTTGGCATTGAAAAATCTTCGTAAACTAAATCACACGTGTATATGTTGACATTTAAGAGATATACAGTCAAGAAAATGAAGAGAAATGGTGATATAGAACTTCTTGATTATTTTCAATAACTTCCTATGTGCCACTAAACTACTCTTTCAATGCATCCCACAACTACTTAGCAATATTGCATTGCAATAGGCCAGCATAGATATCATTCGGTAGAGTCGTAGCAACAATGCCAAATGGTTGGGCATCTAACTCGATTTTCTGAAATCTTGCTCAGAGTAGTTTTCAGGATTCTTTGGTACTTGAACCTTGGGGTCTTCAGCACTCGGCACCATCGGAACATGTGGTCCGAAGATAACCGATTTCCAGCACCCCGCGTTCTGCTGTGCAAGTACGTGACATATCCAACATTGCAAGATATTATACTCCGATCTGACAAGCATCAGAGATTTGTACAGAGTACCAATGTGGTGTGGATCTTGTGACTTTTGAGACATTTTTTATTGTTTACAAACAATGTTTTTGTTTAAAATACTTTGAACATAAATAAACTTTTACCCTGTTTTTAATCCAACGAACAAACGATATCAGTAGTAGGAGCTGATCTTTTATATCAAATTGAATGTTTAGATCGAATTTGATTGACCAACCTCGGATACCAATTGTTAGGATCTGAGTTTGATTGTTGTGATAGTTAAGATGGAAACAATGAACGAAGATAAAACAAATATGGAAATATGTAGCCGAATAATAACTTTTCAATCACAACAATGGAAAGATTGCTTTCATCATCATGCTTTTATAAAGATTGCAATTACAGTGTTTACGTATGCATGAGAATTACAACTCCCCCTCAGCCTGATCACTCCTAATTTGTTGGTACAAAAATGTCAAGAGGAAAATGATGAATAGAATAGTACAATCACTGTTCTATTAATTGTACAAACCAAACATCGAAGCATCTAAGCTGACGTCACCTAGACAGTGACATCTAAAAGCCTAACAAACTCCTAACATCTTCTATAGCCTAAGCACTGTTACATTGATAAACTCTATTTAATCACCATCTATTGAAGAATCCTCTGTTGAGCTTTAACATCTGTTGGTCCATAGCAGACCTTAGTTTCTTCAGACTTTGTCTTCATCAGCAGAGGATGATCAGACCTTTGCTTCAACAGATTTTGTCTTCATCAGCAGAGGTTCACTTTGGCAGAACTTTGGTTCAACAAACTATTTCTTCAAGCAGATGTTCTCTTAGGCAGACCTTTGCCTTTAGCAGACTTTAGAGAAAGCAGATGTTCAGTCTTTGCCATTGGGAGGAGCAGATCTTCAACGCACTGTTATTCATGATCAGATGTTGTAGACTATTTTAACTTTCCAATAATCTGTTCTTTTGTAGCGTCCACTAGATTCAAAAGGTTTGACAGGCGTATCTTCACCCGGAGATCTCGGGTTCGATCCGGCCTACTTGCGGTCTGAAACATTTTTTTAATTCCTTATCTGTAGTTATATGTCTATACATATTTACACTACTACAATATGAAGCATTAGACGGTGTTCAAGATCTTTTTAGACGGTGTTATAATAATAACCCCGTCTTAAAATCAATTCCTCACACCAATCCAATTAAAATATTCATCAAAATTCCATATAACCCCGTCTTATGGTTAGACCCCATCTTAAAATCAATTTCTCACCCTTTAGACGGTGTTCCCTTTAAACACCGTCTTATGCTTCCTCACCCTTTAGATGGTGTTCCCTTTAGACACCGTCTTATGCTTATATATGCACCCTTTAAACGTGTTTTCTCATATACTCATTCTAACATCTTAGAAAAAAAAAAGCTTAAACCCATTCTACCTTACTGTCATACCAAAACCCTAGCCTCCATTCCCCTTCTACTCGCAACCATTCAGACGCAGCAAACCCTAGCCTCCCTTCCCTTCCCATTCTGCGTCTCTCTAACACCACGCAGCCACCGCATCACCACCTTCACTCCGCCGGAGCACTGCCATCTCTGTCCGCCTCAACCTCTGACGCCACTCGGAAAATGGTATGTACCGTCCTAATTTCTTTGTAATTTCAGTGGATATGTTGATAATTTGAGTAGATCTGCGTTGGTTTTTAAGTAATAGCAAAACCCTAGAATAGTTTGACTTGAAAGTAGGAAAATAATTGGAAAATTCACATGGTAGGCATGTGGGTTTGACTCGTGAAATGCCCACTAAGATTCTTCAAGATTTCTGAGTTGATTTCCGAGGGTTTGATTGGGTGTCATTTGCAGCTTTACAATATGTAGTATCAACATTATTACTTATAAAAAATGCCAGCTTTCAATTCATCAGTGTAGTATCAAAATGCCAGCTTTCAATTCATCGGCTTTCAATTCATCAGCTTTCAATTATTACTTATAAAAAATGGCAGCTTTCAATTCGTCTGTGTAGTATCAAAATTTATTGAAACATAACATGCATGTGGATTTTGATAACTTTCAGTAGAATCAGATCTTACACTATGTTCCAGAGTCTCACTTAACTAGAGAAGAGAAAGAAATTGGAAAGAAAGAGGATAGTAATGATGTTCCAGAGATTTTTATATGGGGAGAAATGGGGAGAAGAGAAGAGAATGAGGAGGTTTTTTAATTCTTATATGTTTGCCGTATGAGAACAGTATGTATGTATGAAAGAGGAGCTGAACCTGTTGTAATGATGTTCCAGAGATTTTTACACTAGTTAATTATGAATTATCCTGCAAGATAATATACCAGAAGTATATATCATTTCTTGATCTATAAGAAAAATGTTGAAGAACGTTTTGATATACAAAGCGTTGCTTAATAAATATTGGTCTTAATACAATAGTCTTTAAAATGTTTAAGTATATACATTTTTCATTGGTGATAGGTAAATATGTTTTATGTTAAAAGGGTATAATAGTAAAATTGTTTCTTTTCTTTCCTTTCCTTTCAACTCGGGAACACACATAATGCTTAATTTTCTTTCTTTTCCTTTCCTTTTCATTAAACTCGGGAACATGAAACAAAATAAGATCTATTACTTTCATTTCTTTTTTATTTCCACTTCTTTTCTTTCTCTCTTTAAATGAAACTTTGGAACACAGCGTTAAAGTGATTATTGCAACTGATTATTGCAAAATGTGTTTATGCAAAACAGATTATTGCAACTTAAAGTGATATTGATCAGATAATCAGTTTCAAAACACAAATCCAAACACCCCCTTAGTTTTTTTAGTATGGGTCTCATGTGTACTCCTTTCTTAGGTACTGTCACTACTCCCACCCTATGAAGGGAAAATTGTTCTTGAATTAGGAGCCGGTATCGGTCGTTTTACCGGTGAACTAGCTGAAAACCGCAGGCATAGTCATAGCCCTTGATTTCATTGAAAGTGTGGTTAAAAAGGTATGCATATTGATTTCAATGGAAACGAAGTTGTATTTACTATGGTTTATTTTTTGACGTTTTTAACTATTTTTTTTAACAGAATGAGAGCATCAATGGGCACCATAAGAATGTCGAATTTATGTGTGCTGATGTCACCTCAGCAGCAGCGCCACATGCAGCAGCGTTGACTGCACCAAACGCACGCCTCAGCAGCAGCACCACAATGCATGCCCGCAGCAGCAGCTGCGCGGCTACACTACACGCAAGCCTCAGTAGCAACGTCGCACTGCGCGCACACCGCAGCAGCAATGTCTCTCGCAGAAGCAGCGATTGCATGCCCACAGCAGCAACGTGCAGCTGCACGCCCACAGCAACAACGCGCAGCTGCATGCAGAAGCGGGTTGTCTCTGGTGACGAGTCGCAAACTCCACATTATTCAAAGGTAAACTAGCCTATTTTAGTTTAGAAACTAGCCTATTTAGTATATGTTGGTTGCTTTACTTGGTAGTTTAATAAATTTGGTATATATATTGTTGTAGGCACTATTCCAGAGTTGGTTCCAAAACCTGGATTTTAGAGATGAACTTCAAAACTTTTTGAGTTCGAGTTACCCGACTAAGTTTGGAAGCGAAGATGTTGATGGTGAAGAAGCGGATGAGGACAGCGATGATGACACAGATATGATTTAAAATTATGACATTTTAGATGTTAAGTAGTTTTATGACGTATTAGTAACTTAAAACGATTTCGAATTGTGACGTTTATGCAGTTTACGCTTACGGAGATTATGCTTATTTAAGTTTATGTGTGGTTAGTTTTTGTGGCTCGTGAACCAGAAATGGACAGGTTTTAATATGAAAAAATTGGAAAAAACGAAAAAACCAGAAAAATCCTAAAAAAAATTGTTTTAGTGGCGACCCATATCGTCGCTATTGATTAACAGGCTTTAGCGACAAAATCAGCAATAGCGGAGACATGCTTTAGCGACGAAAATCAAGCAATAGCGACGAAATCAGCAATGGCAGAGACATGCTTTAGCGACGAAAATCTATCTTTAGCGACGATTTTTGCTCGCTTTAACTGAAAACTTTTTTTTATTGTAAATGTTTTTTTTCCAGCAAAGGTTTATAAGACGGTGTTAAAAAATATTTGTTTTAATTAATATTTGAAATGTTTTGATATTAAAAGACGGTGTTCATCAAGTTTAAGCCGGTGTTAAAATTGAACACCGTCTAATAACACTTGATTTTAAACCAGTGTAGTTTAAGACGGTGTTGAAAACACCGTCTTAAAACCCATATCACCCCGTCTAAAGATCTGTTTTGTAGTAGTGTTAACTGAGAAAAAATAATATTATTACAATTTATAAGTCGAAAACCACTTAATCTTTTTAATAATTATTTCTTTACTTATAGTTATGTTGTGTATAAATAGTAGTTAACTGATGAAAATTATAATTTGTAAATCGAAACCACTTAATCGACTTCAACAGTTAACTTGAACGATTATGTATTTAAAATGAATAAAATTTGTGAGCTAAATCAAAAAAATCAAAAGGGCATATATTTTAAGTTAGTGATAACTAAAACACAATCAAGTTCATTATCAATCACTTTTTATTTAGTACTTTTTCAATTCTTGTTTAGGATAACTCTCGTTGTTTCAAGCTCATCAAAACCTATTCGTACGCTTAGATTTATAAGGGATCGCAAACGCAAATGCTGTGAGTGAATCTTACAACTCCCATTTTTATTACACGTTTTTGGGGTGTATCATGTGCCGCATTTCATTATTACATTTTACAAAATTCAAATACGTGCAATTACCATATTGTCATGTATATGTGTTATGTGTTAATTGTTTTTTTGTCACTTAGTGCATTACATTCATTTCAGACGTTACATCATCATAGGCTCGTCTGTCTCTCATTACCTATGAGCGGAACTTGACATCGCCAACACACGAGGTCAGCTCTATTTGATTGAGCTTAGATCTTGCAACACACCATAATACCGTTCACATTTGTATACAGTTGATTTGATTATTGTTTGAGATTGTTCATTGAGGTTTGACATATGACATACAACATATTTACTTACATTGGTTAATGCACATTTTCTCAATAAGCAAATTAAACATATTATTTTTCTAATAACAAGGAGATTCACTCACCAACCTTTGTTAACCCCAAAACTAGTTTTACACATGATACAGGTAAACAAGCATGAAGAGAAGATTGGACATAGGATGGGCCTTAGATAACAAGAAACAGATTAATGAAGTTTAAATGCTATGAACAATGTCTCATATGTTTTTTTTTTTGAACGGCCAACAAAAGCGTTTTATTAATTACCGGACTAACAATTGTTAACCTCGGCCGCCAGTTATTTACAAACTGAAAAGTGAACCAAAGCTTACATTAGGAGAATTAAACCTCCTCACCCCACCAAAATACAATCATACCCCCAAACCTACAGCATTGAAACAGTTCCATTGATCCCATGTTAGTGACGACCTCCGAGCTCGACTTTTAAACCATAAGTAGCTTGTCGCCTTGACCTCTTCGAATGCATTTCTAATCTGCGGCTGTTTCTTGTTGAAAATTAAGTTGTTACGGCATCGCCATATACTCCACACAACTGTTTGCATAATTAAATAAACAACCTTTCTCCACTTTCCTGACCCGCGAACATGTTGATGGAATACCACCAGATCCTTTCTTTCCAGCAAGAAAAAATCACGGATCTTGACCCAACTTCTGACCTCCTCCCACAACCTTTGAGCGAACTCGCATGAAGTGAAAATGTGGTCCGTCGTTTCATCCCCGATCCCGCAGAAAGGGCATAGACTGCTCCGAACCTGTATGTTTCGATGTCTCAAATAAGTAGGCTCGAACAATGTCTCATATGTAATTGTTTTATTTGGATTATTTGCTATGTGAAACATTCAATATAGATTAATGACTATTTAAAACATTTAATAGCAAGTCAAAAGCTTTGGATCAACCAAACAAGCCCTGGTCACCTATTCCGCTACAGGTCGGGACGTGACATGTTTTTACAAAATGGTTGTGTTTTTCGAGTTAGCCATATATTCAACAGGTTGTTCATTAATGCCATTTTATTAGTTATATTTCTATAATACATTGCTGAGCCTCTGTCTGACTAGGCTTAAGCTCGACTCGTCGTGTTTTTATGAAGCTCGAGCTTGAGCTCGGCTCGGTTCGAGCCTACTTATTTGAGCTCGAGTTCAGCTCACAAAAAAAAAAACCCAAAGCTCGGGCTCAACTCGGCTCGGCTTGAGCTATTTTGAAAAAACCTAAAACGAGTTAAAAGATCGGCTCGAGCTCGCTTTAGTATTACATAAATGAGCAAAAAGGGGTTTAATTTATGTTTTCAGTTACCATGAGTTGCAAACAATATATGTGTTTCTAGAAATGCTTATTGAAAATGGCAATGGATGTAAAATTGATAATTCAGTTATGTTCATTAGATGTAGCATGTGATGATTGGGCGTTTATCAAGCATGTGATGATGGGCGTCCTTCATAATAGTCCATAAAATGTGGATATTTTTACAGCTCGGCCATGTATTATTCATTATTCATTAAACACAAAATTAACTATATCACTTAAACGAGCTAAAAGGGTGTTTAATTTTATGTTTTCAGTTACCATGAGTCGCAAACAGTATATGTTTTTTTCTAAAAAGGCTTAGTTAAAATGGCAATGGCTGTAAAAATGATAATTCACTTAATGATGTTTCACTTATGTTCATCAGATGGAGCATGTGATGACTGGGCGTTTATAAAGCATGTGATGATGGGCGTCCATCATAATAGTCAATAAAATGTGGATATTTTTACAGGCCGAGCATGTATCATTCACTAAACACAAGATTAACTATATTCAATAATGTTTTATCTTTGTGTTTTGTGATTCACTAAACACAAGATTATGGGTAAGGTCAGGGAGTTTAAAGGATGATTCCATGATACAAGGGGCGTTTAATACACATATCGACAGTGTAGTAGACATTTAGTGTGTAACAAGATGCATGTGTTCAATTTATTTTGGTGGAATTTTTATAACATGCATCTTATAATTAAATTAAATTAAATTAACTACCAGTTCTAAATTATTTAAATAAGAAAATAACTTTGCCAAAACTTCAATGTCAACATAACATGACAAACAATACGAAAGCAAAAGTTCAATGTCAAAACAAAAAAAATAAATGTCACAGGACAAAAGAAAAAACTGATGGTAAAACTAGTCGACATGTCCTTCTTGTCGCTCTGTGATTCTTTTGAATGAAGTTTCGTTGAAAATGCGTTTTTCATAAGCACCCATCTTTTCAAATCGTTTAATTTCAGAAGCGACAACCTCCTTTGTAGTGTTTACATCGCTGAGTAGTATCTTTGCCACAAACTTGTGCCTTAAATCATTTAACTCCAGTCTTTGCGCTTCAGACTCTGCTGAAAGTCCACATTTCCAATTTGCACCCGCGTCACCAAAATAGGACTCCATGTGTCGCATGACAAAGACACCACAATCTGTTACATTATGCAAAGTCCACCACGGCATCTCCATTCTAATCGGGTCAGCACCTTTCAGACTAATCCCATTTGGATGGGATTGAATATTTAGGTAATCACATAGTGTGTCCCGTTGAAAAATAAAGACAATAATTGCAGATGGGCTAATAACTGCCCAAATAGCCTAACTTGAATTACCACATGTTCTACACACCATTTCAATTAAATACATCAAAATTTCAACTGTTTGATTTCACAAAACTAGCATAAAACCCTTGAACATATGGGTTTTGTTCGTTTATGTTTAAAAACAACAATTACAGAAACACGAACCTTTTGTGAAGATTTTTGTTTGTTCTTCATTCCTGCCGTGTGCATAAATAAAAGAAAATATGTTTGAAGGCTTGAACCCTTGGTGAAATTGTAGAAACCCTGTCGCGTTCTATCATAAATTTATAGAGCCATTCGACTTTTTCAGCAGATACCATGATATCTCCCAAAATCGTTGGCCGATATTCTTTAAGATATATGAATACGCTCCAAAATAAAAAATCTCAGATTTGCCAATGATCCGCAGACCAATTGGTTTAGGGAGAGGTGGAAAGGTTTACCCACTTATGTGGGGTTCCTACCCGGGAGGTCTCAAAGTCGAATCCTACGAGGGGCGAACTGTGACACCAGTTCAAACGGCAATAATATGTCAACCGTGCAATTCCCACTCGTGACCTGGGTGATCAAAGGCCAAAGGCCTAACCGAGTAATCTACCAATCCAAAAAAATATCCCAGATTTCTTTCACTTAACATAAGCTCCAGGATAAAAAAAAAAAAAAAAAAAAAAAAAAAAAAAAAAATCCCAGATTTCTATCACTTATTAGTTGAAAAAGGCTTTGAGCATTCAAGAGTGATTTACCCTAACACAATCTAATTAATTAAAAAGGGGAAAAAGACACAATAACCCTTGATCCATGTCATTTTAATTAGGCTAGACGGTATGGTCCCGTCCTCTATCCTGGCGCCGGCGTCACCCCATCCCCCCCCCCCCCGTCTTCATCCCGTCCCCGTCCTCTCCGTCTTCTTCTCGACGTCCAGGACGATCCAAAACAGGTGGGCCCCCTTTGTTTGTTTGTTTGTGAATGGGATTTGTACATTCGACTTTAATACTTGTACATAGTTTTGTGGAGTAGGATCATCTAGCACCATCCTCCCATACCATCTAGTTTAGTGGGATGGACCATCCTTGGGAGGACTATGACGTGGCGCCTACGTGGCGGATCATCCTCCCTTGAAGAACCATCACCATACCCTCTAGCCTTATAATTATTAGACACAATTTACATTAATGCCACCGATTAATCTTTGCCATAAACCACTTGATCAAACGGATATAAAGACTTCCTACAATTTCTAGAAACATCCCACTTTTTACATTATCCCTCCCTAGCTATTGAATAAGCATATTATTATTATTAATATAAAAAGGTTGGTTAAAAATAGCAATAGTAAAACTACTCGAGGACTTAAAAAAAGAAAAAAAAAAATTTCTAGTTTCATATGTCAAATTATTCACTGCTTACATATCCTTTTAATCTTAATAATATCTTTAATCCGATTGTAGAAAATCAGCAAAATAATAAAACAAAAAATTGCAACTCATTGGATGGTAATTTGCATATTAAACTTGAGCCAAACTAATCAACCAAAATACTACATTAGATCATCACAAACAAAATCCTATAAAACATAAAAAGCAACAAAGAAACCCTAATTCACACAAATATGAAAAAAAGCAAACAAAAATCTACCAAATAACTAAAATTCACCAAAAATCATTACTTTAGAAATCCGAAAAACTACCACACACATACAACCAAAACAAAAAGATCGCAAATAAGATGGAAAACAGGCGAGTTATACCTGGAATGCAAAGTTAAACAGGGATCTTATCTTCATGCATTTGACTGTGTGATCTTCATCGATAAGAATTTTAGATGTTTAGGTAACCATCATTTTTTTTTTGTTTTAGCAAGACGTTTATTACCGTGTTATGAATTTACATCGAGATAGATGGTAAACGGGCAACAAGCTGAAAGAAAACAAACATGTGTTTGTAATCAAAAGTAATCAACTTCCAAATCAAGTAATCAACTTAACGACACAATGTGTAAATTGATCAATTATTAGCAATCTCCATCTTTGACATATAAGCTCCTTAAACTCCTAATTTAGATTCAACACTTGATGAGATGTCATACACAGATAAAAAAAAAATACACAGATAAAAAAAAATTGGGGTCCAAAAATCCACAGGTACAACTTCCTCTCTTTAACATGACCCTTTCTTCAAAAAGTGACTCGACAACTCAAAAAGTGACCAATTTACCTATTAACTAGTCAATTTATCTATTAACTAGTAAGTGGTGGCAGCGCCACCCTAGACACAATTTTTTTAATTTAAATAATGTCAATTTAATTTTAAATAAAATTCATTAAATTGAAAATAAAAATAAATTAATTAAAATTTTACAAAAAACCGGGATTAAAAAAATTACAAATTTTTAATAATAAAACATCCTAGAAATCCGGTAAATGGCTTATCGGCCAACCCCATTTTTCCGCTAGCTCTCGTTTGCGTGCTACAAAGAGTTGTTGCACTTCGACGGGGAGTTTTTCGTGATGGGCAATAAATGTTTGAAAATCTCTATCTCTCCCTGCTTGGGCGACACTTTCGTGTTGTTCGTTAATCAAGGTCGTAAAGGTTTGGATATTTTGTTCTCTTGCTTCGGCCAACCTTTGTATCATGATTTCCGGTTTTTGGGCGTAAGTTCTTATTTCCTCGCTTACCATTCCATGTTCGTCTGTAGTTTGGCTTAAGGAACTCGGAGTTCTAACTTGTGCCGTCCTCTTGGGTTGTATAGGAATAATTTTCACCTTTGGCACTTTTGCACCAACATATGATATGAAATCCATGGGTTTGAAGTTTTCAAGCACATCACATTCATCATCAGACCAAATTTTGCTTTGACTTCATATTTTTCTTTTCCAGTCTGAAGTGAAGTTTTTGGTTTTTCAAGGTTGATCTTTTTACCACTTTGTTCTATGATCTTGATTTCTTCCCCACCTGCGTTGGTTGGTTTTACTTCAACCATTTGAGATTCAATGTGAGTGTTGTTTGTGAAAGATTGCTCATTATCATGTTTTCTGGACCCAACTTCAAACTTCACATTGCTCTTGATTTGTTTTTCAAGAAGCATCTCATATCCAGTACCTGATTCTACCCATTTTTCACACTCATCAACTTTTCTCTTGTACGAACTGATTTGTTACGTGATCGGTTGAGGGGGAGTCTGTAGAGTCAACTTTTGTAAAACATATTTTAATCGTTGAATTATAATTGAAAAGCAATCAATTGATGATGACTTTCTACTTGTGAATTATATTGTTATTAATCAATATTCATTTACAAGTAACTTAATAAACTAAACCAATACTGATCGAATTCTTACCATAGCACGCGAGGAAAGGCCACTAGTTTTTCACATATACAATCACTACCTGATGTAATTTTCAGTGATTTGAATGTGTAAGCAAGCATGTATCTGTAAACAAGTTCAAAAAACAAGAAGTCAATGAAAGATAGATTTCCAAGGTTTTTGGAAAAAAAACTGTAACATAATTTGTGGGTTATATATGTGGAAACAGGATCAGGAGAAAACGCCCAAAAGTGTGAGAACGGTGAGAACGCATCCTGGCCCAACACGTGGCGCGGGATATGATTTGGGGTGAGAGGTTTTTTTTGTCTTTTTAATCTTCTTTTATTTTCCCAACGCGCTATAGCATTTTCTGGTGTCTAAGATTATTTTGGCGTTAATTGTATTCATTAAACTTTTTTGGCGTTGAATTAATTTTTTTTTGTGTGTCACATAGATAGTTTTTTGGCGTTATAGCATTTTCTGGTCAATTTTTTTACCGTTTTGTGGCGTTGTATAATAATTCACTACGAGTCATTAATATTTTCATAAGATTACAATAAGAACAAATGTTTTTTATGGCGTTTAGTGAATTTTTTTGGCGTTTAATACATTTGACAAGGTGCTTTGCCAGCACCCGTTCTCACAGTTTTCATACTAGTAACGTTTTGGTGTTTGTAGTTTTTGGCATTTTATCTAATAATGTATTTTATTTGTAGAGAATTAGATAACAAACAACAGATAATTTGATAACAAAACAATATAAAATGAAAAAGGAAAAAAAAATAAAAATGGTAATCTAATTTCTCTTTCGAATCTTCACTGTCATCAGCCTCTTCTTCTTGAATTTGTTTTGGCATTTTGAACCTTTAAATACCTTAGCTAGATGCCAACTTTCCTACCTAAACCCCATTTTTTTAGACGAATCTTGTTAGTGGCATCCTGTGTTTTGATGTGATATTCTTGTTTGGTGGCATGTCATTAAAGATTAACTCTTGCTTGAATACTATTTATAATAATGGAGTCCAAAATACCATTTTACACTTGTGTTGATCCCTTCATGTCATGCATGTATTCATCAAGAACAAAGCTCACATGATGACATATCACTGTCATCGGTCTCTTTTTCTTGAATATTTTTCCATCTCATTCAACAAAAGATTATAGAGATAACCCACTCAGAGAAGAATCGATTCAGTGAAAGCTTTGCCATCTGTGGTTATTTTAACTAACATCTTTTGGCATTTTAAAGTGAGTGGTTTCTAAAGAACATGGCATTTGTTTTTCTAGGTGTGATCAATTCATTATGTGTAGACCCCTCTCTTATAGGACGTTTTTGGCGCGTAGTTTAGGCGAGATTTTTTTATTGTAATAAATGATAGTAATAAAGTAACCGTCTTTTCAGTTACTGTTTGTATTTACTGTTTTGAACAGCTTTTGTCAAGTTTCTAGGGTGATAGACGTCACATCTTCCCAGTTTCGCATTTTTTTTTAAATGGTGTTATGGAGACTAAGATGACAAAATACAATAACGGAGAAAATAAGGATTAACCAGGAAAAATATTTTTTATTATTTCTGGCGTTTTGTGAGCAATAACCTTTTTTATTTTTTATTTATTTTTTTTTGCGTTTTGCAAATAAATAGAGAAATATATCATTTAATTATCTTAAAAAAAGAAGATTACATAGAAGAAAAAAATTAAAACCCTTCATCAGAAGGTACTTTATCCGAAAAGTATCCATCACTTGCGTCATTTTCTTCCTCGGAGTCTTCATCTGGATCTTCATCCATGTCATCACCTTCACCTTCATCGGCTTCTTGTTCCTGAAGATTCAGAAGCCTCCATTTGAACATGTTTTGCATTAACGCCAATTTTGTGTCCATTTCTGTGTTTAAACAAGTGGCGTTATGCAATTCTTCCATGAACCCAAGCCCCTGCTTTATCATGATGTTTTCAAGCCAGTAGTCTTCCTGCTCTCCGTTGTCGTATATAACGGTCATCATGTCTGTTTCATCATCAGAACGCCATGATGTCATGACAGGGTCTGGTTTTACATCTGCTTTGATTGGTCCAAATTTCCTTGTTAATGCTTTCATAAGCATATGTGTTTCATGGTATTCGTTATCCAGAGCGATGCCAAGAGATATGATACCCCTCTGTACCTCTTCTTCCATCTTCAAAATTGCCTTGATCGTCCTAACATAAACCCTCCTTCTGTTGTCAAAATGCAGGACGAATCGCCTGATTGCCAGAGTGTATCTCCATCAAATGATTGTTGCCATTTTTGGCATTTTGGTTAATTGGCGTTTTTGGTTAAAGATTTTTTTTAGAAATGGATAGTTTGAAATGATTATGGAAGCGATGTTTTACGTAGTTTATATAAGGATGTTTTTGGCGCGTAATTTAGGAGAGAATTTTTATCTAATAAATGTTAATAACTGAAATTCAGTTACTGTGTTGTTTCCTCTTCCTGTAATATCCAACGCGTTTTATCACTAATTTTTGTCATTTTGTTTTAATGGCGTTTTATTTTTTTGAATGGCGTGTTATCATTGTTGGCGTTTTGAATTTGAGAGGTAAAAGACACTTTTACCCTTAATAAAGCGCTTCGCACATAATAAAATTGATGTTATTTACGAAAACGTCACCGCGCAATCTAGTTCATAGATTGTTTTGATTTGACGATCCATAAGCGTTCTCGCCGTTCTCACGTTTTCCACTGTTTTCTCTAAATCCTGACCCTATATATATGTTGTAGTGCTTCTCTTCGAATAAATTATATATCAAGATGTATGTAAATATAAGGGTGTCATAAAGGTATATTTGGAGTTTTGTAAAACAATACATTTGAAAGGAAATGAAATATGTTATATTCATCAAAACCACAAAAATAATTATCAAACATCAATTTTGATAATACCAATATCGGCATTGATATTGTTCATTATTGGTACGATGCCAAAAATTAGTATAGTTTAAGGCACTAAAAATATATTTTCTAAAAACAACTCGTTTCGCTATGATGCCAGTACTCGTATAATTTACAATACAAAGCAAAACTATATTTACAATGGTTTCATTAAATAAAGTTGCCATGTGTAACACACAAAATAAAGTCATATTTAATATCAATTGAAACCCATAAAACGAATATGATACATGTTTTTTTTTTTTTTTTTTTGATAATATTAATAGCAGTACCTTTGAACTCAACTATGTTTTCAACCAAATATATAGAAGAATATCAAGAAAAAAAAATTAGAAGCACTTGTGTTTTCTTGTTTCTGTTTTGTTAAAAAATCTAACAAAACTTATGTTATTAGAGAAAAACCAATTAAATTAGTAAAAACAGATAAGTGTGTTAAAAGAGGTATAAGGTGAACAATAAAAATAGTTTATCTACTTTATATGGACCATGAAATTCAAAAGTTGTTAAATTATTATATTATACATGTGAACATAAAAAAGGTCCAATTTATTATTATTGGACGAATATTAGTAAATGTATTATATTTATATATAATAATTTTCATTTAACAGAATATTAGAATTGATGAGTGGGGAAGGTAGGTAGAAAGAAATGGGTGTGTTGTTTGTTAATAAAATTACTATTTAAATTAAGAGACGGAAGTGATTGGTTAATGCTGTGTTTTTAAAATGACGTTAACATTATAACTTCATTTTGATTCTTGAAAGCTCGGGTTAGATGGTGCCGTACACGCCCCGCATAGTATCATCTGCTAACCATATTCGTGTTTTGATGATGATAACTTTTAATTTTGAAAACTCGGTTATCACCAATGCAAAACTACTCAAAAGGAAAATTTCTAACTCGAAATGAAAGTATTGCTTTAGATGTGAACCAAAACACTTGATCACATGTCAAACGTTGTTTTCAAAATGGAAGCATCACTTGTACATATGTGCAAATATTGATCGAATATATCAGAGGGGCCCTAGTGGTAGGTGGGAAGTACCACCAGACAGGGCCCGTGATTTTAGGGCATATAACTTTCTTTAACTAGGGAGGGGGTGGGTTAGTGAAGCAATTTTTCGCTGAACCAAGATCCAACAATGAGGTTTATGATACTTTGGCCCTTTAATTATCATCATATTTGAAAGATAATAGAAGGTAAGGTGATCATAACTTTTTCCCCGGTAAGGTGTATTTGAAGTTTCAGTATTAAGGTTTGAATGTTGATAATGAAGGAAGCAATATGCCACGCCCTATATGACTTTTTAGTATTGGGTTTTGTAAACGTTAATTTTGTGCCCCAGTTCAAAATTTATAAAAACGTGTGGGGTTTAAACACCCAAAAACAACAGCTTTATATCAAATAAATTTTTTACTTTTATATGTTTACTCACTTCTTTCTTAAATTTAGTATTAAAAAGTATATTTTTTTTTTGTTTAGGATAGTTTTTATTCTATTTAACTACTTTATTGCCATTTCTAATTAATACATTATTTAAGTTAATGTAGATATCTATATCTTATAATAAACTTGTATAAAAAAGCTCAAAACATGGTAATTGTTAAAATATCTAGCTTAGCGTTAGCAATTTAAAGTCATTATAGTGATTATAGTACATCAATCGTCAAAAATATAAATAAAAAACGTGTATAGAAATTTATATTGCCATTCCTGGTCATAAAAGTTTGGTTCCGTCACTGCATGCAAATTTGTCTTGGTGACTCGCAAATGGCAAGGTTCCGTGGCACTGACCATGTATAATTAGTTAGGTGTTATTTGGCGTGTGATTGTCGATTATTTGTGTGTTATTTGGCGTTAATTGTTGATTAGTTAGGGATTATTTTGCGTGTTATTTCGCGTTATATTTTGTTAAGGCCTATAGTGCACATTTTTCGAGCTCGGACAGGTCACCTAAATTCTCGGGATCACCGTCAAATATATAAATTCATGTGAACTAATCAGTTCATATACGTAAAGAAAATTCAACAAGTGTTTATCAACGATAGTATCGACATATCTAGTTAAAGAGAAAAATATTTTGGTGGGTTAATTTATTTATGTCACACCTCAATCGATAGCGGAAACATCGGAGTGAGATGAAAACGAGATTGCAAGAGACTTCTTAATGACTAAGCGTGATAAGTATTTAAAAAGTAGATTTTCTTTTCATTGCTAACAGTTCAAGTACATGATTTGGAAACAAAAGTGCAACAAGTATGTATGACTAATCTAATAAACACAAATTAACGTTTGGTGCGTTTCAAGTCCTTCCTACTAGATTCTGTTCGATGCGTCATGATCACAATCCTGCAATATATAGTAAAGTAACATATCAATACATAAAGTATTGGCGAGCATACAAGTTTAAGTGTACTAGCATAACTATAAAGAGTTTAACGAAATCCACATGGCAATAATGTATACTAAGGCATAACATATATAATCAAGCATGCAACTCATACTTGTCAACCCAAAGATTCCCACTAGCGTAATTTTGTCGTACCAACGACAAGACCGTTATGATTAACTTAATATGACCTCATGAATACGGGCGGTGCGTTATTGCTATAGCGCTATACATGTTAAGGAAGACTTGTATGAAGTTAATGACAAAGTATTTTGCAAGTAAATTTTCTTGCATGCATGTATTTCTAAGTATAAACGTTTAAAGTATGTATGTTGGATTCAATTGCATAAATAAAGTGTTTGCGTATAAGTGTTTGTGTGAATTTTTGGTATAATGTATATATTGCACCCAAAAGTGATAAAACGAAAAGGGGTCATGTATATTTACGGTTTGCAAGCTTTCCGAGTTGAACCGCGAAGTTGATAAGTCGTTGAGATGGGAACACCGAAGTTACCCTACATGGGGAAACAAAGGTGTGTGAGTATTTGGATTTGGAGGATAGTTCGGAGCTAGAATTATTTTATATATTATTTTATATATTAATAAACGAATTGAAATGAATAATGATTTTAATATTATAATAATATATAGTTTTTTAATACTTTTATTATTTTAATATTATAATAATAGTTATTTTCTTTACTTTTTAACTTTAATCGTTTTTTAATATTAGGGGTTGGGATAAGCTTGGTGTGAACCGGTATCGAACCAGTACTGGTATCGAAAATACTGGTACGGTCATGTTCGATATCAGTACATGAAGGTAAAAACCGGCACTAATACAGCTAACGCCAAAAGTTGGTGCCGAATTGATATTGTAAATCTTTTGGTTCGGGAAATTTAGTGATGGTACCCGGTACCATTTGCTCATCCCTGATCACGGTTACCGTACAAACAAAGGTATCATACAACTTTTTTTTTTGTTGATTTTCTTCAACTTTTTTAATTTTTTTCTTTTTTTAGTTTCATGGGTAGGAATGAGCTTGGTGCCAACCGATACAGAATCGGTACTGATACCGAAAATACCGGTTACGGTACCGGTATATGAAGGTAAAAAACGGTAGTAAATCGGTACCAGGAACGCCAAAAGCAGGTACCGAATTGGTACTTAAGATCGTTCGGTTCGGCAAATTTGGTATCGGTACCCAGAACAATTTGCTCATCTCTGACCACAGTTTTCATACGAACAACATCGTTACCATACAACTTTTTTGGTTGATTTTCTCTCGGTTATCTTTTAGTGTTTTTTTCTACATTTTCTTTTTCTTATTGTCAGTAGTTCCGTTCGCAACACGCTCATAGTGATTTAAAAACACATCTAAACACAGACTAAATAACAAAAGAAATTCGCCGCAACGCCGCGAACTTCTTTAAACCTAGTTTAGTGTACAAGTATATGTATGTGAAATTATATCATGTCTTAAACACTCGTTTTAACACTGAGTTTAATGTGATTTCATGGGTCCTAACTTGCCCATTAGAATCAATGATGAGGAATAAAAGACAACGATAATGTAGTCTAAGTTCATAACATCTAACCATAACTCGGTTAGTATTATAAATTCGGCTATATATGTATTGTATATTATAAGTTATACAATATCGTCCATCATATATTGTCATATAATTCATGTAAGTCAAGCATGGAGGTATGTATACCTATTTGTATGATTCACCAAAGCACAAAGTTTACTTACATGGTTGTTAAACCCGGTTCGTCATGAATGAAAACAAAATAAAGACTAACTAGTTCATCAAGTAGCCAAGTAAGATCAACCCAAGGGTTTCACACCCATCATGGAAAATGTTGGAGATGTGGTGGGATTGTGTTACTTTAGGACTAAGAAACTACTTGGAATATCATGATAAAACATCAAGTGAGGTGGTGGAATGAGTTTGGATAGCCAAGGCTTCCATGTTTCACACCTTTACCAAAACACAAGTCTTGCCACATGAACTATGGTAGACTTGGATGATTTCATCACTTGTAGGTTGTCGAAACCTTATCAAAACAGAAAATTTATGAGGTTCTTGGACCTCTAAACTTATGAGAATCAACCTTAAACAAGTCTCATAATCATAGATGAGATTAGAGATAAGTTAGGCACAAGATTCACATGAAAAACTAAAGGTTCTAAAGATTTACATAAAATTCTTCGAAAACAGAAGTTTTGACCTCAAATTGGTGATGTTCCACCTTAGTTTACCATGGTAAACTTGTGGAAACACTCCTAGAGGTGTTCCAAGCTTTGTAGTGGAAGAAAAGATGAAGAAGTGATGAAGAAAAGTGAGTTTGAACTCACTTTGAGACTTAAGACAATTTTGTCTCTTCATGCAATTCCAGCAGATTATGGAGTGATTTGAGAGTGTTTGTGTGATAACCCGTACTCTCGATCCCGATCATCGAGAGAAGGGTATTTTATTATTATTATTATTATTATTATTATTATTATTATTATTATTATTATTATTATTATTATTATTATTATTATTATTATTATTATTATTATTATTATTATTATTATTATTATTATTATTATTATTATTTAATAATAAACTACGACGAGGGGAGCACACCGTTTAACTGATAACGTGGACTACGCGTACTTAATTTAATAGGCATGCATATCTATCTATTTTAGTTACCGTCATATTTTAGTATTAATATAATCGGGCCAGTCCGCTCGAGCGAGACACATAGCTATTTAACAAGTTCACATGTTTGGGCCTGGCCCAACCCAACCCCCTAAACCTAAACCCTAACTATAAACCTCCATCTCTTTTTATAATAATAAACCCTAAATACACTCATAATCGTTTAGCCGCACAACACACCCCCACACCCTTCACCCCTCCCTGCAATTCCGATCACCAGAGTCATTTTCCGGCGTCAACTCCGGCCTCCACTTTTGCTGGTTTAACATAAAAAAACGAAGTTGTAAACAATGGAGAAAACAATGGTTCCTCCGGATTTTAGATGCAAAGCAATGTCAACTATGTGTTTAATCGTGAGAATCACATAAACATGATTGTTTAATTCAATTAATTGGTTGTGATTACCTAAAGACTCCTTACTTCTATTATAAAACAACGAAAGGTTATCATACAAGCAATCAACTGAAATTACTAACACTAATCCATATCAAATATATCCCAATTACTAGCACTCTCAGGAATTGAATGAATCATAAATAAAGTTTAAATAAAGTAAATCTATTACAATCAATCAGTCAAACCTAAAGGTAACAAGCATCGAATGCTTAACAAGTAGGGACTTACATGATAGAGATTGAATTTATTCACTGACATCGAAATTAAATTACAACATTTAAAAAGTATTCCTCCCAGGAATAAGGGTTTGTCCCTCCGAGACGCATGCTGGTGAAAGAGTAGTGAACTCAACCTAAGTGATAGGTTTCCCGCCGAATCACGCGGGTACACGACTGGTATATATATATATGTATATATATATATATATATAGGGGACCGCTAAAATGAAAACCACCTCCAGTTGTAAGAACCGCGAGAACCACTTTCTAGCCATTAGATCAAGTAGATGGATGGATGAGATTGAAAGTATTAAAAAATAATATTAAGTATTTTTTGTCTTATTATGTTTTTAATATTTTATTCTTAAAGGGTATATAAGTAAAATTGTCTTTTTTGTCTTTTTGTATATATTAATTTTAAATTACCTTTTTTGTCATATTCATTAATTACATTTTTTACTTTATTGTTTTTTATTTTATAAACTGATTTTTTTTGTTAAACAAATTTTTTGAAATCAAATTTTTAGTATATTTTTTTTAAAGATTTGTTTAAAAAAAACGTTTTGAAGATCCGTTTTTTTTACGCCCCGGCTTTTTTCGTTAACGTTTTTTTACATTTTACGCACCAATTTTTACGTTAATGTTATTTTACGTTTTACGCCCCGGTTTTTTACGTTTTACGCGTCGGTTTTTTACGTTTTACGCGTCGGTTTTTTACGTCTTACGCCCCGGTTTTTTACGTTAACGTTTTTTTTACATTTTACGCGCCAGTTTTTACGTTAATGTTATTTTACGTTTTACACGTCGGTTTTTTACGTTTTACGCCCCAGTTTTTTACGTTTTACTTTTTTAAGTTTTACGTTAAACTTTGTACGTTTTACTTTTTTAAGTTTTACGTTAAACTTTTTACGTTTTACATAAAGTTTACGGTTGAACTTTTTTTCCACAAAAACTTTTTTACACGAAAACTTGTTTACGCAAGACGAACGCACCCGTAAATCGCAAAGCCGGTAGGTGTCTCGGATAGATTTTTATCGTCATCGACGGGGGAAAAGAATATAAAAAAACAACAACAACAAAACAAAAGTGTATCTCGAAAAAAAACGAAGTTTTGGCTCAGATTTTCCGATAAATCAGAGGCTGCAAAGTGGGGTTGCGGGTTCAAAAAACCCTACCCTCCGTCATCCTTGCTGCGCAAATCGTCAGTTTTTTTTTCATCATCACAGCCGATTCAAAATAAGGCACCATATTCAAATACCATATTCAAACGATTTGAACATTCAAAACGAAACTAGAACAGCATTCAAACATATTTCAAACCCAGATTCAACATGAAACCCAGATTCAACATCAAACCCATATTCAAACATCAAACCCATATTCAATAAGGCAACAGAATCAAAAAGGTCCCCAAAAACATCATTCAAACCCAGATTCAACATGTTCATCATTCAAACCCAGATTCAACAGAAATCAAACCTAGAAGGAACATGAACATCATTCAAACAAAACATGAACATGAACATCATTCAACTAAAACCCAGCAAAAAGGAACATGAACATCACTGTTTTTCACAAAACCAGTAGCCACCACCCCTAAAAAACACCCTCTTCCTTCACCCCCCAAAACCGGCACCACCTCTAGCCACCACCCAACCACCGGCACCACCGACATCGATCGCACCACCGGCACCACACGACATCGCCGGCACCACCGACATCGACGGCATCACCGGCATCGACGACACCACCGGGTTTAGAGACAAAAGGGTGTGGTGTTTGGGGGTAGCCGACAACCAAGGGGGCCTAATTTACAATTCAGAGACACAAGATCAAAACCCAAAAAAACAGAGACACAAGATCCAAAAAAACATACCGTTAAAACCCATTTTTTCAGTTCAACCAGTAGCCAACACAAGAAGTTCGGCCGGTCATCAATGAAGGTGACCCGGCGATGGTGGAAGACGAAGCCGCCGCCGCACACGGCGGAGATGATAGAGACGACGGTGGTGGAAGACAGCCGGTCATCACTGAAGGTGACCCGGATGGAGGGGTGGGTTGAGATCGGAGCAGGAGGATCGGAGCAGGAGGATGGAGGATGGGTTGAGATTGTAGGGTTGTTTGAAGATGAGAGAAGTCTGCAACTAGAGAGGAGAGGTGAGAGAATAAAGCAACTTTAAAAGAGGAGAGAGGAGAGAGACAGGAGAGATTAGACATTAAAAGGAAATGACCAAACTACCTTTTGAGTTGTCATATTCTGATTGGTTGAGAGTGGTTCTCGCGGTTCTTACAACTGGAGGTGGTTTTCATTTTAGCGGTCCCCTATATATATATATATATGTATATATATGTATGTATATATATGTATATATATATATGTATATGTATATGTATATATATATATATATGTATATATATGTATATATATATGTATATATATATATATAGCGAGGGGCTCATGCGAGAACCACCGTTATTGTGAGAACCGCGAGAAACAATGTTAACACAACCTAAAATAGCTAAAAAAACCTAAAAAAAACCTTAAAAAACCTAACCCCCACCCCCCCCCCCAAAAAAAAAAAAAAAAACCTAACACCCCCCCCCCAAGCTAAATGCTAAAAACTAAAACCCCCAAAAAACATAAAAAAAACCTAACCCCCCCCCCCCTCAAGCTAAAATGCTAAAAACTAAACCCCCAAAAAACCTAAAAAAACCTAAAAAAATTTAAAAAAAAAAACTAAAAAAATAAAAAAAAATCTAAAATTTTTTTAAATATTTTTTATGCTCAAATCGCTACTTTTAGTTGCCAAAAATTTTTTTTTTTAAAAAAAAAATTTTTTTTTTGGCTTCGAAAAGTAGCGATTTTTATATAAAAGATATTAAAAAAAAATTTTGTGTGACTTTTAGCTATTTTTAGGCATTTTTGGTTGTGTTCACATTGGTTCTCGCGGTTCTCGAAATAAGAGGTGGTTCTCGCATGATCTTCTCGCTATATATATATGTATAGATATAGGGGAAGGTTCAAATGAAAACCACTAGTTATCGCGAAAACTAATTAAAAAGGCCTAAAAACATACCAAAATATTTTTTTGCATACCAATTTTCGCTATTTAAATTATATAAAAAAACTTTTTTTCAAAAAAAAAAAATTTATAGTGCACATGTGTAATAATTCACATGTGTGACACATGTGTAAATTTTATTTTTTTATTTTTTTGAAAAAAGTTTTTTTTATATAAAAAAACTAGCGATTTTAATAATAAAACTGAAAAAAAAAGAAAAAAAAATTGTGTGTTTTTTATGATTTTTTAGTTAGTTTTCGAGTTTTCGCGATAAAAGTGGTTTTCATTTGAACCATCCCCAAAATACATATACGTGTATATATATATATATATATATATATATATATATATATATATATATATATATATATATATATATATATATATATACATACATATAGGAATTGGGTAAAATACATTACGGCTTAACTTACATCACGTACGACAACGTGCGTGATTATGTGTATAACGTGCGTAATTAATGTTTTCATCATGCGTGATTAATGTTTTCCAACATGCGTGATTTGGGTTTTTTAGTTTATAACGTGCATGATTTTAAAATAAACGTGCGTAATTATCTGTCGTACGTGATGTACGTTAAGCCGTATTGTACGTTAACTGGCCTCTCTCTCTCTATATATATATATAAATATATATATATATATATATATATATGGGAAGTTTCAAATGAAAACCACTGGTTATTGTGAAAACTCGAAAACAAACTAAAAAAGCCAAAAAAACATACCAATTTTCTTTTGCATACCAATTTTAGCAGGTTTATGTATATAAAAAAAATTAAATTTTTTTTTGGTAGTGCACATGTGTAGTACACATACACTTGTGTAGTATTACACATGTGTAATACAAATTTTTTTTTTGAAAAAAAAAATTATATAAAAAATCCTGCGAATTTTTATAAAAAAATTGAAAAAAAATTTGGGTGTGTTTTTTAGTCCTTTTTTAGTTAGTTTTCGAGTTTTCACAATAAAAGTGGTTTTCATTTGAACCATCCCCTATATATATATATATAGAGGACCACTAAAATGAAAACCACCTCTAGTTGTAAGAACCATGAGAACTTTTTGATCCGGGGCGAGCTGGACCAATTTTTTTTCAAAAACGTAGATGCGTGTATTATAAACACATTTATAAAAAAAAAATTAAAAAAAAGTCGTGTGTGTAGTTTTGAGCACCACAAGTTTGTTAAAATTTACGGTAACCGTAAACACAAACTTGTGGTGCTCAAAACTACACACACGACATTTTTTTTTTGAATTTTTTTAACGCATCTACGTTTATGAAAAAAATTTGGTCCAACTCGCCCCGTACGGTGTAGTTCTCATGGTTCTTTCAATTGGAGGTGGTTTTAAGTTTAGCGGTCCCTTATATATATACATACATACATATATATATATATATATATATATATAGACACACACACATATATATATAGGGTAAGGATAGTGTAAAAAGGGCCTAAAGTGTGAGAAGTGTATTATAAAACTATATATAACACTATATAACATCATATAAACACCGTATAACACTATGTAATACCATATAACACAATATAACACTATATAACAATATATAACACTATACATCTATCACAGACATGCTATCAGAAAAACTATAGTGTTATATTTGTTATATAATGTTATATAGTGTTACATAGCGTTATATGGTATTATATATAGTATACGGTGTTTATATGGTGTTATATACTATTATATATAGTGTTATAATACACTTCTCACACTTTGAGCACTTTTTACAGAATCCTCTACCTATATATATATATATATATATATAGAATTGCACTAAAATAAGAACCACCTCGAGTTGTAAGAACCGTGAGAACTTTTTGATCCGGGGCGAGGTGGACCAAATTTTTTTTCATAAACGTAGATGTGTGTATTATAAACACATTTGTAAAAAAAATTCAAAAAAAAAAGTCGTGTGTGTAGTTTTGAGCACCACAAGTTTGTGTTTATGAGTACCGTAAATTTTCCGGTAAGATTTACGGTACCCGTAAACACAAACTTGTGGTGCTCAAAACTACACACACGACATTTTTTTGAATTTTTTTTACAAATGTGTTTATAATACACGCATCTACGTTTATGAAAAAAAATTTTGGTCCACCTCGCCCCATACGGTGTAGTTCTCATGGTTCTTACAACTCGGGGTGGTTCTCATTTTAGCGGTCCCCTATATATATATATATATATATATATATATATATATATATATATATATATATATGTAGGGGAAGGTTCTATGCAAAACACTAAATATTACGAGAGCACGCAGAACACAATGAATCACCCATTTTTTTAATCCTAAAAACCTAACAAGTAAATGGAAATGTTATAAATGTAACATTTATTGTTTCTCACACTAGAATTCAAAACAAAATATGGTAAATTTTCAGTTTCTATATAACCTACGTGTATGTAGGTTAAATTACCTACACATATGTGTAGGTTATGTGTAGCTAAAAATATATGGTTTTTTATGTATATATAGTACACATATGAAGGTAACAAACATAAAATTTAAAAAATATGAATCTTAAATCTCAAAATTTAGTAATTTAGAGTTGTTCTTTTTGTTCTCGCAATAATTAGTGTTCTATAATGATTCTCCCACAACCTTTGAGCGAACTCGCATGAAGTGAAAATGTGGTCCGTCGTTTCATCCCCGATCCCGCAGAAAGGGCATAGACTGCTCCGAACCTGTATGTTTCGATGTCTCAAATAAGTAGGCTCGAACAATGTCTCATATGTAATTGTTTTATTTGGATTATTTGCTATGTGAAACATTCAATATAGATTAATGACTATTTAAAACATTTAATAGCAAGTCAAAAGCTTTGGATCAACCAAACAAGCCCTGGTCACCTATTCCGCTACAGGTCGGGACGTGACATGTTTTTACAAAATGGTTGTGTTTTTCGAGTTAGCCATATATTCAACAGGTTGTTCATTAATGCCATTTTATTAGTTATATTTCTATAATACATTGCTGAGCCTCTGTCTGACTAGGCTTAAGCTCGACTCGTCGTGTTTTTATGAAGCTCGAGCTTGAGCTCGGCTCGGTTCGAGCCTACTTATTTGAGCTCGAGTTCAGCTCACAAAAAAAAAACCCAAAGCTCGGGCTCAACTCGGCTCGGCTTGAGCTATTTTGAAAAAACCTAAAACGAGTTAAAAGATCGGCTCGAGCTCGCTTTAGTATTACATAAATGAGCAAAAAGGGGTTTAATTTATGTTTTCAGTTACCATGAGTTGCAAACAATATATGTGTTTCTAGAAATGCTTATTGAAAATGGCAATGGATGTAAAATTGATAATTCAGTTATGTTCATTAGATGTAGCATGTGATGATTGGGCGTTTATCAAGCATGTGATGATGGGCGTCCTTCATAATAGTCCATAAAATGTGGATATTTTTACAGCTCGGCCATGTATTATTCATTATTCATTAAACACAAAATTAACTATATCACTTAAACGAGCTAAAAGGGTGTTTAATTTTATGTTTTCAGTTACCATGAGTCGCAAACAGTATATGTTTTTTTCTAAAAAGGCTTAGTTAAAATGGCAATGGCTGTAAAAATGATAATTCACTTAATGATGTTTCACTTATGTTCATCAGATGGAGCATGTGATGACTGGGCGTTTATAAAGCATGTGATGATGGGCGTCCATCATAATAGTCAATAAAATGTGGATATTTTTACAGGCCGAGCATGTATCATTCACTAAACACAAGATTAACTATATTCAATAATGTTTTATCTTTGTGTTTTGTGATTCACTAAACACAAGATTATGGGTAAGGTCAGGGAGTTTAAAGGATGATTCCATGATACAAGGGGCGTTTAATACACATATCGACAGTGTAGTAGACATTTAGTGTGTAACAAGATGCATGTGTTCAATTTATTTTGGTGGAATTTTTATAACATGCATCTTATAATTAAATTAAATTAAATTAACTACCAGTTCTAAATTATTTAAATAAGAAAATAACTTTGCCAAAACTTCAATGTCAACATAACATGACAAACAATACGAAAGCAAAAGTTCAATGTCAAAACAAAAAAAATAAATGTCACAGGACAAAAGAAAAAACTGATGGTAAAACTAGTCGACATGTCCTTCTTGTCGCTCTGTGATTCTTTTGAATGAAGTTTCGTTGAAAATGCGTTTTTCATAAGCACCCATCTTTTCAAATCGTTTAATTTCAGAAGCGACAACCTCCTTTGTAGTGTTTACATCGCTGAGTAGTATCTTTGCCACAAACTTGTGCCTTAAATCATTTAACTCCAGTCTTTGCGCTTCAGACTCTGCTGAAAGTCCACATTTCCAATTTGCACCCGCGTCACCAAAATAGGACTCCATGTGTCGCATGACAAAGACACCACAATCTGTTACATTATGCAAAGTCCACCACGGCATCTCCATTCTAATCGGGTCAGCACCTTTCAGACTAATCCCATTTGGATGGGATTGAATATTTAGGTAATCACATAGTGTGTCCCGTTGAAAAATAAAGACAATAATTGCAGATGGGCTAATAACTGCCCAAATAGCCTAACTTGAATTACCACATGTTCTACACACCATTTCAATTAAATACATCAAAATTTCAACTGTTTGATTTCACAAAACTAGCATAAAACCCTTGAACATATGGGTTTTGTTCGTTTATGTTTAAAAACAACAATTACAGAAACACGAACCTTTTGTGAAGATTTTTGTTTGTTCTTCATTCCTGCCGTGTGCATAAATAAAAGAAAATATGTTTGAAGGCTTGAACCCTTGGTGAAATTGTAGAAACCCTGTCGCGTTCTATCATAAATTTATAGAGCCATTCGACTTTTTCAGCAGATACCATGATATCTCCCAAAATCGTTGGCCGATATTCTTTAAGATATATGAATACGCTCCAAAATAAAAAATCTCAGATTTGCCAATGATCCGCAGACCAATTGGTTTAGGGAGAGGTGGAAAGGTTTACCCACTTATGTGGGGTTCCTACCCGGGAGGTCTCAAAGTCGAATCCTACGAGGGGCGAACTGTGACACCAGTTCAAACGGCAATAATATGTCAACCGTGCAATTCCCACTCGTGACCTGGGTGATCAAAGGCCAAAGGCCTAACCGAGTAATCTACCAATCCAAAAAAATATCCCAGATTTCTTTCACTTAACATAAGCTCCAGGATAAAAAAAAAAAAAAAAAAAAAAAAAAAAAAAAAAAATCCCAGATTTCTATCACTTATTAGTTGAAAAAGGCTTTGAGCATTCAAGAGTGATTTACCCTAACACAATCTAATTAATTAAAAAGGGGAAAAAGACACAATAACCCTTGATCCATGTCATTTTAATTAGGCTAGACGGTATGGTCCCGTCCTCTATCCTGGCGCCGGCGTCACCCCATCCCCCCCCCCCCCCCCCGTCTTCATCCCGTCCCCGTCCTCTCCGTCTTCTTCTCGACGTCCAGGACGATCCAAAACAGGTGGGCCCCCTTTGTTTGTTTGTTTGTGAATGGGATTTGTACATTCGACTTTAATACTTGTACATAGTTTTGTGGAGTAGGATCATCTAGCACCATCCTCCCATACCATCTAGTTTAGTGGGATGGACCATCCTTGGGAGGACTATGACGTGGCGCCTACGTGGCGGATCATCCTCCCTTGAAGAACCATCACCATACCCTCTAGCCTTATAATTATTAGACACAATTTACATTAATGCCACCGATTAATCTTTGCCATAAACCACTTGATCAAACGGATATAAAGACTTCCTACAATTTCTAGAAACATCCCACTTTTTACATTATCCCTCCCTAGCTATTGAATAAGCATATTATTATTATTAATATAAAAAGGTTGGTTAAAAATAGCAATAGTAAAACTACTCGAGGACTTAAAAAAAGAAAAAAAAAAAATTTCTAGTTTCATATGTCAAATTATTCACTGCTTACATATCCTTTTAATCTTAATAATATCTTTAATCCGATTGTAGAAAATCAGCAAAATAATAAAACAAAAAATTGCAACTCATTGGATGGTAATTTGCATATTAAACTTGAGCCAAACTAATCAACCAAAATACTACATTAGATCATCACAAACAAAATCCTATAAAACATAAAAAGCAACAAAGAAACCCTAATTCACACAAATATGAAAAAAAGCAAACAAAAATCTACCAAATAACTAAAATTCACCAAAAATCATTACTTTAGAAATCCGAAAAACTACCACACACATACAACCAAAACAAAAAGATCGCAAATAAGATGGAAAACAGGCGAGTTATACCTGGAATGCAAAGTTAAACAGGGATCTTATCTTCATGCATTTGACTGTGTGATCTTCATCGATAAGAATTTTAGATGTTTAGGTAACCATCATTTTTTTTTGTTTTAGCAAGACGTTTATTACCGTGTTATGAATTTACATCGAGATAGATGGTAAACGGGCAACAAGCTGAAAGAAAACAAACATGTGTTTGTAATCAAAAGTAATCAACTTCCAAATCAAGTAATCAACTTAACGACACAATGTGTAAATTGATCAATTATTAGCAATCTCCATCTTTGACATATAAGCTCCTTAAACTCCTAATTTAGATTCAACACTTGATGAGATGTCATACACAGATAAAAAAAAAATACACAGATAAAAAAAAATTGGGGTCCAAAAATCCACAGGTACAACTTCCTCTCTTTAACATGACCCTTTCTTCAAAAAGTGACTCGACAACTCAAAAAGTGACCAATTTACCTATTAACTAGTCAATTTATCTATTAACTAGTAAGTGGTGGCAGCGCCACCCTAGACACAATTTTTTTAATTTAAATAATGTCAATTTAATTTTAAATAAAATTCATTAAATTGAAAATAAAAATAAATTAATTAAAATTTTACAAAAAACCGGGATTAAAAAAATTACAAATTTTTAATAATAAAACATCCTAGAAATCCGGTAAATGGCTTATCGGCCAACCCCATTTTTCCGCTAGCTCTCGTTTGCGTGCTACAAAGAGTTGTTGCACTTCGACGGGGAGTTTTTCGTGATGGGCAATAAATGTTTGAAAATCTCTATCTCTCCCTGCTTGGGCGACACTTTCGTGTTGTTCGTTAATCAAGGTCGTAAAGGTTTGGATATTTTGTTCTCTTGCTTCGGCCAACCTTTGTATCATGATTTCCGGTTTTTGGGCGTAAGTTCTTATTTCCTCGCTTACCATTCCATGTTCGTCTGTAGTTTGGCTTAAGGAACTCGGAGTTCTAACTTGTGCCGTCCTCTTGGGTTGTATAGGAATAATTTTCACCTTTGGCACTTTTGCACCAACATATGATATGAAATCCATGGGTTTGAAGTTTTCAAGCACATCACATTCATCATCAGACCAAATTTTGCTTTGACTTCATATTTTTCTTTTCCAGTCTGAAGTGAAGTTTTTGGTTTTTCAAGGTTGATCTTTTTACCACTTTGTTCTATGATCTTGATTTCTTCCCCACCTGCGTTGGTTGGTTTTACTTCAACCATTTGAGATTCAATGTGAGTGTTGTTTGTGAAAGATTGCTCATTATCATGTTTTCTGGACCCAACTTCAAACTTCACATTGCTCTTGATTTGTTTTTCAAGAAGCATCTCATATCCAGTACCTGATTCTACCCATTTTTCACACTCATCAACTTTTCTCTTGTACGAACTGATTTGTTACGTGATCGGTTGAGGGGGAGTCTGTAGAGTCAACTTTTGTAAAACATATTTTAATCGTTGAATTATAATTGAAAAGCAATCAATTGATGATGACTTTCTACTTGTGAATTATATTGTTATTAATCAATATTCATTTACAAGTAACTTAATAAACTAAACCAATACTGATCGAATTCTTACCATAGCACGCGAGGAAAGGCCACTAGTTTTTCACATATACAATCACTACCTGATGTAATTTTCAGTGATTTGAATGTGTAAGCAAGCATGTATCTGTAAACAAGTTCAAAAAACAAGAAGTCAATGAAAGATAGATTTCCAAGGTTTTTGGAAAAAAAACTGTAACATAATTTGTGGGTTATATATGTGGAAACAGGATCAGGAGAAAACGCCCAAAAGTGTGAGAACGGTGAGAACGCATCCTGGCCCAACACGTGGCGCGGGATATGATTTGGGGTGAGAGGTTTTTTTTGTCTTTTTAATCTTCTTTTATTTTCCCAACGCGCTATAGCATTTTCTGGTGTCTAAGATTATTTTGGCGTTAATTGTATTCATTAAACTTTTTTGGCGTTGAATTAATTTTTTTTTGTGTGTCACATAGATAGTTTTTTGGCGTTATAGCATTTTCTGGTCAATTTTTTTACCGTTTTGTGGCGTTGTATAATAATTCACTACGAGTCATTAATATTTTCATAAGATTACAATAAGAACAAATGTTTTTTATGGCGTTTAGTGAATTTTTTTGGCGTTTAATACATTTGACAAGGTGCTTTGCCAGCACCCGTTCTCACAGTTTTCATACTAGTAACGTTTTGGTGTTTGTAGTTTTTGGCATTTTATCTAATAATGTATTTTATTTGTAGAGAATTAGATAACAAACAACAGATAATTTGATAACAAAACAATATAAAATGAAAAAGGAAAAAAAAATAAAAATGGTAATCTAATTTCTCTTTCGAATCTTCACTGTCATCAGCCTCTTCTTCTTGAATTTGTTTTGGCATTTTGAACCTTTAAATACCTTAGCTAGATGCCAACTTTCCTACCTAAACCCCATTTTTTTAGACGAATCTTGTTAGTGGCATCCTGTGTTTTGATGTGATATTCTTGTTTGGTGGCATGTCATTAAAGATTAACTCTTGCTTGAATACTATTTATAATAATGGAGTCCAAAATACCATTTTACACTTGTGTTGATCCCTTCATGTCATGCATGTATTCATCAAGAACAAAGCTCACATGATGACATATCACTGTCATCGGTCTCTTTTTCTTGAATATTTTTCCATCTCATTCAACAAAAGATTATAGAGATAACCCACTCAGAGAAGAATCGATTCAGTGAAAGCTTTGCCATCTGTGGTTATTTTAACTAACATCTTTTGGCATTTTAAAGTGAGTGGTTTCTAAAGAACATGGCATTTGTTTTTCTAGGTGTGATCAATTCATTATGTGTAGACCCCTCTCTTATAGGACGTTTTTGGCGCGTAGTTTAGGCGAGATTTTTTTATTGTAATAAATGATAGTAATAAAGTAACCGTCTTTTCAGTTACTGTTTGTATTTACTGTTTTGAACAGCTTTTGTCAAGTTTCTAGGGTGATAGACGTCACATCTTCCCAGTTTCGCATTTTTTTTTAAATGGTGTTATGGAGACTAAGATGACAAAATACAATAACGGAGAAAATAAGGATTAACCAGGAAAAATATTTTTTATTATTTCTGGCGTTTTGTGAGCAATAACCTTTTTTATTTTTTATTTATTTTTTTTTGCGTTTTGCAAATAAATAGAGAAATATATCATTTAATTATCTTAAAAAAAGAAGATTACATAGAAGAAAAAAATTAAAACCCTTCATCAGAAGGTACTTTATCCGAAAAGTATCCATCACTTGCGTCATTTTCTTCCTCGGAGTCTTCATCTGGATCTTCATCCATGTCATCACCTTCACCTTCATCGGCTTCTTGTTCCTGAAGATTCAGAAGCCTCCATTTGAACATGTTTTGCATTAACGCCAATTTTGTGTCCATTTCTGTGTTTAAACAAGTGGCGTTATGCAATTCTTCCATGAACCCAAGCCCCTGCTTTATCATGATGTTTTCAAGCCAGTAGTCTTCCTGCTCTCCGTTGTCGTATATAACGGTCATCATGTCTGTTTCATCATCAGAACGCCATGATGTCATGACAGGGTCTGGTTTTACATCTGCTTTGATTGGTCCAAATTTCCTTGTTAATGCTTTCATAAGCATATGTGTTTCATGGTATTCGTTATCCAGAGCGATGCCAAGAGATATGATACCCCTCTGTACCTCTTCTTCCATCTTCAAAATTGCCTTGATCGTCCTAACATAAACCCTCCTTCTGTTGTCAAAATGCAGGACGAATCGCCTGATTGCCAGAGTGTATCTCCATCAAATGATTGTTGCCATTTTTGGCATTTTGGTTAATTGGCGTTTTTGGTTAAAGATTTTTTTAGAAATGGATAGTTTGAAATGATTATGGAAGCGATGTTTTACGTAGTTTATATAAGGATGTTTTTGGCGCGTAATTTAGGAGAGAATTTTTATCTAATAAATGTTAATAACTGAAATTCAGTTACTGTGTTGTTTCCTCTTCCTGTAATATCCAACGCGTTTTATCACTAATTTTTGTCATTTTGTTTTTAATGGCGTTTTATTTTTTTGAATGGCGTGTTATCATTGTTGGCGTTTTGAATTTGAGAGGTAAAAGACACTTTTACCCTTAATAAAGCGCTTCGCACATAATAAAATTGATGTTATTTACGAAAACGTCACCGCGCAATCTAGTTCATAGATTGTTTTGATTTGACGATCCATAAGCGTTCTCGCCGTTCTCACGTTTTCCACTGTTTTCTCTAAATCCTGACCCTATATATATGTTGTAGTGCTTCTCTTCGAATAAATTATATATCAAGATGTATGTAAATATAAGGGTGTCATAAAGGTATATTTGGAGTTTTGTAAAACAATACATTTGAAAGGAAATGAAATATGTTATATTCATCAAAACCACAAAAATAATTATCAAACATCAATTTTGATAATACCAATATCGGCATTGATATTGTTCATTATTGGTACGATGCCAAAAATTAGTATAGTTTAAGGCACTAAAAATATATTTTCTAAAAACAACTCGTTTCGCTATGATGCCAGTACTCGTATAATTTACAATACAAAGCAAAACTATATTTACAATGGTTTCATTAAATAAAGTTGCCATGTGTAACACACAAAATAAAGTCATATTTAATATCAATTGAAACCCATAAAACGAATATGATACATGTTTTTTTTTTTTTTTTTTTTGATAATATTAATAGCAGTACCTTTGAACTCAACTATGTTTTCAACCAAATATATAGAAGAATATCAAGAAAAAAAAATTAGAAGCACTTGTGTTTTCTTGTTTCTGTTTTGTTAAAAAATCTAACAAAACTTATGTTATTAGAGAAAAACCAATTAAATTAGTAAAAACAGATAAGTGTGTTAAAAGAGGTATAAGGTGAACAATAAAAATAGTTTATCTACTTTATATGGACCATGAAATTCAAAAGTTGTTAAATTATTATATTATACATGTGAACATAAAAAAGGTCCAATTTATTATTATTGGACGAATATTAGTAAATGTATTATATTTATATATAATAATTTTCATTTAACAGAATATTAGAATTGATGAGTGGGGAAGGTAGGTAGAAAGAAATGGGTGTGTTGTTTGTTAATAAAATTACTATTTAAATTAAGAGACGGAAGTGATTGGTTAATGCTGTGTTTTTAAAATGACGTTAACATTATAACTTCATTTTGATTCTTGAAAGCTCGGGTTAGATGGTGCCGTACACGCCCCGCATAGTATCATCTGCTAACCATATTCGTGTTTTGATGATGATAACTTTTAATTTTGAAAACTCGGTTATCACCAATGCAAAACTACTCAAAAGGAAAATTTCTAACTCGAAATGAAAGTATTGCTTTAGATGTGAACCAAAACACTTGATCACATGTCAAACGTTGTTTTCAAAATGGAAGCATCACTTGTACATATGTGCAAATATTGATCGAATATATCAGAGGGGCCCTAGTGGTAGGTGGGAAGTACCACCAGACAGGGCCCGTGATTTTAGGGCATATAACTTTCTTTAACTAGGGAGGGGGGTGGGTTAGTGAAGCAATTTTTTCGCTGAACCAAGATCCAACAATGAGGTTTATGATACTTTGGCCCTTTAATTATCATCATATTTGAAAGATAATAGAAGGTAAGGTGATCATAACTTTTTCCCCGGTAAGGTGTATTTGAAGTTTCAGTATTAAGGTTTGAATGTTGATAATGAAGGAAGCAATATGCCACGCCCTATATGACTTTTTAGTATTGGGTTTTGTAAACGTTAATTTTGTGCCCCAGTTCAAAATTTATAAAAACGTGTGGGGTTTAAACACCCAAAAACAACAGCTTTATATCAAATAAATTTTTTACTTTTATATGTTTACTCACTTCTTTCTTAAATTTAGTATTAAAAAGTATATTTTTTTTTTGTTTAGGATAGTTTTTATTCTATTTAACTACTTTATTGCCATTTCTAATTAATACATTATTTAAGTTAATGTAGATATCTATATCTTATAATAAACTTGTATAAAAAAGCTCAAAACATGGTAATTGTTAAAATATCTAGCTTAGCGTTAGCAATTTAAAGTCATTATAGTGATTATAGTACATCAATCGTCAAAAATATAAATAAAAAACGTGTATAGAAATTTATATTGCCATTCCTGGTCATAAAAGTTTGGTTCCGTCACTGCATGCAAATTTGTCTTGGTGACTCGCAAATGGCAAGGTTCCGTGGCACTGACCATGTATAATTAGTTAGGTGTTATTTGGCGTGTGATTGTCGATTATTTGTGTGTTATTTGGCGTTAATTGTTGATTAGTTAGGGATTATTTTGCGTGTTATTTCGCGTTATATTTTGTTAAGGCCTATAGTGCACATTTTTCGAGCTCGGACAGGTCACCTAAATTCTCGGGATCACCGTCAAATATATAAATTCATGTGAACTAATCAGTTCATATACGTAAAGAAAATTCAACAAGTGTTTATCAACGATAGTATCGACATATCTAGTTAAAGAGAAAAATATTTTGGTGGGTTAATTTATTTATGTCACACCTCAATCGATAGCGGAAACATCGGAGTGAGATGAAAACGAGATTGCAAGAGACTTCTTAATGACTAAACGTGATAAGTATTTAAAAAGTAGATTTTCTTTTCATTGCTAACAGTTCAAGTACATGATTTGGAAACAAAAGTGCAACAAGTATGTATGACTAATCTAATAAACACAAATTAACGTTTGGTGCGTTTCAAGTCCTTCCTACTAGATTCTGTTCGATGCGTCATGATCACAATCCTGCAATATATAGTAAAGTAACATATCAATACATAAAGTATTGGCGAGCATACAAGTTTAAGTGTACTAGCATAACTATAAAGAGTTTAACGAAATCCACATGGCAATAATGTATACTAAGGCATAACATATATAATCAAGCATGCAACTCATACTTGTCAACCCAAAGATTCCCACTAGCGTAATTTTGTCGTACCAACGACAAGACCGTTATGATTAACTTAATATGACCTCATGAATACGGGCGGTGCGTTATTGCTATAGCGCTATACATGTTAAGGAAGACTTGTATGAAGTTAATGACAAAGTATTTTGCAAGTAAATTTTCTTGCATGCATGTATTTCTAAGTATAAACGTTTAAAGTATGTATGTTGGATTCAATTGCATAAATAAAGTGTTTGCGTATAAGTGTTTGTGTGAATTTTTGGTATAATGTATATATTGCACCCAAAAGTGATAAAACGAAAAGGGGTCATGTATATTTACGGTTTGCAAGCTTTCCGAGTTGAACCGCGAAGTTGATAAGTCGTTGAGATGGGAACACCGAAGTTACCCTACATGGGGAAACAAAGGTGTGTGAGTATTTGGATTTGGAGGATAGTTCGGAGCTAGAATTATTTTATATATTATTTTATATATTAATAAACGAATTGAAATGAATAATGATTTTAATATTATAATAATATATAGTTTTTTAATACTTTTATTATTTTAATATTATAATAATAGTTATTTTCTTTACTTTTTAACTTTAATCGTTTTTTAATATTAGGGGTTGGGATAAGCTTGGTGTGAACCGGTATCGAACCAGTACTGGTATCGAAAATACTGGTACGGTCATGTTCGATATCAGTACATGAAGGTAAAAACCGGCACTAATACAGCTAACGCCAAAAGTTGGTGCCGAATTGATATTGTAAATCTTTTGGTTCGGGAAATTTAGTGATGGTACCCGGTACCATTTGCTCATCCCTGATCACGGTTACCGTACAAACAAAGGTATCATACAACTTTTTTTTTTGTTGATTTTCTTCAACTTTTTTAATTTTTTTCTTTTTTTAGTTTCATGGGTAGGAATGAGCTTGGTGCCAACCGATACAGAATCGGTACTGATACCGAAAATACCGGTTACGGTACCGGTATATGAAGGTAAAAAACGGTAGTAAATCGGTACCAGGAACGCCAAAAGCAGGTACCGAATTGGTACTTAAGATCGTTCGGTTCGGCAAATTTGGTATCGGTACCCAGAACAATTTGCTCATCTCTGACCACAGTTTTCATACGAACAACATCGTTACCATACAACTTTTTTGGTTGATTTTCTCTCGGTTATCTTTTAGTGTTTTTTTCTACATTTTCTTTTTCTTATTGTCAGTAGTTCCGTTCGCAACACGCTCATAGTGATTTAAAAACACATCTAAACACAGACTAAATAACAAAAGAAATTCGCCGCAACGCCGCGAACTTCTTTAAACCTAGTTTAGTGTACAAGTATATGTATGTGAAATTATATCATGTCTTAAACACTCGTTTTAACACTGAGTTTAATGTGATTTCATGGGTCCTAACTTGCCCATTAGAATCAATGATGAGGAATAAAAGACAACGATAATGTAGTCTAAGTTCATAACATCTAACCATAACTCGGTTAGTATTATAAATTCGGCTATATATGTATTGTATATTATAAGTTATACAATATCGTCCATCATATATTGTCATATAATTCATGTAAGTCAAGCATGGAGGTATGTATACCTATTTGTATGATTCACCAAAGCACAAAGTTTACTTACATGGTTGTTAAACCCGGTTCGTCATGAATGAAAACAAAATAAAGACTAACTAGTTCATCAAGTAGCCAAGTAAGATCAACCCAAGGGTTTCACACCCATCATGGAAAATGTTGGAGATGTGGTGGGATTGTGTTACTTTAGGACTAAGAAACTACTTGGAATATCATGATAAAACATCAAGTGAGGTGGTGGAATGAGTTTGGATAGCCAAGGCTTCCATGTTTCACACCTTTACCAAAACACAAGTCTTGCCACATGAACTATGGTAGACTTGGATGATTTCATCACTTGTAGGTTGTCGAAACCTTATCAAAACAGAAAATTTATGAGGTTCTTGGACCTCTAAACTTATGAGAATCAACCTTAAACAAGTCTCATAATCATAGATGAGATTAGAGATAAGTTAGGCACAAGATTCACATGAAAAACTAAAGGTTCTAAAGATTTACATAAAATTCTTCGAAAACAGAAGTTTTGACCTCAAATTGGTGATGTTCCACCTTAGTTTACCATGGTAAACTTGTGGAAACACTCCTAGAGGTGTTCCAAGCTTTGTAGTGGAAGAAAAGATGAAGAAGTGATGAAGAAAAGTGAGTTTGAACTCACTTTGAGACTTAAGACAATTTTGTCTCTTCATGCAATTCCAGCAGATTATGGAGTGATTTGAGAGTGTTTGTGTGATAACCCGTACTCTCGATCCCGATCATCGAGAGAAGGGTATTTTATTATTATTATTATTATTATTATTATTATTATTATTATTATTATTATTATTATTATTATTATTATTATTATTATTATTATTATTATTATTTAATAATAAACTACGACGAGGGGAGCACACCGTTTAACTGATAACGTGGACTACGCGTACTTAATTTAATAGGCATGCATATCTATCTATTTTAGTTACCGTCATATTTTAGTATTAATATAATCGGGCCAGTCCGCTCGAGCGAGACACATAGCTATTTAACAAGTTCACATGTTTGGGCCTGGCCCAACCCAACCCCCTAAACCTAAACCCTAACTATAAACCTCCATCTCTTTTTATAATAATAAACCCTAAATACACTCATAATCGTTTAGCCGCACAACACACCCCCACACCCTTCACCCCTCCCTGCAATTCCGATCACCAGAGTCATTTTCCGGCGTCAACTCCGGCCTCCACTTTTGCTGGTTTAACATAAAAAAACGAAGTTGTAAACAATGGAGAAAACAATGGTTCCTCCGGATTTTAGATGCAAAGCAATGTCAACTATGTGTTTAATCGTGAGAATCACATAAACATGATTGTTTAATTCAATTAATTGGTTGTGATTACCTAAAGACTCCTTACTTCTATTATAAAACAACGAAAGGTTATCATACAAGCAATCAACTGAAATTACTAACACTAATCCATATCAAATATATCCCAATTACTAGCACTCTCAGGAATTGAATGAATCATAAATAAAGTTTAAATAAAGTAAATCTATTACAATCAATCAGTCAAACCTAAAGGTAACAAGCATCGAATGCTTAACAAGTAGGGACTTACATGATAGAGATTGAATTTATTCACTGACATCGAAATTAAATTACAACATTTAAAAAGTATTCCTCCCAGGAATAAGGGTTTGTCCCTCCGAGACGCATGCTGGTGAAAGAGTAGTGAACTCAACCTAAGTGATAGGTTTCCCGCCGAATCACGCGGGTACACGACTGGTATATATATATATGTATATATATATATATATATATATATATATAGGGGACCGCTAAAATGAAAACCACCTCCAGTTGTAAGAACCGCGAGAACCACTTTCTAGCCATTAGATCAAGTAGATGGATGGATGAGATTGAAAGTATTAAAAAATAATATTAAGTATTTTTTGTCTTATTATGTTTTTAATATTTTATTCTTAAAGGGTATATAAGTAAAATTGTCTTTTTTGTCTTTTTGTATATATTAATTTTAAATTACCTTTTTTGTCATATTCATTAATTACATTTTTTACTTTATTGTTTTTTATTTTATAAACTGATTTTTTTTGTTAAACAAATTTTTTGAAATCAAATTTTTAGTATATTTTTTTTAAAGATTTGTTTAAAAAAAACGTTTTGAAGATCCGTTTTTTTTACGCCCCGGCTTTTTTCGTTAACGTTTTTTTACATTTTACGCACCAATTTTTACGTTAATGTTATTTTACGTTTTACGCCCCGGTTTTTTACGTTAACGTTTTTTTTACATTTTACGCGCCAGTTTTTACGTTAATGTTATTTTACGTTTTACACGTCGGTTTTTTACGTTTTACGCCCCAGTTTTTTACGTTTTACTTTTTTAAGTTTTACGTTAAACTTTGTACGTTTTACTTTTTTAAGTTTTACGTTAAACTTTTTACGTTTTACATAAAGTTTACGGTTGAACTTTTTTTCCACAAAAACTTTTTTACACGAAAACTTGTTTACGCAAGACGAACGCACCCGTAAATCGCAAAGCCGGTAGGTGTCTCGGATAGATTTTTATCGTCATCGACGGGGGAAAAGAATATAAAAAAACAACAACAACAAAACAAAAGTGTATCTCGAAAAAAAACGAAGTTTTGGCTCAGATTTTCCGATAAATCAGAGGCTGCAAAGTGGGGTTGCGGGTTCAAAAAACCCTACCCTCCGTCATCCTTGCTGCGCAAATCGTCAGTTTTTTTTTCATCATCACAGCCGATTCAAAATAAGGCACCATATTCAAATACCATATTCAAACGATTTGAACATTCAAAACGAAACTAGAACAGCATTCAAACATATTTCAAACCCAGATTCAACATGAAACCCAGATTCAACATCAAACCCATATTCAAACATCAAACCCATATTCAATAAGGCAACAGAATCAAAAAGGTCCCCAAAAACATCATTCAAACCCAGATTCAACATGTTCATCATTCAAACCCAGATTCAACAGAAATCAAACCTAGAAGGAACATGAACATCATTCAAACAAAACATGAACATGAACATCATTCAACTAAAACCCAGCAAAAAGGAACATGAACATCACTGTTTTTCACAAAACCAGTAGCCACCACCCCTAAAAAACACCCTCTTCCTTCACCCCCCAAAACCGGCACCACCTCTAGCCACCACCCAACCACCGGCACCACCGACATCGATCGCACCACCGGCACCACACGACATCGCCGGCACCACCGACATCGACGGCATCACCGGCATCGACGACACCACCGGGTTTAGAGACAAAAGGGTGTGGTGTTTGGGGGTAGCCGACAACCAAGGGGGCCTAATTTACAATTCAGAGACACAAGATCAAAACCCAAAAAAACAGAGACACAAGATCCAAAAAAACATACCGTTAAAACCCATTTTTTCAGTTCAACCAGTAGCCAACACAAGAAGTTCGGCCGGTCATCAATGAAGGTGACCCGGCGATGGTGGAAGACGAAGCCGCCGCCGCACACGGCGGAGATGATAGAGACGACGGTGGTGGAAGACAGCCGGTCATCACTGAAGGTGACCCGGATGGAGGGGTGGGTTGAGATCGGAGCAGGAGGATCGGAGCAGGAGGATGGAGGATGGGTTGAGATTGTAGGGTTGTTTGAAGATGAGAGAAGTCTGCAACTAGAGAGGAGAGGTGAGAGAATAAAGCAACTTTAAAAGAGGAGAGAGGAGAGAGACAGGAGAGATTAGACATTAAAAGGAAATGACCAAACTACCTTTTGAGTTGTCATATTCTGATTGGTTGAGAGTGGTTCTCGCGGTTCTTACAACTGGAGGTGGTTTTCATTTTAGCGGTCCCCTATATATATATATATATATATGTATATATATGTATGTATATATATGTATATATATATATGTATATGTATATGTATATATATATATATATGTATATATATGTATATATATATATGTATATATATATATAGCGAGGGGCTCATGCGAGAACCACCGTTATTGTGAGAACCGCGAGAAACAATGTTAACACAACCTAAAATAGCTAAAAAAACCTAAAAAAAACCTTAAAAAACCTAACCCCCACCCCCCCCCCAAAAAAAAAAAAAAAAACCTAACACCCCCCCCCCCAAGCTAAATGCTAAAAACTAAAACCCCCAAAAAACATAAAAAAAACCTAACCCCCCCCCCCCCCCTCAAGCTAAAATGCTAAAAACTAAACCCCCAAAAAACCTAAAAAAACCTAAAAAAATTTAAAAAAAAAAACTAAAAAAATAAAAAAAAATCTAAAATTTTTTTTAAATATTTTTTATGCTCAAATCGCTACTTTTAGTTGCCAAAAATTTTTTTTTTTTAAAAAAAAAATTTTTTTTTTGGCTTCGAAAAGTAGCGATTTTTATATAAAAGATATTAAAAAAAATTTTTGTGTGACTTTTAGCTATTTTTAGGCATTTTTGGTTGTGTTCACATTGGTTCTCGCGGTTCTCGAAATAAGAGGTGGTTCTCGCATGATCTTCTCGCTATATATATATGTATAGATATAGGGGAAGGTTCAAATGAAAACCACTAGTTATCGCGAAAACTAATTAAAAAGGCCTAAAAACATACCAAAATATTTTTTTCCATACCAATTTTCGCTATTTAAATTATATAAAAAAACTTTTTTTCAAAAAAAAAAAAATTTATAGTGCACATGTGTAATAATTCACATGTGTGACACATGTGTAAATTTTATTTTTTTATTTTTTTGAAAAAAGTTTTTTTTATATAAAAAAACTAGCGATTTTAATAATAAAACTGAAAAAAAAAGAAAAAAAAATTGTGTGTTTTTTATGATTTTTTAGTTAGTTTTCGAGTTTTCGCGATAAAAGTGGTTTTCATTTGAACCATCCCCAAAATACATATACGTGTATATATATATATATATATATATATATATATATATATATATATATATATATATATATATATACATACATATAGGAATTGGGTAAAATACATTACGGCTTAACTTACATCACGTACGACAACGTGCGTGATTATGTGTATAACGTGCGTAATTAATGTTTTCATCATGCGTGATTAATGTTTTCCAACATGCGTGATTTGGGTTTTTTAGTTTATAACGTGCATGATTTTAAAATAAACGTGCGTAATTATCTGTCGTACGTGATGTACGTTAAGCCGTATTGTACGTTAACTGGCCTCTCTCTCTCTATATATATATATAAATATATATATATATATATATATATATGGGAAGTTTCAAATGAAAACCACTGGTTATTGTGAAAACTCGAAAACAAACTAAAAAAGCCAAAAAAACATACCAATTTTCTTTTGCATACCAATTTTAGCAGGTTTATGTATATAAAAAAAATTAAATTTTTTTTTTGGTAGTGCACATGTGTAGTACACATACACTTGTGTAGTATTACACATGTGTAATACAAATTTTTTTTTTGAAAAAAAAAATTATATAAAAAATCCTGCGAATTTTTATAAAAAAATTGAAAAAAAAATTTGGGTGTGTTTTTTAGTCCTTTTTTAGTTAGTTTTCGAGTTTTCACAATAAAAGTGGTTTTCATTTGAACCATCCCCTATATATATATATATAGAGGACCACTAAAATGAAAACCACCTCTAGTTGTAAGAACCATGAGAACTTTTTGATCCGGGGCGAGCTGGACCAATTTTTTTTCAAAAACGTAGATGCGTGTATTATAAACACATTTATAAAAAAAAATTAAAAAAAAGTCGTGTGTGTAGTTTTGAGCACCACAAGTTTGTTAAAATTTACGGTAACCGTAAACACAAACTTGTGGTGCTCAAAACTACACACACGACATTTTTTTTTTGAATTTTTTTAACGCATCTACGTTTATGAAAAAAAATTTGGTCCAACTCGCCCCGTACGGTGTAGTTCTCATGGTTCTTTCAATTGGAGGTGGTTTTAAGTTTAGCGGTCCCTTATATATATACATACATACATATATATATATATATATATATAGACACACACACATATATATATAGGGTAAGGATAGTGTAAAAAGGGCCTAAAGTGTGAGAAGTGTATTATAAAACTATATATAACACTATATAACATCATATAAACACCGTATAACACTATGTAATACCATATAACACAATATAACACTATATAACAATATATAACACTATACATCTATCACAGACATGCTATCAGAAAAACTATAGTGTTATATTTGTTATATAATGTTATATAGTGTTACATAGCGTTATATGGTATTATATATAGTATACGGTGTTTATATGGTGTTATATACTATTATATATAGTGTTATAATACACTTCTCACACTTTGAGCACTTTTTACAGAATCCTCTACCTATATATATATATATATATATAGAATTGCACTAAAATAAGAACCACCTCGAGTTGTAAGAACCGTGAGAACTTTTTGATCCGGGGCGAGGTGGACCAAATTTTTTTTCATAAACGTAGATGTGTGTATTATAAACACATTTGTAAAAAAAATTCAAAAAAAAAAGTCGTGTGTGTAGTTTTGAGCACCACAAGTTTGTGTTTATGAGTACCGTAAATTTTCCGGTAAGATTTACGGTACCCGTAAACACAAACTTGTGGTGCTCAAAACTACACACACGACATTTTTTTGAATTTTTTTTACAAATGTGTTTATAATACACGCATCTACGTTTATGAAAAAAAATTTTGGTCCACCTCGCCCCATACGGTGTAGTTCTCATGGTTCTTACAACTCGGGGTGGTTCTCATTTTAGCGGTCCCCTATATATATATATATATATATATATATATATATATATATATATATATATATATATATATATATATATATATATGTAGGGGAAGGTTCTATGCAAAACACTAAATATTACGAGAGCACGCAGAACACAATGAATCACCCATTTTTTTAATCCTAAAAACCTAACAAGTAAATGGAAATGTTATAAATGTAACATTTATTGTTTCTCACACTAGAATTCAAAACAAAATATGGTAAATTTTCAGTTTCTATATAACCTACGTGTATGTAGGTTAAATTACCTACACATATGTGTAGGTTATGTGTAGCTAAAAATATATGGTTTTTTATGTATATATAATACACATATGAAGGTAACAAACATAAAATTTAAAAAATATGAATCTTAAATCTCAAAATTTAGTAATTTAGAGTTGTTCTTTTTGTTCTCGCAATAATTAGTGTTCTATAATGATTCTCAACCTATATATATATATATATATATATATATATATATATATATATATATATATATATATATATATATATATATATATATATATATATGGGAGGGTTCAATTGAAAACCACTAGTTAGAGTGAATAGTCAAAAACTAACTAAAAAACATACGAATTATTTTTTTTTACAATTTTTTATTAAAAATAACTATTTTTATGTATAAAAAAACCTTTTTTTCAAAAAAAAAAAATTGTAGTGCACATGTGTATTATAATGCAAAAGTTTTTTTATATATAAAAAGTAGCGAAAATTGGTAAAAAGAAATTTTTTTGGTATATTTTTTTTGACTTTTTTAGTTAGTTTTCTGGTTTTCACTCTAACTAGTGGTTTTTAATCGAACATTCTCCTATATATATATATATATATATATACATATATATATATATATGTATATAAACTAACAACATTTTTTTGTGTATAGAGTTGTTTTACTTAATCTTTGGGGTTTTTCGAAAACAAAAATCGATTTTTTACCTTTATCGCTGCAGTACTTGATAAATTACTTTAATCCAAAGTATTTTTTTTACTTTCAACCTAAAACTATTCATCTTTTACAATTTAACCTCACAACTTTTTACTTTCAACTTTGTCCCTCTATACTTTTCATCCTTCCTAAATTTTTCGTTTTACGTTTCATTTTAAATTTTGCAAGTTAACACGGCAAAACGTGCGAGTGTGATTCAGCGTTTTACGTTTCGTTTTACGCTTTTCTCTAAATTTTGTGAGTTAAAATGACGGAACATGCATTTGAGGTTTAATGTTTTTACGTCGTCTATTTTTCCGGTTTGACAGGTTTATTGCAACATGCGGGCCCCCAAATGACTTAGTTATTATTTTCTTTGTTTTACGTTTTAGTCAAATTTCTTCGCATTAACATGCCACAACTTCGGTGTTGATGATCAGTTGCGATGGTGTGGCATTAATGCTATTTTGCACATTTTTACGCCCAACCGCAACACGAGGGGGTTAATACTAGTTATACATTAAACCCTAACCAGTTTACGTTCTTCCTAATACATATCACTAACGTGCCCCCTTAATCTATACTTCTGTTTTTATTTGATTTCTACTTTTTAACCAACAACAGAAAATGAAACTTATAGATGTCTACATTTAAGGACTCTAACATGGACATTTGTGTACGTGGAGGGGGAAGGCACTACATGTATTTCTATATATATGTCTATAGAATGGTGAAAACAATATTCACTGCTTAAGTAAATTCACAACAAACCTCTCATAGAGTACAAAAGCATGAGACCAGGTGGTAATACGATGTTTAGAAAAGGTGCATGGACAGCCCAAGAAGATATGCTTCTGAAGAACTATATACAGAAATATGGAGAAGGGAAATGGCACCTGGTAGCTCTTAACGCAGGTAAACATACATTTTATATGTACGTTCGGTTTGTCAGTATGTTTATCTCATTATTTCTTTGTGTTCGAGCAACAAGAACATATCGTGTTTATGTTCATTTATTTATGCGGAACTACCGTGATCCTCTCTGCATCGGATGTGGCCGAACGGCTGCCTTCGAGGGTTTTCCAAGAATTTGTCCGAAGTACAGAGTGATGTCTTCGTTTCTTGTTTTCTTTCTATTTAATTTTATGTGGAGTTAGTTTATAACTTGTACCATTGACTTGTACATAATACTTACAATATTTTTTATACGATAATTTGATTTGTACAAAGTATTTGTTTATTATAACAATTATAACAACTTAATTAGTTTTATAAGAATTTCATTTATTATAAAAAAAAAGATTGGTGGTAATGAAACAAATACAATAAGTGTCATGTTTGACAAATGACAATGATGTGACATTTGAGATTGAAAAAAAGGTGTATTTAAGGTTGAGTTGAAATCTGTTTGTAGTTATAGTTATTATAATTGTGTACGCTCTAACATGTCTATGTAATTATAGGTCTAAATCGATGTAGAAAAAGTTGTAGGTTGCGATGGGTAAATTATCTTCGCCCGAATATTAAACGAGGAGATTTTCAAGAAGATGAAGTTGACCTCATACTTAGGCTTCACAAGCTTCTAGGTAACAGGTGAGGTAAATCCACTAGCTAATAAATGAATACAAAGTCGCACACATATTATCACCATATTTTATTTCACAAATTTTCCCGCTTAAATTCCTTTATGACCCTAAATAAACAAATGTTTTATAAACTTGTTAAAAATAGCTTAATCCACTTTTAATATTTTTTTTTTATTTTTTACCCCTTGTGACATAATAAATTTTCCATCAATTGGGAAAATATTTTATTAGTCATATATAAACCGTTAACTTAGATCATAATTTTATAATAAATAATTATTAATTAAATCCGCATAACAAATATTAATAAAAATAGTAAATATAATTTATGATATACCAACAAATTATTTCCTCCTTTAAATAAAAGTTATATTTAAAATATACATAATAATAAAAATAATATTAATTATATTCAGATTATATATAATGTAAGATGCAATTTTTGTCATATAGACAATATATATAAATATAATGAGAATGACCTTTAGTTTTGAGAACCATCAAGAAATAGCTATTGACACAAATTTTTTTTATACAGATGTTTTTGTAAAATTTTAATTTACAATTGTGCAAAAAAATGGTAGTCAGACTCGCATGTGAGCTTCAATAGAGAACACTAAAAAAGTAGAGAATTGTGGAACAGTTGATTTAACTTGTTAAATAAATCATAAAAATTCAATTTAAAATATTAAAAAAATATCTTTTTGAAAATCTTTTTCATAGATTTTGCATATAAGAATGTTTAGAAACTATATAAAAATCAGTTTTTTTTTTAAATTACGTTTTATAACTATTTTTTAAGTATGCAAAATCTAAAAAAAATTATTTTTTATGAAATATTTTATATGTTAAATGCATTGTTTCACGATTCACCACTTTTTCGTGTTTCCCGTTGAACGCAGCCCTCTATATACGTATAGGGCTCGATTCAAATGAGAACCACCACGAGTTGCGAGAACTGTGAGAACTTTTTCTTCCCGTACGAGTTAGGCCAAATTTTTTTGCACAAACGTAGATGAAAATATTATAAACACATCTGTAAAAAAAATAAAAAAAATTGTCAAGTCGGTAGTTTTGACTGATGCAAGTTCTTTTTACGTGCTGGTGTATATTTTGTACGAAGATAAATATTTTTTTACGCCTCATGTAAATGTGGGTATCCGACATATTTTTAATATTTTTTGCTGAAACAAGTGGTTTTTTATGACTTTTGAGAAAAAAATTTCGGAAAAACCTTTTGGATGGCCTAGTTCTCACGGTTCTCACAACTCAAGGTGGTTCTCATTTCAACCCATCTATATCATATATATATAGGGTTGAGTTCATTTCAAAACTCTAAATAATTATAGAACTTTCAGAACTCCTAATAAACACTTATTTTATATATAAGTTTTTATATTTAGGATATTTTTATCATCTATTATATGTATTTCTTTGATTACATACATGTTAAAAGTAGTTTACATATGTTTAATTGACAAAATTATATATATGTGTTATAACTAATTACATATATGTAAAAAATTAGTTTACATATGTGTAATTATAAAATCAGATATAAAAAATGATAAAATTGTAAAAAGTGTTTACCATTAAAATAATTAATTTTCTAGATTTAGGGTATACAGGTAAATTTAACATTTTTAAATTTAGAAACGCTCATGCAATGCACATGCAAGTTCCACCATTCTTTTTTAAACATCAATATCTTTTTATACGTAACTCTTTAAAAAAATTATACCATAATAACGAGTGTTTTTTATCTTTAATATGAGTACCATATTGTTACACTTATATAGAGAAAAAAATTACGTTTCGATCGGATGTTTTAGTCCATGGTGTTTTGTCTATGTTTATACAATGGTGTTTTAACTGTATTTTGATTTAGGCCATTGTGTTTTACAGTAAAACACCATGAACGTAAATAAGACACCATAACATTGCAAATAATGAATTATGATTCAAGTCATGGTGTTTTAACATCTAGAGTCTGTGACATTGTATTATGATTACAATCATGGTGTTTTAACATCTGGAATAGCAATAGAATCATTCTAGATGTTAAAACACTACGACTGTATTATGATTCAATTCATGGTGTTTTTGAAATTCGTATGGTATTTTATATCTACAAAAATAACAAAAATCATTCCAAATGTTAGAACACCATGTTGTATTACGATTCAAGTTGTGGTGTTTTCTTGAATTCGTATAGTGTTTTATACGAACTGGTGATTCAAAAAAAGAAGAACTAATGATTCAAAAAAATACGAACCGTAATTTTCTTCGATCTCTATGAATCAAACATTAAAGAATTATAAAATATCCTAGTTGGTATATAAAACCGAATTCTTAAATCTTGGTAAAAAATAAAATTATATCACTAACCTAAAATAACCCACTGGAGGTTATAAAGATTATTTTATCAATTAATTAAACTTTGAGGTAAATTACCTTATTGTCCTTTTTAATTAATTAAAATGAAGGACACATGTCAAAACCATATTATTTCCTACACTTCTCACACTATTAACCCTTTTTACAGGATCCTTACATATATATATATATATATATATATATATATATATATATATATATATATATATATATATATATATATATATATATATATATATATATGGATAGGAGTTGGCCAGAAAGTCCAAATTTCCTAAAAAGTGTAAAAAGTCATAAAACACCATAATGTCAACCATAAAACACACCAAAAACCCACAAATAATATGATGAAGATTACTAAAACATCATGTATGTGGGTTTTGTGTTGTGTTTTAGATGTTAAGGCTCTGATTGTGGAATGACAAATATTATTGTGTTTTATGTTGTTTAGCATTGTGTGTTTTATATTCATAGTTCTACGATGGTGTGTTTGAAGTTTTTATGGACTATTAGAGTTTGAATATGGTGTTTTAGTAATATTCATTCTATTATTTGTGAGTTTTAGGTGTGTTTTATGCCTGAAATTATTGTGTTTTATAACTTTTTACATTTTTTAGGAAAAACACACTTTCCGTAGGATCCCCACTCTATATATATATTTATATATATGTATGGTGGGGTTCTAGAGTGAACACTAGTGTATTTGCGAACTGAGTGAACAAATCCTGACCATTGACTGACACACGTGTATGGCTACGATTTCATCATCAAATCCTAGCCATCGATTTTCACACATGTATGGTCAGTATTACTTCGCTCAGTTCACAAATACACTAGTGTTCAGTCTTGAGCCTAATCCTATGTGTGTGTGTATGTATGTTTGTGTGTGTGTGTATATATATATAGTCTCAGGGTCCTGTAAAAAGGACATTTTTCGTGAGAAGGCATAAGAGTTCATATGTAGACATCATGTTTTGGACTTAAGCTGTTTTGGGATGTTTTGGCAAGAAAATCACCAAACATAACACTATAAGACACAATGTAATGAATTCTAGACTTAAAACATAAAACACTATGCCAAGAACGTTAAGTAGTATGTTTTAAGTGTTAAGCAGTATGTTTTTGTTGTGTTTTAAATTTCACGCCCATAATACGTTGAATTGTGTTTTAAATTGTTCTGTTTGGTGTTTTTCTTGACAAAACAACCTAAAACATCATGCCTAAGTCCAAAACATGATGCCAAATGTCAATTCCTATAACTTCTCACACTTCTCACGAAAAAAATTCCTTTTTACAGGATATATATATATATATATATATATATATATATATATTCATTTGAGAACCACTTTTATTGCGAGAACCCCAGAACCAATGTGAACACAACAAAATAAACCCACCCACCCCACCCCACTACAACCCAAAAACCTAAACACCCCCCGCCCCGCTAAAAAAAACTATACCTCACCAAAAACCCCAAAAAAAACCTAATACCCTGCCCACCACCCACCATTTTTTTATAAAAAAAGGCTAAATTTATCACTAAAAAAGAACAACAGTACGGCTGTACATGTGCATGCGTATGCACATGTGCATCGGTACTGTTGTACATTTTTTTAATGACGAAATGTAGCGTTTTTTATAAATAAAAAATAATTTTGTGTGTTTTTTTATTTTTAGGTATTTTTGTTTGTGTTCACATTGGTTCTCGCGGTTTTCGCAATAAAGAGTGGTTTCTAACGGATCCTAATCCTATATACATATATATATATATATATATATATATATTTGTGTGTTTTTAAGCTCTTTTTAGGTAGTTTTGTTTGTGTTCACACTAGCTCTTGGGTTCTCGACCTAAATGTTAGTTTCTAACAGATCATCTCTCTCTCTATCAATATATATATATATATATATATATATATATATATATATACACACACACAGAAGGTTTAAGAGATTGACATGTGTCAATCATGATAAAAAAACACCATACACATTGAAGGGGTATGGTCCCAGATCTCGCGTCAGCATGGACCGCGAGTGACCATTACCCTTATCAAAACCCCCACTAACTAACAACCTACTTGTGCCCACGCGGGAACGCGTCGACACAAGGGTTGAATCCAATCTATCTAGTGACAAAGAAGGACTTACATGGAACATGAGAACGGTAGAGTGATGCGACATAGCATCACATCTGGTGTATGAAAACGGAAGTATTCACAGCGATGCGGCATCGCACCGCATCCAGTGAACACTTCTATCAATACAGGAAAGCCTTACCTTAGGCATAGAAGAAGATGAACGTAGCGGTACGGCTGACACCGCACCATACGGACATTTTCGTCACGACAAGGGATGCAGGCAAGACGACGATGCGGCTAGCACCGCATCTCGCGTATCCCTTGATCACAAGTAGGAGACGCGGTAACTTCAGATGTTACCGCACGTAGCGATACGGCTTGCACCGCATCCTATGTACTCAAGCAAGTGGTACTGACACCACAGTGCAAGTGGCACCAATGGCAGTTACCTGTCAGAGCTACGTAAGCAATGGACTGACGTGGCGTAACCTCCATAACCGACGAGCCTGACACACCTGAAAGGGTGCAGCACGTCAGTCCATCCATCATCATCCTCCTTCACTCCTCGGCTATAAATACCAACCCCAAACCAGGTTTGAGGTATCTTCTCACAACTCTCTCACTACTACTACTATCTTACTTTGCTTCCCAAGCAAACTACTGATTCTCACGCCGGAGAGTGGTAACAAGGAGCACCCCCCACCCCATCCTCCTTGTTACGAGTCACGGCTTATTTCCTTGTGCAGGAGATCAACCACCGGTGATCCAGCCAGCGATCCTCGAGAGGAAGGGATTAACCCTTCTTGACGAGACCAGTGTGTTAACCCTGCCCGGTTAACCATTGTTTCATCATTGGCGCCCACCGCTACTCTTAGCATTTTCTAAACCATCCCTTTTTCCTCTCTCACGATCATGACTGATCACCAAAACAACACTGCGGATAACCAAAATCCTCCAATCCCAAACCCGGTAGGGGTCAATGCCTCGACCTCCCAACCCGGACACATTGGCACGTCCACACAAAGGAGCCCCTCCTTTATGTTCGGACATGACTTATCACAGTTCCCATCTGTGATCCCACCAGGCATGACCGTTCATGCCTGGTATGAGCAGCAGGCAGCCACGCTGACTGCAGCATACAACCGCGCTTGTACTGAAGCGAATATACGAGCTGGGCTTCCCCCAGCACCGCACACCCCTGTTGAGCGTATTTTACAATACGACGGCAGGATACATTCACGCCCGGCTTCAAGAAGCCGACGTGAAGAACGGGGATCGTCTTACTGTTCGGTCCACACCCTCAACGAGGATGATTCCTCATACGGGTCCCACACCAGAGGACCGGTACATACCCGCCTTGGCCCCCATGGCGAGGACAGGAGGCGATCAACCTCCAGACGCGGCCCAGGCATTCAGAGCCGATTGGGCCCACAACCATACACCGAAGGGTACGGTCATACCGACCCTGACGACCACAGCTACCGCGGTGATTCGCATGACACCAGTAGCAGACCAGGAGGACGCAACTATGTTCCTCCCAGTCATCCCCGCAACACATACCTTAGGGCGGCAAAGCGCCCTGCGAACGAACCATACAGGCCAAAGGCAGCGGCCGAAAATTCCAAGTTCGGCCCGCGGATTGCCAACGCCCATGTCACCACGACAAAGTTCCCATTCAACGTTGGGAAATACAGTGGTTCGACCGACCCGGACGACCACATGAACGTCTTCATGGGCGCGGGCATCAACGGCCAGTGGGACGAACCCACTTGGTGTAATTTTTTCCCCCAGACCCTTACGGGCCTGGCCAGGGCATGGTTCGATTCTTTGCCAGTGGGATCACTGGATTCATTCGAGGACTTGCGTACCAAGTTCCTCGCACATTTTTGCCAGCAGCGACGCCACGAACGAGATTCGTGTGACGTCATGAACATCTGGCGAAGGAACGACGAATCGCTCGAAGCATTCGTCGTCTGATATAATAAAGAGTGCCTGGAGATAGGTGACGTGGCAGACCAGATGGCACGAAACCACTTCATCCGGGCCGTCAAAGACAGAGAGATGATCATGACCATCTCTGGCAAGGAGGGCTTGCCCAAAAAATGGGAAGATGTCATGACTGCGGTCAAGAAATACGCCCAGACACAGCGGTCACTCGAACCGCATGTGACAAAGGCAAAACCCCAAGCCGAAACATCCCAACAAGGGTCCAAGCGTAACAATAAACGTAACCGGGACGTTGGAAATCGCGATATTTCCAAACCATACTTCCCGCAAACCAACACGTTCGACCCAAAGAACTACTACCCCGCCCGAGACAGTCGGGCGTCAAAGAAAGAATCTCGGGACCGCAACTGGACCGAGATCACCATGTCGCCAAGAGAGGTCCTCCTTGCGGACCCACAGTTCTTGCGACCGGCCCAACCAATGAAGTCCAAGAAAAATCAGGACCTCACACTCTACTGTGAGTACCACAAGGACTCGGGCCACACCACCAACAGCTGCATCAGTCTCCGACTGGAGATTGAGCGCGCCTTAAAGGAGGGGAAACTGCAACATCTTTTGCCAGGTGGGCAAAAACCCACCAAGCGCATTACCCCTCATGGCGAAGGTACCTCCTCCGGGAAGAGAACCATGCACGTGGCTTCCACCCACATGATCCACGGAGGCAAGGGCAGGCCGCGAAAAGTGGCAAGAAGGCCGGAATGTGACTGGAAGGACGAGCAAGTCGTCTTTCCAAAGGTCCGAGGCGGACCGCGCGATAGGCGCGCCGTCGTCATTTCAGGCCAACTGGCACACTACTGCACCGAGCGTCTATTCATCGACCCGGGCAGTACATCTGATATAATCTACGAACAATGCTTCAACCAGTTCGACCAGGAGGACAAAGATCGGTTGCAAGCAGTAGATTACCCGTTAACCGGGTTCGCAGGGGAAACTGTCTTTCCCCTAGGCCAGATTACTTTCCCTGTGCGTCTTTCCAGCGGAAACCGCACAAGGATAGAAGAGGTAAACTTCATGGTTTTACCTCACACCTCCAGATATGACGTACTCCTCGGGAGAGAATCCAAAGGAGATTTCAATATGATTACGTCGGTCCCCCACTCTGCGGTTGGTTTCCCAACCGAATCGGGGGTCGCGATAATCTATGCCCGCAGGGACGTCATGATGTCGGACGAAGTACGTCCGACCAAGGTCGCAAGGCCCACCCCCAACGACCAGCCAGAAAAATGGGTTCTCAACGCGAGATACCCAGAACAAAAGGTCACATTGGGTCACGCCTTGTCCCCGACCACCAAAGCGCAACCGAAGCAGCTCCTCTTCAGGAACCAAGACATCTTCGCGTGGACACCCGCAGACATGACCGGGGTCCCACGTGATATTGCGCAACATCACTTGAATACCATGCCAGGTATCAAGCCAGTGATCCAAGGCCAACGCCACCTTGGGTCAGCTAAAAATCAGGCGATGCAAGAGCAGATCGAAGAACTGCTCTCCGCAGGCATCCTGCGGGAAGTTCAATACCAGACTTGGTTGTCCAACCCAGTCATGGTAGAAAAACCGTCCGGGGGCTGGCGCATGTGCGTCGATTACAAAGACCTTAACAAAGCCTGCCCCAAGGATTGTTACGCGCTTCCAGAAATCGACGAAAAGGTCGATAATCTCGCACCATTCAGGTGGAAGTGTTTCCTCGATTGCTACAAAGGATACCATCAAGTACAAATGGCAATCGAGGATGAAGACAAAACGGCATTCCGGACTCCCACCGGAAATTACTGCTATACCAAAATGCCGTTTGGGTTGCGCAACGCGGGCTCAACCTACCAAAAGTTGATGAACGACACTTTCCGCGGCCAAATAAGCAAAAGTGTCGAAATCTACATGGACGACCTGGTCGTCATGAGCATGGAAGAAGATACCATGCTCACAGATATTGAAAGAACATTCCAAACTCTGCGAAGCGTTAACATAAAGCTCAATCCAGGGAAATGCTCGTTTGGAATGGAAGAAGGCAAATTCCTTGGGTTCATCGTGACTAAAGATGGATTCAAGGTAAACCGGAGAAAGTCCAGGCGATCGAGCGCATGCCATCGCCTTCATCGATGAAGGATATGCAACGGCTAGCCGGCAGGCTAGCGGCACTCAACAGATTCTTAGCCAACCACGCAGCTAAGTCTTATCCGTTCATCAAGACCCTGCGGAGCTGTTCAAAGAAAGAACAATTCCAATGGACCGCAGAGGCTGAACAGGCCTTCCGGGAAATGAAGGAGTGTTTGATACAACTCCCAACTTTAACCGCACCACGCAAGGATGAGCCACTCATACTATACCTATCCGCCGCGGACAACGCGGTGGGTGCGGTACTAATTGTGGAGCGAAAGGGGGTTCAAACACCCATCTACTACATCAGCAAGATGCTCAACGACCCAGAAACGAGGTACTCAATAATGGAGAAATTGGTGCTAGCATTAGTGCACGCTTCAAGACGGTTGCGACGCTACTTCGTAAACCACGTCATCACAGTGCTAACCAATTACAAGATCGGCCCGATCCTCTCCAAACCCGACATCTCTGGGAGATTAGCGAAATGGGCAATCGAGCTGGGCGCGCACACGATACATTATAAGCCGCGCCCCGCGATTAAAGGCCAGATCTTAGCTGATTTCGCCGCCGAAGTACCGGTGAATCGCATCCAAGAATGCGAAGAAGCACAAACTCCTGCACCAACGCCACCCTCCTCACAGACATGGGCACTCTTCACAGATGGTGCCTCCAACGACGAAGGGGCGGGTGCAGGTCTGCGACTCGTCAGCCCTGACGGCCAAGAACTTACATATGCAATCCGCCTCGAATTCAAAAGCACAAACAACGAGGCAGAATATGAGGCTCTGTTAGCGGGGCTACGTTTAGCAGTCAAAATCGGCGTGCAACATCTGGAAGCCCACGTCGACTCTTTATTAGTTGCAGGCCAAGTACGCGGCGACTATGCCGCAAAGGGGGATATCATGATCCTCTACCTCGAGCAAGTCCTGCAACTAAAATCCAAATTCGCTTCGTTCAATATTCGCCATATTAATCGAAGCGAAAACAAGTCCGCAGATGCACTATCAAAACTTGCATCTACCAGCTTCCAACACTTGGCAAAGGAGATACGCATCAAAATCCTGCAAAATCCTTCGGTACCCCTGCGCCAAGTCAACGTCATTCAATACGGTTCAACATCATGGATGACACCTATTATCGCATATCTACAATCAGGTGTGACTCCCGAAAGCAAATCAGAAGCACGCAAACTACAATACAAAGCGTGCCATTATCAAATGGGAGACGGTATCTTATACCGCAAATCATACCTCGGGCCACTACTACGATGCATCAACCCCCAGGATGCCACATACCTCATTCGAGAGATACACGAGGGCATATGTGGCATACACGCTGGACCACGCATGGTAGTGGCCAAAATCATGAATGCCGGGTATTACTGGCCCGGCATGCACCTGGACGCCGTCAAAGAGTTGCGCAAGTGCATCGACTGTCAACGTCATGCTCCAAAAACCTTGCGGCCAAAAAACAACTTAGTCCCCGTCACAACCGCATGGCCCTTTCAGAAATGGGCAATTGACGTTGTGGGACCTTTCCCTGACGCTCCAGGTGCGGTTAAATTTATCATAGTGGCGGTTGATTACTTCACCAAATGGGTAGAAGCAAAACCACTCGCCTCAACCACTGCTATGATAACAAGAAAGTTCATTTGGGAACACATCATCTGCCGTTTCGGATTACCAATGTGCATTGTCACCGATAACGGCACCAACTTCGCTGCTGACGAATTTCAAAAATGGCTAGAGGAACTACATATTGAGCACATATTCTCATCAGTCGCACACCCGCAAGGGAACGGCCAAGTCGAGAGTATCAATAAAAACCTAGTCGAAGGGATCAAGGCACGGTTGGGAACGGCCAGGCGTGGCTGGGTCGATGAACTCCCAAGTATCTTATGGGCTCACCGTACAAGCCCAAAAACAAGCAATGGGGAAACACCCTTCAGCCTAGTCTACGGTTCAGAAGCGGTGATCCCCGCAGAAGTAGGTCTCCCCTCTCCTAGAATGTTGGCTATTGAAAAACTAGACAACAACATGGAACGCAGGATCGATTTGGACCTCTTGGAAGAAAGGCGCGAAAACGCTGTCATCAATGAGGCCAAATATAAATCCAAACTTGAAAAGTACTACAACGCGCGCGTCCGCGTTTGTACTTTCAACCCAGGAGACTACGTCCTACGCGACAACGAGGCATCTAATGCCGAGCGCCCAGGCAAACTCGCCCCCAAGTGGGAAGGACCCTACCTCATCAAAGAGGTCTTAGGGAAAGGCGCGTACAGATTGCAAACACTAGAAGGCGAACCTATCGCACGCACATGGAATGCACAACAGCTTCGACGCTGTTATATGTAAGCCATGTTCTTACATTTCTCTATGTAACCTATCGGGCCGCAGGCCATTTGCAAATAAATAAATACGCAATTTTATACATTATTGTTTGTTATTACTATTACAAATGCGTGTTCCACTTTGCGGTATCCCAAAAACAGATTGGCAAAATCTTCATTCGAGATACCCATACAAAGTGGTAACCACACACAAATATTGTAATAGGCCAGCAAAAGGCAAAAAGACTTGCATGTTCATCCGGCCGGATAAACAAGTTTTGTCAAACACTTGACACAATTCCTGAGCCCAAAAAAGGCAAACAATGGAATTGACGCGGACTCATACGACAAAGGTATGGAGTACACTTGACCCCATTCACAAATGGGTAGAGTTCCGGTAATATAAGCTTTTACAAAGCTTAAGCAATTCTAAAACCCTCACACGGTAAATAACAGAATTGATGCATACCCATACAACAAAAGTATGGAGTATACTTGACCCCGTTCATAAATGGGTAAAGTTACGCATACATACGTTCAGACATGCAAGAATTAAAAACACTTGTACAAACTGAACAAAGAAACTTTATATTCAAAAAATTCAAGTATCCACATGATGCTTAGTGAATTTACATAAAGTTCCTATTCTATACAAGAGGAATACAAAAAGGAGGCACACTCGCCAACCTAAACCCTATTTTGTACCGCTGGTCCCCGCATCTCCTCCGGCACCACCAGCGGGTTCTTCCTCTTCCACATCCGGATAAAGCATCCGCAAGCGGTCAACATAGTCCGCAACCTCCAAACAATCGTCCAGCTCCCCTACACAGGCAAGGGGTGTGTCATAAAAGGAGGCTACGACCGCTTTCAGACGACCTTCGGTATCCACATCACGGAACCCGGATGCCTGATCAGTATAACCGCCTGCGGATAATACATTGATATGCCCAATGCAGCGGTTGTAACCAGCCTTGAAGCCAGCATCGCGCGCACGTTCCTTAACCAGGTCCAAACCAGATGCGGTCTCAGGGGCATTCATTATAGCCTCAACAATCTGCAATAAAGGGATCATAAGTCTTGGATACTAACCCAAGCAAATGCAAAGACAACGGATACTTACACGCGCGATGCTGTGAGTCCGCAACCACTCACGGTCAGCTTCCAGCTGGTTAAAAGGGGACACCAAGGCATCCTTGGCCTCAGCAGCGGCGTCAGCCCGTTTCTCCGCAACAGACACGCGGGCAGTAAGGTCTGCAACCGCGACCTCCCGGGCCTGAACCTCAGCCTGTTACAAAAACAGCAAACAGTTCACTCGATAAATATTTTCAAAACAATAAAGGACGAAAGCAACAAAGTTAAAGAAACATACCTGCAGACTGTCAACAACTTTGCCTAAACGAATGCGCTCCGCATTCGCCTCGTCAAGAGCCTTGGAAGAACGGCTCTCCTTCTCTGCGGCCTCTTCAAGGGCCTTTGAGGCACGAGCCCCGGCTTCTTTGGCCTCTCCAAGCGCCTTCAGGGCGTCGGCCTTCGCCTGCAGCGCTTTAACAGAAATGGCCTCAGCCGCAGCCTTCTCCTGGCTCAAGGTAGCGTTCGCTGCCTTGGCATTTGTCAGCTCCTGCCGAGCATGAAACAGAATGTCATTCTGCTTAGCCCACGATGCATTCCACTTCTTGCGCTCATTGGACATTTTTTCATTCCAACTCTTGCGCTCATCAGCAAGAAGTTTAGCAAGGGTATGCACCTGTTTCAGCTGGGCAGCGGCAGCCCATTCAGAAGTCTGTTTCTGCTGCTCAAAAGCAGCCTTGTCCTTCTCGAGCTGCTCCGCACCCGCACGAGCAGCCTCAACCAACTTCTCCGCCTCGGCCCGCATGCGAGCAGTTTCTTCCTCGCGGCGGCCCAGCACCTTATAATCTTGCAAAATGGCATTTGCCACAATGGAAGTCCCTACCAGCATTGATGAAAGCTGGTTAATACGCAGCTCTCGGGGCGCGGCACGGGCACGCTCGACTTCAAAAGGGGTGCCCAGACCACCCAAAATCTCCCTACATGCCGCAGGGTCGTTAGAAATATCGTCCCCCTGCATAACAGTCCAGGGGGGTCGGTGATACACCATACTGCGACCCGGGGAGTATGTGCGGTAGTAATACTCCAATTCAGACTCCCCAGGCTGAATTGGAGGCCCGTCATAACCCGCACCACCAGCAGACGAGCCGCTACCCTTCTCCCCAGCAGGAGACTTCTGCGGCTCAGCATCCTGCTGCCGCACCTCAGTATCAGACTTCTGCTTACCGGCATCTGAAAACCTCAAGTTCAATCCATCACCCTCATCAGGAGAGATCAGATTGTCCGAGGAATCCACAGTGTCAAAAATCCGGTCAGCAGCCGTCTCCACCGTCTTCTCCAAGGGGGGCTCGCGAACCGGCCCAACAAAAGGGGCCGTAGGCTCCTTGGGCGCGACCGTCTCCTTCGATACACCCGCACCCGCAGCAGCGGTATGCGGAGGAGACGCAGGGAAGTCGAAGAAAGAATACCCCGCATCTCGGGATTCTGCAATACAAAGAGCATTTAATGAGTTTCCAACCCATTGTACATACAAAACAAGGAAAAGGGATATACTTACCAGCAGCAACTGCAGGTTTCTTCTGCACCGGAGCAACTCTCCTGGTCTGCAGTCTCCGCCTTTTCGGTTCACCACCACCAGCAGCTTTCTGCTCTGGTCCCCTTTTCTCTCCAACAACGGGGGGAACCACAGCAGTTCCACCCGCAGCCGCACCACTACCTATAACACCCAAACCCTCAAGGGTGTCAGATACTACGACGTAATCGGTATATCCCCGAGAACAAGATTGATAGGTACCTGCGGCTTCAAAAACTGAAGAAGGGGCAGCTGAGCCTTCAACACTCCCCTTGCCACGACCCCGCACGGTCTTCTTTACCGTTTTCTTCTCCACAGTCTTTTTGGGGACGCGTTTCTCAAACTTCCCCAAATCCGCAAGGACACCTGGATTCACACAATCAACAGAACCAGTCAAAAAGATAAACTGAAAAAACTAATGCCACGTAAGACGTACCTCTTGCGTTTCCCGGAACCGGGGCATCCAGCACCGCTTTCGACGGCACGCGGAAGTTCTTCAGAATTTCAAGGTTGAAACCTTTCTTCAGCTCAACCGCAATCAGTTCAACCTGGCCCTTGAAATCGGGCTCAAACATCCTCCACAAGCCAACCGCATCCGCTGAAACATGCATGCAGGTTATTACAAAGGCTTAGGAAATAAGGAAAATAACAAAGGGTAACGAGCTTACCACCACCCTGTTCCCGCAACACGGACCTTTCCTTCCTATCCGGTCTGGAGAGCATCATCCGCAATATCCACAGTTGATCATTATCCAACTTCTTGAGTTCAATAGGCCGCAGCCTAGAGAACCAGTCCACGGTCTTTGCGGAAGCAACAGGAATGTCTTCATCAGAAACTCCAACGTTGACATTCCTGAAAGACATGCTAGCATAGACCGCACAGGCTTTCACGAAGAAGAACCTCTTCTTCCAGCCTGTCACACCCTTAGGGGGTGTCATCAACTTCAGACTCCCATGCCTTTGAGTAAACGAGAAAAAACCGGTGTTCACCGTCAACTGGTAGAACCGCCGGAAATTCTCCACTGTAATGGCAGGCCATGGGCACGGAATGTGTACTCAAAATTCCGAATTCGGAACATTCCGAAAGGACTAAGTTGGGAGATATGGAGGTGATAATACTCCAATACCTCCGCCACAAACACCGTCACCGGCAACCTAAGGTTGCCGTCGTTGAAAAAATCCGCCCACAAGGTTATATAACCGGCCGGAGCATCGGCACCGGTGTCCCCCACTTGTGGGTAAGTAGCATTCCAGTCTTTGGCCATCTGCACAGTGGCCATCAGGGTTTTAAAACCACCCTTGGACCATTTCAACACCGGTAACCCACCACCGGGAACGTCAACGTCATCATCTTCGTCTTCATCAGCCGATACTACCGGCTGTTCAGGGTTTTCACCCTCCACATTGTGTGGACTAGATGGTTCAGCCATCAAGAATATCAAAGAAACAGAAGATGGTGAACAGCAAAAACCAAAACCCTCACTGGAACTTCAAGGAATTTCGTCGGAGAAGACAAAGAACAAGTTTCTCTCACCGGCAAATTTTTGAAAATTTCAAACAAGTGAGGGGAAACCACGAACGGTTTCCCCTTATATACCCATCGCAATTAATGCGGAGGGAGAAAACAAATGATCACGTTCAAAAAGGGCGAATCGTATGACACCACGTGTCGAGCGCCGTTTCCGCTGACGGTTATCACGCGCGCGTGGCCACCCACGCGCCTGACACAAGAGACGTTTACACTCTTCGCTACAGTGCATTTAATGCCTCGGGCAGTGCAAACGTCCTTTCATTTCAGCACATGCCAGGAAGATCTCACCAACTTCCACCAACTCACACGTGCGTCCAGCCACGTATGCAACAAAAAGCGACTACATTATCCAATTATAAGCGGCATGCGGTTTCTCTGGTATACCGCACCATAACCCATACCGCATGTCGTTTTTTAACATACCCCTAAAAATAGGTAAAAATATATATCTCTACACTATAAGGGGGTATAATACCTATCCGCACTACCCACGAGCACACGTGGAATATGCGGACATGCCACACACGAGCCCGTTCAGGTGTGTCAGATGCTCAGAACCAGCGCTGGCCGTTGGACTGAACCGCATCTCAGACACAGGGGAACCGCATTGCCTTCATTCTCTTCAAGCTTCAAATCCCTCCTGTCCAGTTCACAACCGCAGAGGGTACATGAACACCTTCTTTAACAAAAGGAAGGAAGGGAATGCACGCGAACGCACATCAGCAACCCTGTCTCCTGAACCTTCAAGAGCTACGTCCGAGCCACACCCGCTTTGAGCAAATGTGGTAATGCAAAACCACAGACACTCACGAGGAGCTACGGACATAACCATAGCTTCCGTAGAGTGGTTGCTACGGAAGAGCCAAGCTCACTCCACATCACCGAACAATGCTACTGCAAGGCAAACTCGGTATTGGAGCGGGAAGGTAAGTGGCTCCAAAACGAACGCAGAACAGCGCTCTAAATAAACCCTCGTCGAACAACAAGCGTCCGAACAGCGGTAACAAGTCTGCTTATGACTTTGTTAGCCCGACTATGGGCCGCATAGAATAAACAATGGTGGGCATACCCTTGCCTATGACCATGTTTATTTACCCATAATACGAATATACATTGTTCGACCAAACATGGCCAACAATGACGCAACGAGGTAACCGCAAAGAACGTGCGGTTACTAGAGAGCTATGACGATAAACACGAAAACCCAACAAAAAAGGGATCGTCGTCTCATAACTCGATGCTGAACATAGAGCTTGAGCAAAGCACTTGCAAGCATCAACAACTTTTGATCCCAGTCTCAAAGATTGGTCCAAAAGTTTCTTTTCTTCTTCATGCACCAATTCAACAATTGGTATGAAGAAAAGACCACTTTTAAAGGATGGGAAACCTCCACATACCTTCGAACCACCATCTCAGAGGTTGGTTCGAAGTTTGTGCAGCATTACTAACAAGGTCTCCAAGAGACCTTCGGCACAACAACAGGTGGCAGGCCACCTGGTGACATAAATCGGCTGAGAATCTCGCATCAGACGAGATTCCTTCACCGATACGGAAGAGGCGTCAGATGACCCTTCCGGATCTCCAGCTTCATTTACATACAGAAAAGATCACACATGGTCTAGGATCTTCTCCAGACTCCAAACTACCTTCCAAACACCATAGTCCAGTACTCCTCCCACATACACCTTGTATGTGGCAGCAACACTAGACTGGGGGGACTTGAAGGGGTATGGTCCCAGATATCGCGTCAGCATGGACCGCGAGTGACCATTACCCTTATCAAAACCCCCACTAACTAACAACCTACTTGTGCCCACGCGGGAACGCGTCGACACAAGGGTTGAATCCAATCTATCTAGTGACAAAGAAGGACTTACATGGAACATGAGAACGGTAGAGTGATGCGACATAGCATCACATCTGGTGTATGAAAACGGAAGTATTCACAGCGATGCGGCATCGCACCGCATCCAGTGAACACTTCTATCAATACAGGAAAGCCTTACCTTAGGCATAGAAGAAGATGAACGTAGCGGTACGGCTGACACCGCACCATACGGACATTTTCGTCACGACAAGGGATGCAGGCAAGACGACGATGCGGCTAGCACCGCATCTCGCGTATCCCTTGATCACAAGTAGGAGACGCGGTAACTTCAGATGTTACCGCACGTAGCGATGCGGCTTGCACCGCATCCTATGTACTCAAGCAAGTGGTACTGACACCACAGTGCAAGTGGCACCAATGGCAGTTACCTGTCAGAGCTACGTAAGCAATGGACTGACGTGGCGTAACCTCCATAACCGACGAGCCTGACACACCTGAAAGGGTGCAGCACGTCGTCAGTCCATCCATCATCATCCTCCTTCACTCCTCGGCTATAAATACCAACCCCAAACCAGGTTTGAGGTATCTTCTCACAACTCTCTCACTACTACTACTATCTTACTTTGCTTCCCAAGCAAACTACTGATTCTCACGCCGGAGAGTGGTAACAAGGAGCACCCCCCACCCCATCCTCCTTGTTACGAGTCACGGCTTGTTTCCTTGTGCAGGAGATCAACCACCGGTGATCCAGCCAGCGATCCTCGAGAGGAAGGGATTAACCCTTCTTGACGAGACCAGTGTGTTAACCCTGCCCGGTTAACCATTGTTTCATCACACACACATATATATATATATATATATATATATATATATATATATATATACACACACAGAAGGTTTAAGAGATTGACATGTGTCAATCATGATAAAAAACACCATACACCTACAACATAAAACACCTTATATCATTTGCTATATGTAAAATATAACACCATGCACCATTTGATAACTAAAAGTAAAACACAATATACATGTTACTAATAAAACACTAGATAATGAACCATTTGTTACCTACAAAATAAAACACCATATATGTACATGAGACAAATAAAACACCATGGATTAAAATCCTCGTTTGAAACATACTTTTTTATATAACAATATTTTACTCATGTTAAAGATTTAAAAAATGCTCGTTATTATAGTGTTATTAAAAAAATGTATGAGAAAGTTAGTTACGTTTAAAAAAGATGAGGGAAGTCGCATGTGGGGTTTTGAATTTAAGACATACTGAAATTATATATTTACCCCTATGTCATTAAATCTACCATTAACAGTAAAAACAATTTATAAAAATGTCACTAATAAATGTTATCCATAAAAAAAATTACAATATAATGGCCCGTAAGACTTTTTACGGAAATCACTAGTTGTAGACTAACTCTACCATATACACACTAGCAGAATACCCACGTGATGCGTTGGGGACGACACTTTACATTGTGGTTCTTGTTTCTTGTACTTTTATTATTCATATAATTTTTATTGTAGTATTATTGTGTTTGATATACGCCATAAGAGAAATAATGGGTTAGTCTATTTCATTGTGGTGTGCATGGTTCGATCGATTAAGTTATTATCCTGAACTGAAGTCATCGCTTAGTCCATTTTATTAACCAATCGGTTTCGATTAATCAGTTCGATTTATTAGGTCAGATTTACGGTTTTTTATTTGGTTCGTTTAATTTTAGTTAATAGCAAAACAAAACTTGGACTAAAACTTTTGCTTATAAATACATGAAACTGAGATGTAAATACATGAAATGTAAGTATAAATACATGAAATGAAGGTATAAAATATGAAATACATGATCGTTTCAGTTCAGTTAATTTTGGTTAAACTAGTTTACAAAAACTGATAACCGGTTTTTGGTTAATCTGGTTTATGACTAATTGGTTTTCGACCAATCATTTTTCAATTAATTCAGATTTTAGTTGATTCTGGTTCGATTTCATCTGTTTTGGGTAAACGATTTAGTTATTGTTTAACATACTAATTTAGCTACAATTTTGAGTTCTAGCTTATGCATTAATCTAAAAAAAGCTCTTAACTTTTGAGTATATTAAAACGTCTTTCCCTCATGCATTCTAATATAGTATAGATACACAAACCCGTGTATACACGAGTTATTATGATATTTCAGTGTTACTAATTTAAATATGCTAGTTTTTGTGATAAATTAAAATTAGTTATGTGAACTATCATATGATAATAAAAATGTGATAATTGTATGAAGTTATTTACAGATTATATAATTAGATGGTTTATGTTGTACACATTACTAGTATTTTCATCCGTTCTTGTTACACAAGGGGGTGATATATATCTTGGGTAGAGTAACAATGTAATATATTTAGAATACCAAGATTAACTTTGATTTTAATTTTAGATGGACACTTATTGCTGGGAGAATACCTGGAAGAACGGCTAACGATGTGAAGAACTATTGGAACACAAATCTACGATCCCGTATAAGCCGAAAAAAACACAAAGTTGAACCGTCACAACATGCCACGCACTTGGCTATTAAGCCGCAACCACATACCCTCATTAAAACATCAAATGTGTACCCTTGCATTGGATTTCATGACACAGGTAACTTGATAACATCATCAAATAACTCCCAAAGGTTACTCTCGTCTTCTACTCTATTTGAAGACATGATCAACGAGTATTTGGATCGAGAGAAGGAAATGGGAGACAAAGTTGGATTATCTTTGCGAGGTTTTTCTGTTGAGGGGGAAGGATCAAATGTTTCCGAGCAAGAAGATGGCCAAAACAGTTTATTTAATTTCCCCATAGATGACGTGATATGGGATCTTGTTCTTTGAGAACAGTTATGATCCTAACTCGTCTTCGTTTAATACATCTAATTTATAAATAAAGGGTAAGTATCTATTAGTTGAAGTAAGTTATAAACCTTGAGTTCGTGATTTCTTGTTGACAAACACAAACTCTAAAATCTCTTTTAAGATTTATAAATAAATATTGTACCGGTGTAAAGTAGAGTAGAAGTGTCGTTTGACGTGTTGTATTTATATGTACGGGTTCGATAAGTCAACGTTGCTGACCGAGCTATAACTCGTAAAAGTTACACCTTGGGCAACGAATATTAAAGTTATTTAGCTTGGTTAACTGGTGACCAGGAACAATTAATGAAACTAAATATATATAATTATCTCGAATAATTATATATTCTCGTGAAACGAGATTTATTATTTATACACGCTATAAATAATTTCATATTTAATTATTTATTTAATTAAACTTTGTATTCGGGCTTCGTATCACGTTTGGGCTTGTACTACTTGTATTGGAGTTTGAGGGCCCTAGAGATAATTATAAATAGTTCATAGGAGTTATGAGATAAACCTTAATTAACTATTATATATATCTAATTATCTTGTAGGCGTATCCTGGCTACTAGTCTAGAATTATATTTTGACTTTGTGATATAATCACAACTCAATTTATAAAACTGCCATAGAAACAAAAGTAGTATCACCACTTTTCTTTGGTGATTTTCCATACACCCCAAATAAAGAAAAGGTGCTAATCACCATTATCAAGAGGTGCGTCCACCTTTTGATTTCTTTTTACCAAACTCAAAGCCATCCGACTTCACCATTTACGAGCCGCAACACTTCATCTTTGTTTGTGTTCGTGTCTAGCACTCGTTCATTGTATTCTCGGTGTCTCAAACGGTTAATATTTAACCACTAAGGTACATTTAATCCCATTAGTAGATTAATTAATATTATGTATCGTGTTTGCATGTTTGTAACCATTATCCTATTCGGTTCGTTTTTGGAGTTGATTATTATATTATTCCGATGTAATTTATTAATTATATATTTAGTTAATAAAATATATCAAACATGTTTTGATAAAAGTAAAATTGACACCACTGAGACCCAACAGTTGTATCAGAGCCACACTTACAACATGCAAATTGGAAGCAGTCCTTTTAACCGGTTATAGATCTCAAACTTTAACTTGTTTAAAGTTTCAGATCTAAATATTTCTTGGGCAACAAATTATTTGGTCAAAAGTTTTTTATTTTTTTTATTTGACCAAAAAATTGCCTGCATAAATTTGATTGTGTTAAATATGTAAATCTTGCCGACCTTGTACTTGTATTTTTTAGTTCTTACTTTGGGTTTGTTTTATGGTTTTTGGCCCACTTTGTGGCTCAAAGTTGTAATAGATTAAGGTTTCAAATTTATTATATTCTTATACTATAACATTGAAGACTCGAAGACCCGCAAACAAATTGAAGACATTACAGGAATCATTGAGGTGTTGAAGACAACTAGATGCACTAGGTCCATCCTTATGCTTATTTTGTGTTTGTTACCCCGTGACATACTTTGGTCTTGCTATTTGGCTCTAGCAAGAACAAACAAAATGGCCTAAAGATTTACATATTTATTTTTTCTATTATGGCTGTTTTGCGAGGTTTTTCTGTTGAGGGGGAAAGATTAAATGTTGCCGAGCAAGAAGATGGCCAGAACAGTTTATTTAATTTCCCCATAGATGATGTCATATGAGATCTTTAACTCGTCTTCATTTAATTAATCTAATTTATAAATAAAGGGTAAGTATCTATTAGGTGAAGTAAGTCATAAACCTTGTGTCCGTGATTTCTAGTTAACAAACACCAATAGTAAATCGCTTTTAAGATTTATAAATAAATATTTTACTGGTGTAAAGTAAAGTAGAAGTGTCGTTTAACGCTCTTAAAAATGCTTTATCAAGTGAGATCTTAAAAAGATATCAAGAAACATAGAATGTGTCAAGAACACACTATTAAGATTGAAGAACACTTTATTAATCACCAGTCGGCACAGATTATTACAATCAAGAAGCCCTAATATTCAGTTCGCACAGATTACCAACAAATATCAAAATAAACCAGAAGCAGTATCACTCAACCTATGCAGATTATCAATATGATGATTTGCTCTTCAAGATGATCAGAAAGACCACCACAGAACTCTCGAACCATAAATAGGGAAACCCTAGTTTGATGAATGTTCTAGAGAGAGAAAGAAGATGCAGACTTTTAGAGTGTGTTCTATGATCCCAATGCTCCAAAACACATTATATAAAGCCGGACAAAGAGACTTCAGTCCCACGCGCAATAAGCCCAAGCAAGCCCATCACTCAGCAAAGCCCATCAGAACAAATGAAACCAATAAGCCCAATCCACACATGAAACAAAAATAAAAGACTTGAATTATAAAGCATATAGAATTAAATAAAAGAATACTATATATATAATATATATTTTAACACCTCCCCCTCAATTCAATATGCAAAAAATATTAAAAAGACCTAGATTTGCACAAACCTTTTCATGAGCCTGAACAACCAAACCTTTTGTAAAGATATCTGGAGTTTGCTCCTCAGAAGTAACTCTAACACTTTGAACAACATCTTTAGAGATTTTCTCTCTCAAGAAAAACAGATCAATTTCAAAATGTTTAGTGCGCTCATGAAAGATTGGATTAGCTGTTATAGATATAGCAGCTGTATTGTCACAATATAGTGGAACAGGAAGTTTAACATTAACCTGCAACTCTTTTAAAATATTTGACAACCAAATGATTCGCATGTAGGAGCATACATTGAACGGTATTCTGCTTTAGTAGAAGAACGAGAAATAGTGGACTGCTTTTTTACTCTTCCATGACACAAGAGAATTCCCCAAGAGTACACAAAAACCAGTGACTGATTTTCTAGAATTGACACATTTTTCCCCAATCAGAATCAGCATAGGCTCTTAAATCTAAAGAGTCCCCTTTTTAAGCAAAATTCCTTTACCAGGAGAATCCTTTAGTTATCTCAAAAGCGTTAAAACAATTTTAAAATGAGCACCAATAGGACTATACATGAACTGACTCAAATAATGCATAGCGTAAGCTATGTCAGGTCTTATGTGAGGCAAGTAAATGAGTTTCCCTACTATCTTTTGTTAAACAGATATATCAAGAAAGACCTGACAATCTTTCTCGCACAAATGAGTCAGAATATGGTTAGCCTCATTGCGACTATGAACCGGTTTACAACCAGTCATACCAAACTCAACAAGTAAATCCAAACAATACTTTCTCTGAGAAAGACATAAACCTTCAGTGGTTTTAAGAACTTCAATAAAAAATATTGTAACATACCTAAGTCTTTAATTAAAAATTTAGACTTAAGAAGACATTTGATTTTATCAATTTCAGTAGAACAGCTACCAGTAATGACAATATTATCAACACATACAAGATGGATGATAAAAACAGAGTCAATGGTTTTAACGAACATGGAATGGTCACATTTACTTTGTTCAAAACCTAATTCTATCAACACATTAACAAGCTTCTCATTCCACATACGAGGAGCCTATTTAAGGCCATAAAGAGACTTGTTTAATTTACAAACTTTATCCCTTTGACAAGATCAATAACCATCAGGAAGACACATATAAACTTCTTCATTCAAATTACCATATAGAAAAGCATTGTTTATATCAAGTTGATATAAACTCCAACCATAATGAACAACAACGGTAAACACACATCAGACAGTTACCATTTTTACCATAGGAGAAAAAGTATCAAAAAAATATATACCCTCCTTTTGACTAAAACCCTTGGCTATAAGCCTAGCCTTATACCTTTGTATTTCTCCTGAGGCTTTATATTTAATCTTGTAAATCCATTTGCACCCTATATCTTTCTTATTAGGGGGCAAATCTACAATTTCCCACGTATTATTTCTATGTAAAGCTTCTAACTCAACATTCACAGCCTCAACCCAGTTCTTATCAGATTTTGCCTCAAAAAAATTTTAAGGCTCGGAACTTTTGTTTAACGCGGATGCAAAACATAAATTTCAAGGACCCAAATTAGCATAGTTTAGCACCTTTTCAAGAGCATATTTAACTTTACCATCAACAATGTAATCATCAAGCTTAGAAGGGAATTTAGTATTTCTGGAAGATCTCCTAGGAATAGTGTTGGTTTAACCAACATCATCTCCCTCAGAATTATTAAAAATAGTCTCAACCTCAGTATCATGATTAGCCCTATCCATATGTTCATCAGTGACACTTGGTTGCTGAGAAACAACCTTACCTAAAGTGTCACTAGACTCAACATTGGACTGCTGAGACCCATGATCAGAGATAGGATCATTTTTGATATCATCATCGGGAGTAGGGCCAACTTTAGGATGAGGAGTACTAATTGAATCATACAAATCAAAGAAATTAATTGTATTAACATTTGGAGTATATTGCTGATCAGGTAAAGTTATCTTTTCTTTAAAAGGAAAAATGGTTTCGTAAAACCTAACATCCCTGGAAAAAACATCACCCTGTGATCAAGACTCCAAAGTTTATAACCCTTCCTCTCATTTGAATAACCAATCAGAACACTTTTTTCAGCATGACTTTTAAACTTGTCAGGCTTATTTAAAACCATACTGAAACAAAGACATCCTATCACCCTAAGTTGACCCAACACTGGTTCAAAACCATACACACATTCATAAGGAGACTTTCCATTCAACACCGATGACGGGGTCCTGTTAATAAGATAAGTAGTAGTCAGAACACACTCTGACCAAAATTTAAGAGGAAAACCACCTTGAAAAAGTAAAGCTCTAGCAACATTTAGAAGGTGCCTATGTTTTCTTTCGACTATAGCATTCTGTTGAGGAGTATGTACACAAGAGGTTTGATGTACAATCTAATTATTATAACGAAACTCACTCATTTGGTTATTAACGAACTCAGTTCCATTATCACTTCTAAACACTTTAACATGTTTACCAAACTGAGTTTTAAGCCAATTAAAAAACCCTTGTGTATTATGGAAAACTTCACGTTTGTGTCTCATGAGATACACCCATATAGCCCTGGTATAGTCATCAACAATAGTAAGGAAAAATCTCAAACCATCTCTACTAGGAACCTTGTAAGGACCCCAAACATCAAGATGAACTAATTCACCCAACATTTTAGACTTGTGATCACTTAAAGGGAAAGGGTCTCTATGTTGCTTGGCCCTATTACAAGTCTCACAAGGTGACAGACTAACATTTTTAACATCTAATTTATTTTTCAAGACATGTAAAACAACTTCAGCAGGATGACCTAATCTAGCATGCCACAAATTGACATCACAACTAGCACTACACACCTTAACAGATGAACTACCACATAAATAGAGACCATCAAATTGATTACCAATCACTTGGACTTTCTTTGTTTGAGAATCCTGAATATAATGGTTATTTTCATCAAAAGTCACAATTAGTTTACAATCTTTAGCTAACTTATGAATAGAAACAAGATTGACACAATAATCAGGAACAAGGAAAACATCATATAAAATGACCTTATCACTTAACTTGATATCACCAATTTTAGTAACCAAGGCACTAGTGCCATTCGGGTGTTTAACTTATGTATTATATTTTGTTACATCAATCTGATTAATAAAACCAGTATCAGTCATGACCATATGTTGATTAGCCCCATAGTTAATAATCCACCCAATTTTTTCCCATCCTTTAAGAAATTGGTGAAATAATAAGCATGTTTCAAATCACATGAACTTCTGCAAAACATGTCAACAAAACTATTTAAACACACAGAATTGACACACCTACCAGCAAAACCACTACACTGAGGATCATTTTTTGACTTATCATTCAAAAGGCTAAGCAGTTGAGCAACCTAGTCACTAGTCAAAGAACTCGCAATAGAAGAAGGAGAAGCAGTATCAGATGATTCAACTATAACATTATTACTAACCATGCCACCCTTATTCCCATTGTTTTTAGATTTCATCCATAAAGGATAACCAACAAGTTCAAAACATTTTTCAACAGTATGACCTGTCTTGTTACAATGAGAACATTTAAGACTAGGATTAGGAGGTCTAATACCCTTTTTCTTTGAATCAAAAACTTGATTTGTTTTAACAGCAAAGCCCACAGTACTATTAGGAACCTTTTCAGAAAAAAATTTAGTATGAAGATGTGACTCTTCTCTTGATATAATAGAAAAGGCATCCTTCATAGAAGGAAGTGTTTCTCTAGTTAAAAGATTAGTTCTCACAGACTGGCATATACTATCAAGACCCATCAAAAATTGTATCAGTTTAATGAGATGATTAAAATCATTAAATTGTTTAGATGCATCACAAGTACAAGCAGGTAAAGCAAGTAACTGATCAATTTGTTTCCACATGCAATTCTACTTATGATAGTACTTAGAAACATGCATGCCATTTTGTGTAAACGAATTAATTTTCTGATATAAATTAAATACTATCATAAGTTTCCTTTAAATCCTTCCACACCTCAGAAGGTAGCTTAGAGTACACATGACCAAGATACAGTTTTCAGACACAGAATTATGGATCCAAGTAGGAACAATTGAGTTACACCTATCCCACTATCTACCTAATACTTCATTAGTAGTAGACCTACGACAGGAACCATCAACAAACCCAATTTTATTCTTAACTTGTAAAGCTAAAGTCATTGAGTTTGCCCAAACCGTATAATTTTCTGTCCCTTTAAGTTTACAGTAACAATAATCAGATTAGCACAATCACTAGGGTGCAGAAACAAAGGGTCACAAAATCATCACCAGCCATAGCAAACAATCAAGAAGCAAAAAGATAAAAAACAGAATAGTCACAAAAATAATGACCAGCGAATCTAGGATAGCGGTCCGATCAGAGGTTTGTCACTCAAAAGGTGCCTCGCAGACAATATCCTGGAAGCTATAGACACACAAGACCAAATAAAAAAAATGCAACAAAGTGAACCTTCTCTGTATCCCAATAATCAAACCGGTCTTTGTTGGTGCAGATTATGTGATAACAGCTTCTTTATGATCTTTGGATATATTTATTATGCTTGGAGAACATTGAGGACTAAACATGTCAAGTATTGATAGTTATAAAGAAGTCCGAGTTTGTGAAGCTTCCAAGCTTGTCCGAGTTTATGGTGAATAAGAACATGCTGTCCGAGTTTGTGAGATTTTATGTAGTACGTATTTATTGTTCTTTGTAATAGTCCGGGTTTATGTTATATTGTATATGGGCCTAGCCCAGTGTGCATGGGTGGCATATAAACTCTGTGCACTAGAGTTTTAGGCACCAATCATAGCAATCAGAGAAAAGGTTAGAGAGAATGATTAGCTGCGTCATTTAGAGTGAGAGCAGTGATTGAGAGAATACACAGAGATTGGTTGTGAGTTTCTTGTGACCTTGATTAATTGTAAAGACGTTTTGATAATCAAAGAAGGCTAGTTTAATAGTATTTTGCTTTGTTCTTCCTGTGTTCTTCATCTTTCTTGTTTCTGTATATGTGTTTGATCCGTCAAGGGGGTTTTGCACCCTTGATTGATTGTCAATCTCGTTATGATCCATGTGATAGGGATCTGTTGGTGCATATTATGTGACAACAACTTAATAGTTTATTTATTTAGTCTTTAGATGTTTTGTATTGGGCTTAACATTATTGGTTAGGGGGGTTTATTATTGTAATGGGCTTGGAAAATGGCCAAGCCCAGTCCAAAGCCCAGTATGCTAACACGGAGTATATAAAAATGTGTGCATTAGGGTTTATTGGATGGATGGTTACAGAATTTCAATGAGACAGAGAGTGGCTGTGAGACTGTGTGAGAGATCTACAAAGAGTGGCTGAGAGATCTCGTGTGGGTCTTGAATTGATTGTAAACTTTGTGTTAGATAACCTATAGAAGACCGGATTGTAAGTGATTTGCTTTGTGTTCTTCATCTTTCTTGTTTCTGTGTTTGTGTTTGATTTGTCAAGGGGATTCCACACCCTTGATAGATTGTCAATCTCATTACGATCCACGTGATAGGGACCTGCAGTGTCACATCCTCATTTTTCCACTTCGCGGAGTATTACCCTGAGGCGTGCGACTGACCGAATCATTCCACCAATCATATTGAACAAACAAGATAATTAAAGCAAAATCGACATTTCTAATACTATTAGTGACATCACATTTAAAGTCTAAAATAAAGTTTAAGTACTAAGTTGAAGCATTAAGTACAAAAATCCATTAATATCGAAACATGAGTTTTCAAAATAGGAATCCAACAACGGATTCTAGATTACCACAACACCCCACCAAGCAGACTCCAGCGCAGCACCTAAGGACCTTCAAGCATGAAGTAGTATGTTAATATAAAGTTGGTGAGTTCATAGTTTAAAAAGAGTTTTCTTGTTTTATCCCAAAACATTAATTAATTAAGTTTCCGGTTATAAAACATGCCACGGGGAGCTACCCCATGTAGGCAACTAAACTGTGTGGTACCGAAACTGAGACTAAAGTGCAGTTACCCTTAATTAGTGTCTATCATCATTGATCAGTTTTAACGCCATACTAGTTCACTACCGTCCTCCAAGGCCCGGTGTAAGGTTTATCAAACCTAATAGCGTTATCAAATAATATCCCGTTCGCCATATCCGGCGACTAATCAGTATAATGTTAGGGGCTTCATGATAGAGTTTCATTTAGTACACTAGAAAAATGAATTAAAGTTATTGTTTAATTACTATTCCATTCCCCCAGAATATAAGGTTCCCAATCCACTGAGAATACATGCTTTATGTGTTAGTGTGAACTCACCTTTGATTGCTCGGTGGATGGAGTATTTATCCTAAGTTTTGGTTAACCACGTCCTATTATGGTTACCAATATTAGGATCGTACACAAGTATATCACATATTCTTTACACGTATTTTGATCGTAGCATACAAGTAACAACTAGTGTATGACACATAAATCATGTACGTATACTCAAACATTATATAGTATAAAAGTTCAACAACAGTGTTTGTGTGTGGTTTAAATAAGATTTGGGATTAACTAGCGTGATGCCCAACTTGAGTGTGTGGCCCATTAGAATATGGCCTAAACTAAATTAGTGTGCGGCCCACTTGTCAATGTGCGGTCCACATGGGAGTATGCGACCTGCTTGACAAGTGTGCGGTCATGCAAGACTGAGTTGTACAATGTGCTTTAGTGACTTGTATAGGACGAATGTACAGATCATAAGGTGTGCGACCTGGCACATCCCTCTTGTACTTTGTGCATCAAAGGTTGTACAGCCAAGGTGTGCGGTCACTGGGAGTGTGCGGTGTGCATATCTTGAGTGTACATTATGCAGTCTAGGTTATACGTGAGTGTGCGACAAGAATAAACAGTTCAACATTTTCAGTTTATCAAAATCAATAATCCAAGTTTGCCACTTTTCATAATAGTTATAAAACTTAAAATTTTGACATAATTTACAAGAAGATTCATGTAGCTAGCATCAACCATTTGATTAATTCATCTCATCCTAATATGGAACTTATGCGATAATATCTATGAATCCTCACATCAACATATTCTTAATCAAACAGGGATTACAACTTTCATAGCCATCAAAACGTTATATATTCACAGATTCAGGGTTACCAATAGTCAATCCATTCATACCTTAATAAAACCAAATCATCATGAGCATCATACCATCGAACAAGCACAACATTCATGATACAATATAATCCTTTCTTCCATACTCATGAATCCACTAAACGTCAATACGACACCCTTAGATGAAACAATACATATTATCATTCTTCATAACATGCTAGATCTATAAAAGTTATAACTTATCCTTCATAGCAGGGAGGTTCCCAAGTCATATTAACATTCAAAATCGTTTCAATACTTAGATCTAACATCTTTCTAGCATGAGTAGTAATCATAGACATCACACAAACAAGAAATACAATTTTCTCACAAAATAATCATCAAAACAGTGAGGATGCTAACCTAGAATGAATGAATCAAAAAAGGGAAGAGTGTGCAAGATGGATAAGAAGATTCTTCAAGAAAATGAGAGACTTCAATGATGATGATGCTGATGTTGTCTGCCTTGAAGGAGAATATTTCCCAAAGAGGAAAAGTTTCCAAAATGAGAAGGGAGAGAGAGAGAATGCGGCTGCAGGGAATGTGTTGGGGCAAAGAGTATTAGGGTTTTGGATAAGGTGTGTATTTATACACCCACAAGGATACCGCACACGAAGGAGTGGTACAACATGTCGCACACATGTATATTCTTGTGTGTGCGACCCGGCTAATCAAGGGGAATGTGTGTGTGACCTGATGCTCAGTCCACACTGGTGTGCGGTCCAGTACACATGGGCTCAGTAGATTTTAAGCCCACTATGAGGGTGTACGAGTGTAGGTGGGGTGTGCGGCTGCCCACGTGGTGTGACTAACATAACTAATAATTTTAACCCTTTGTGCACACTTATATGTATATTTTTAAACATTCAAATACCCAAGCACTTTTATTAATATCAAGTCCTTAAATTAATTTACAAATAGACGTATGATGAAACGTAAAGGAAAACAATATGAAGTGAAACGTGCAAGTTGTCACACACAGTCTTACTAAACCTGGTATCAAATTCCTAGACACACAGACACAGTGATGCAACAAATAAAAAATAAGAAAGAGATAGAACAATCTCACAATGGGTGCGTATAACTCTAGCAAATCAGACCTGTAATCTTCACTTAGGGTTAGAAGCACCTGATTAGAATATAAACACACAAGTTCTGTTGGTTTGCCCTAATTGCCCTAACAATAGAGACCAACGAGAAACTTTGCAGATAACCACCAAACCCTAGAAATTAGGGTTTCAATCTCCAAGAGAGGCACGAACTCCAAGAAGCCAAGAACAACAAGATCTGGAATCGGCAGAACCCACCAGACTACCAAGACTCCAAAGATAACCAGAAACCAGTCAGGATCTAACCAGATTTGAAAGAAAACCCTCGAACCATAGCGGAAGAATATGAACCCAAGAGCACCTAGTGCTCTGATACCATGTCAAGAACTCAATATCAAGATTGAAGAACACTTTATTAATCACTAGTCGGCACAGATTATTACAATCAAGAAACCCTAATATTCAGTTAGCACAGATTGCCAACAAATATAAAAATAAAATAGAAGTAGTATCACTCAACCTATGCAGAGCATCAATATGATGATCTGCTCTTCACGATGGTCATAAAGACCATGACAGAACCCTCGAACCACAAATGGAGAAACCCTAGTTTGATGAATGTTCTAGAGAGAGAGAGAGAGAGAGAGAAAGAAGATGCAGAGACTTTTAGAGTGTGTTGAATGATCCCAATGCTCTAAAACACCTTATATAAAGCCGGACAAAGAGACTTAAGTCCGACGCGCAATAAGCCCAAGCAAGCCCATTACTCAGCAAAACCCGTCAGCATAAATGAGACCAATAAACCCAATCCACACATGAAACAGAAATAAAAGACTTGAATTAGAAAGCATATAGAATTGAATAAAGGGAATATTATACATATATAATATAAATTTTAACGGAATGGATCCTTATAATGCAATGTTTTATGTTAGTAAATTTACATAGGATTAGAAGTCTTAATTGTTTTCTTTGTTTTTTTAATGAACAAAATGTTTTCTTTGTTTTAATTTAATTTGAATAATGTTCTTTCTAATATTGTCTTATTTTTTTTTTTTGCTGATATCAAAATCACAGACTCATCGGAGGATCAAAGCATTTACAGTTATCAAAATGTCCAATTTGGTTTAAAGCATAGGGCATAACAATTAAGCTTTATAAACCTTGGTCGTGATCATGTGTTGATGTAATATTTATATATGACCTTAGTTTTGTTGGTTTGTAATATTTTTATTCATTTGGTTGGTAACAATCATTTTCATCCTTATATTCTATTTTATGTTGATATAAAAGTGATAGACTATAACTTTGTTATTTTTATTTCAAATTGCAAATAGGAAAATGGACACAAACCAATATGGTCAAGTAGTTTCAACAAACTAGAACGCAATTTATATTTGATATTAAAAAGGTTGGTAAGATTATAGCAGCAAACAAGAACGCAATTTATGTTTAGTTAAAATTAAATCTTAAGAAACTCCAACCCATGGTAAAAGTTGGTTTACAAAGTAAAGCTATGTTATATGTGAATTTGTGTCGTTATGTGCATGTGCATTTTAAATGGCAATATAATAATGTTGCTTGATAGGATTTTATAATATCCATTTCTATTTCTACGTCACATTCCAACCGATGGCGGAAATATCGGAGTGAGACGAAAACGAGATTGCTCGAAACTTCATAATGCTAAATGTGACAAGTAATTTAATAAACGAATTTTATCTCATTGCTAACATCAAGTATATCGTTCGGAATAGAATTACAACAAGTTTGAAAGTTTGGTAATATGGTAGGAACACTTATATATAGGAAGTACCAACGGCGTATCCACTATGTTCTAACAATGTTACGTCCGTTTCGCTATTTGGTGTCATGTTATGTTCCGTGTCTTACCATACACAGTAGAACACCCTATGGTTTTCATGCGCCTACCACTATAATCCCGTGTGCACCGGTGATTATATTGGTCATTGCATGATCCGCATAGTTTGTACTAGTAGTGCATGAGCCAGGGTACGTTTTATCATTACAAATGAGAATGTGCATGTGTGATAGCGTATAAAAATTTAGCGTATAAGCCTGATTGTATTTAAGTATGCATGTGACTAATGTAGGAGAACCACTTGAGTTACGCCTACATATAGGTTTCAAGTATGACTATCGTGTAGTGAGAATGTATGAGTATGAGTATGATTGATGACAACTGAGTATATAGTATCGAGTGTATAAGTTGCAGCATATTGAGTTTAAGCATATAAATTGATCATGAAATTTTGAGTGTGTAAAAACGAAGTGTAATGATAATATGTGTGTGTGTCATGAAATATCGATTAAAATGTGTACGATGACATGCATGTGTAGTTGTTTGAGTAAAGCATTGAGTTTGTTGAATTTAAAATAAATTGAGTTTGTCGGAAGTGGAGAATCAGATTTGTGAATGTCGAGAGAATATGAAGTATCAATTTGTTATGCGAGTGGTGGTTTGTAAGAAGAAAATGCAACTTTTGTTTCAAAAATTGAGATTCGCGTATGTCGTAGATTGTCTGTTCCTATGAAGTTTCCTTGCCCACGTGTTTGGATTTATAATTGTGTATTAGTGATGTTCGAAAAAGATTTAAAACAGTGAACTTGCTTCATTGAAAGTACTTTGTATGGAAATGAAAAAGTTGTGTTTCGAAAATTCCTGTTGAAAAACTATGGTTTTGAAAAGAACTTTAGCAAAATGAACTTATAGATAGTCGCACTTCGTTGGTATAGTCGTGTAGGTATAGGGTTACTATGTCTAGTGTAGGTATTGGGAGTTAGTTTGGCCAGTAAGATTGTTGTGGTTGGTTGATCGAATGGTAGGTTGATGGTAAAGTGTCTGGTTCCGACTAAATACCTATATGTATGATGCTTGGTGTTTAATGGTACGGTGTACGAGTGGGTTAACAGTCATGGGCATTGGAAGGTGTGGTTTGTATCGGGTTTCTTATGTCGTGAGTGTAGGTGACGATTGTAAGATATTCATGTGTTAAGGTATAAATAGATTTTTCCGGTAGGAGAGCTAGTACTAAGTTAGGATATGTTATGGAAAATCGAAGTCTCGAGGGTGTATGGTTGGTCACTTACGTTTGTCGGTTAGGTTGTTTATGGGCTAATTATGTTTTATCAACTAAGCGAGGTTAACAAAGCGACATCTACAAGATTTATACGTACATGAGAGAAAGTTTTCTTTGGTTCCCTATTGGGAACAAAATATCGTTAGGATGATAGTATAATATGAGCGTACTTTAGTGATTGGACGAAATGTGGGAATCTTGGGCAAGAGATTCATTAGACCGAATAGGTTGGTCAGTAGTATTTCATAAGTTTTTGAAAATCAGTTAAGAAAACATTTAAAGCATAATTAGGAATTTCGCGTAAGTAATTTACGTAAGTAGCTCGTAGGGTAAGAAACACGTTTGATATACTAAAAAAGTTTGAGATTTATGCATAAATGAGAAAATTTGGCAAAATAATAAAAGGTTTAAGCATAAGTTTCAAATCGAGTGGTTATCGTGAAAGTGGTCGAGTTGCAATTTTAAATTTTCCATTGAGATGTGGACATCACTCCTAACTCAAGGATAAAGTTTATTCAAGAAAGGAGAATTGGTAACGATCACCAAGGTAAGGAAATCACCCCTAACTCGTTGGTGAAATCGTTGTAAGGAGGAGAGGAACGAAGCTAATCATCAAGTTAAGGGAATCACTCCTATCTTGAAGATAATGCTTCCATTTTTGAGAAAATGTGTACGGTCTATCTTGCGGTGTCGTTTTGAAATCATGCATATAAATAATGTATTAGTATATAAAAAGGATTAGTATGATGTGTGTGTAACCATCGTGAAAGTATTTAAATTTTGAAAATAAAAAGTTTGAATCGTGTTAAACATAAAATTGATATTAGTAAAATGGTGGTTCATTTAAAACTTGGATTGTTTCGAAACGGAACTTTGACTAAACCAAAGTGGTTGAAAGTTCTTATGAGTTTGGGAAGCATGCGTTGGCCTAATAGATAAAATACTCTTGCCGAAATTTCAGTTAATGGTATTCACCCTTCCGGTTACTACATGTCCCTAGTTAATCGAAAGTTCGAGACTTAAGCGGGATTGAAAATCAAGGAGTGGGACTAGTTGACAAAATGCGGGTTTACCCCTAACTTAACAACATCGTCCCTAAGTGTGGTTAGTACTAGTTAAACGGGTCAAGAAGGTTAATTCCGACGCGTTAGCGAGGGTCCACTAGAGTTTGAATTGGAAATTTTCCATCAAGGTGTGGATTTCACTCCTAACTTGATGGCGTAATTTTGTGCAAAATCGATTAACACGGATTAAGAGTCGTTCACCAAATTGTGGGTTTCATGCCTATCTTGGTGAAGTCATCTCGTTTGTATGATACGAGTGTTTTCGTGTTTTCACCTGGTCGTGTAAAGTTGCCTTAGGAAAGGCATATGTTTTGAAATAAGAAGGTAAATATATTCACATAAAAAGACCTTTTTTTAAGAATTAGCATATAAATCAAGGATGGTCGAGTAAGGTGCTTAACTATAGACTAGGTCAAGAGCATGGAAATTTTCCTAATTCCCTATAGTTATGGCTCTCATACCAATCTGTCAGACCCCAACCGATGACGGAAACATCGGAGTGAGACGATAACGAGATTCTCGAGACTTCATAACGCTAAATATAACAAGTAATTTAATAAACGAATTTTATTTCATTGCTAACATCAAGTATATCGTTCAGAATAGAATTACAACAAGTTTGAAACAAAATACAATACAACATGTATTAAACTTTAAAGTATGTTTCTAGGCATCCTGCTAGATTCCGTGCATCATCGTCATCATCATAATCCTGCAATACGTTTTAAAGAATAGTTCAATACACAATGTATTAGCGAGTATACAAGTTTTAATAGTAGCATAAGTATAAAATAAAATGTTTGAACGAATCCATATGGCAAAAATAGATAACTAGATTAATGTAAACTTGGCTTGCAATTATACAAGTCAAACCTCTAATTACCGCTAGCGTAATCCTATTGTAGCAACAATAGGACCGTTCTATTTTAAAGACTAACATGACCACAAGACTACGGGAGGTGCGTTGCTCCTATAGCGCTATACATGTTTAGGGGAGGCTCGTACGAAGTTAATGACAAGTAAATCACATAAGAATGCCCCAAAGAATACAAATCAAGTATAACGTATCCAAGCATGCATGATTCGAATGTTTGTGTTTGTATAAAGTATAAGTGTGATTGTGTAAGTTTGATAAACAAACATATTGCACCCAAAAGTGTAACACGGAAAAACTATGTTCGACTATACTCACAATTTTGCAAAGCTTTCCAATTATCCGCGAATTGACAAGTTGTTGAGAATGGGGAAATGAAGGTGTGTGAGTATTCAGATTTTTGACAAAGGATTCGGATTGGAATTTAAATTGCAAAAAGTATGTTTTCATAAAATATATCTTGTCTAAGTAGTTGTTTTGACACTAAGTTTGTATGTGATTTCATGGGTCCTAGTTTGCCCATTAGAATCGAAAATGAGAAACTTAGAACATTAGATAAAGTAACCTAAGTTCATAACACATAATCGTAAACCGTTTAGTATCATGACTTCAGTTATGTATCTATATATATTTATAAATTGTATATAGTAATCCTAAGGCTAAGTCCATCAAGAGTATCATAGATGTCATATAAGTCAAGCATGGAGGTAAGATTAACCTCATTGTATGAATTTACCAATGCACAAATCATCATAAGGATGATTCGGATGGTCATGAATGAAAAAGAAAATACAACGATCTAACATTCCATCAAGTAGCCAAGTAAGATCAACCTGGGTGCGCCGTCTCAACATGGAAGGAATGAACCAAGTGTTGGAGTGTGACATCTCGTATTTTCGATCTTTCCATTTTTGGCAAGTCTGCTTGTACTTTCTATTTTTGTAAGTTGTACCTTTGTAGTATTTGATTCTATTCCCAAATTGTACTCGAGACTTGAAATCATAATGAAAATGCATGATTTTATCCATATTCGTGTTTGAATGTTATGTATTGTTGAAACAATTGATAACATGTTGAAACTATGTTAAAACACGTAAAAAACAGTGAAATTACATCTTAATCTCAGCTCTTAAATTCATCGTTGCCAAGAGATTTCCCTAAACCGTACGAAAATTAGGAATTTATACGTTAATTCGGTAAAAATATCAAAATTTGGGTTAAAATGATTTCTATATTATTTTATTAATATTTTAAATAAGTAAATTTATAATTAAAACTAAATAAATAAATATTTAAAACTAAGTTTTATTGATTTTTGATGATTTTGGTTAGTTAAACTAACCTGGTTAGCTAAATCCTGGTTAAATCAGCTAACCAGGTTAAGTTTATTTAAGGGCAGCACTAACTGAGTTTTCTCAGTTAGTGACTAACCCAGTTAATTCAGACTAACTGTTAATAAAAAAAGATTGGGTTTGAACCGTATGCGCGTGGAACCGGATTCGAACCCGCGACCACTAGTTCTCAAACACGCGCATTAACCAACTGAGCTGTCTTCGTTATTGTTATACATTCCAGAAACCATTTCATATATCATGTCATTAAATACGCTGAATTTGAATCAAAAGAAACCGCCTGAACAGATCGTCTTCTTCGTCCCTTCAATTGCTTACCGGAACCCGACTTTCCATTACCCGTAACCGATACCTGCTAACTTCTATATAAACCGGTTAACCAAACCATTTTTTTCCCTTTCATTCGTTCCCGATCAAAC